>NC_132910.1:120551530-120854724 GCF_047675955.1 Chlorocebus sabaeus
TGTCCTTCCATCCTGGAAGATGTGGCTGTGGTTGTGAAGCTGGATGAATCTTATGCCGTGAGGAGAAAATCAAGGCATAAAATCCGTGGGGATATTTTTAACACAGAGAAGCAGAAGCAATGGGTCTGTGCCTTGGAAAGTCTATGATAGTCTTCATGGGTTGTTTTCCAGGAAGCACTCAGAAAGCTGCCCTGAGTGGATGAGCTAGGAGGTCCTTAATTTCCATAGGGTAGAAGGGCAGCCACCAGTGGCCACGTAGCTGCAACTATGATCAGAGAAACAGGTGAGGGCAGTATGGGTCTTAGAACAGGTTTCAGAGACTCAGGCTTTGGTCAAGCAAGAGGGGACACTGGGTACTATAGGGATGGAAGTGACGTACAGAGGACAGTGGCATGGAGTGAAACTGATCATCTAGCCCTCTGCCCCAGACACTGCTTGTCATCTCCTTACACGAGGACCCAAAGTTCTTCTGACTGACTGCGCCTCCAGCCTCATCTCCTGTTCTGTTTTCTCTTGCCTGCAGTTCCAGCCACATGGATCTCGGTGCTATTGTTCAACCATGCTGCAGAATCACTACCACCTCTCAGCCTTTGCCCCTGATGCTCCCTCTGCCGGGAAGCCTCTTTCCCTAGATACTGACACTGCTTTTCACTCACTCCATCCAGGCTCTGCCCAGATGTCACCTTCCCAGAGGTCTTCCCTGGACACCCCATCCAAACCACACCCTCTTTTCTTCTCTGTCTATCCTCCTCTCAGTTGCTTTATTTTTTTGGTGATAATCCTCACTCTCTGACTTTATATCTACTGTATATCTATATCTATACACACACAGCATGCGTGCATGTGAGTTTATTGCTTTTTCTCCCTGCTAGAATGTCAGCTCCCTGCTATATTTCCAGGTCCTAGAACAATACCTGGCTCACAGCATCTTAGTAAAATGTTCATGGGACAAGTGACTAAAGCAGATGTGGCTTTGAATCCAGGGCTGGCTATGTATTGGTTGTACTATGTTGGAAAAATTACTTAATCCTCCTAACCTGACTTCGCTCCTCTGTAAACTAAGTTGATTATACATTTCTCAATACACTGTGGTAAGGATATAGCACACGCAAGCCTGACTGTGCCTAGCGCATAGTCAATGCCCAATAAAGGCCATGATTTCAGCTTGGTTTGTATTTTAAATAATCTGCTCTTTGTTAGCTACAGATCTGAAGAGTTTTCCAGCCCAAATCCTGTTCTGTACTTTTTCTTGAGCCAGGAGTGTAGGGTGGTGGTGAATCACTGATTCACAAGTGCGATGGAAATATGTTTTAGTGAGATGCTTAAAGAACAAAAAAAAAAATCACACGCCTTTGACTTTTCTTAAGAATAACATGCTACCTTTTCCTTGTGGAGAGGAGATGTTATGACCTTCTGTCTTATTTCAGTTTATGGAAAAAACATGTGAGTGTGTGTATGAATCGTAAACTCACCTCTGATCAGCCTCTGGGGGATGCTGGGTCTATGGTACACTTTGTCCTTCTGAGAACAAAACTCTTCCCAGGTAAATGCCCTTGGAACATGCATTTATGTCTGTCTGAACCTGATTTTCAATTGTGTTGGAAGATGATGACAGTTGGGAAGTATAAAAGAGAGAGATCTAAGAATAGAAAGAACTAGATCAGTCTTAGTGTACTTCTGGAGAGACAGACAATGCTTGAAATTATGGTTGTAGAGACCTAGTTTGTTAATTTAAACCACCATGTGTCTATTTTTTACAAAAGACTCATGAAGAAAATCTAATGGTGAGTAAAGCAAATCTTATGGCCCCAAATATGCCAGATGTGCCAGATAAAATTAATATTTTTTCCTGGAAACTGTTTTATATCATGCGGTGTTGCACAGTTTGCTTATGTGACAGTGTGTATCTTGGGATACTGGAGCATCAGTCACAGAGTTACTATTTTCTTTTAGCATAAAAAATTTTAAAAAAATTTTTAGAGATGTAGTTCTGAAAAAACAAAAACAAAGTAAGAGGGGAAGGCTTGCTGAAGAAAACCTAAATTTTTAAATAATTCGTCTATAGCACTTCTTGACACTAGAGAAATACCGTGTGTGGGGATTCATGTTTTATAAAATATCAGTGAGACCATTATTTGCTGAAAATGTTTTTCTGGCACTGATTAAAATTATTACTTATTTTACTTTTCTCACTTAGGTTATCTACTCTTAACATTTCTTTTGTTTTTTTTTCTTCTGAATCCTCTCTCTCAAAAGGTAGGATTAATTTATCTTTTGCTTACAAAAATAATACCTGAGTGGAGCCCTGGATTGAAATTCAAGGGCTCACTAGGCGTCTACTAAGTGTAGTGGGGATAACGTTGAGTGTTACAGCTTGGAAGCTGACTAGCTGTGTGACATTGGGTAACCCACTGTTCTTCTCTGTGCTTCCATTATTTGTTCTATAGGAATAAGATAATGCTGACCAAACAATATATTAAAAAGCATTTGCACAGCTGAGAAAATACAGATGCTGATGCACCACATTATTGAAGAAATAATTCTTACTTTTGCATTTGTTCTAGGGAAAGAGGTTAAGAGAAAGAACTGAAAATTGAATTCTGTTCTACATTAAAAGTGTAGCTGCCAGGCTCATCCTTGGAGCCCTCAGAAAATAAAGAAGAGGTGCCATGGATCCGGCAACAATGGTTCTTTCTGACAGAGGCCTTTGGCCCTCCGAGCCCCTCACTCTGCTGGCCTGTTGGAGAATGTGTGCTGATTCCCAGAAGAGCCTCATGCCCTTTCTACCTCTGCCTAGGTCCTGGAAGTTTTCAGAGAAGAGGGTGCCATTACCCAAGTCTAATAATTTTCTATTTTAAATGCTGAATTTTATTATTGGGTAATCATCATTGTGGAAAGTCAAAGCCATTCACTAATAGGAAACATACTGTAATTTAATAGATGACATTTGCTCATGTTTTCCTGTATGAGATCTGGAAGCCAAGTGTTTAAGTCCATGCACCCACCCACCCCCAACTTTTTTTTTTTTTTTTTCTGACGGAGTCTCTCTCTGTCACCAGGCTGGAGTGCAGTGGAGTGATCTCGGCTCACTGCAACCTCTGAGTCCCGGGTTCAAGCCATTCTCCTGCCTCAGCCTCCTGAGTAGCTGAGACTACAGGCACCCGCCACCACGCCTGGCTAATTTTTGTATTTTTAGTAGAGATGGGGTTTCACCATGTTGGCCAGGATGGTCTCGGTCTCTTGACTTCGTGATCTGCCTGCCTTGGCCTCCCAAAGTGCTGCGATTACAGGTGTGAGCCACCACGCCTGGCCACATCCACCACTTTTTAACATCATACAAGTCAAATGTTATTAGATTAAGCTGAAAAATAGGTGATTACTAAATTTGATATTCTGGAGATGTGATGGCCATGGAAGATGGTTTGGCACAATCCCTTCACCTGTTGCCTTGGGTTTCGTCCTTCTTATTTCCTGTCTAGGTAATTGAAGTGGCCTGCACTTGGACTTCCTTCTCAATAGCCCTTCATCTGCTCTCACACTGTTGCCAGAGTGCTCTTCTCAAAGCACAAGTTTGATCAAGTCATGTTTCCTTTAAAATTCTGGGTCGGCTGTGGTGGCACAATGCCTGTAGTCCCAGCTATTCAGGAGGCTGAGGTGGGAGGATCGCTTAAGCCTGGGAGTTTGAGGTTGCAGTGAGCTGAGATTGCACCATTGCCCTTCTGCTTGGGCAACAGAGTGAGACTGTCTCAAAAAAAAAAAAAAAAAAAAAAAACAGAACAAAACAAGAAAATTCTTCATTGCCTCTTCATTGCCATCAGTCTAAAGTCCAGATTTCTTAACTAGGTGCCTAATGAGAACTGGTCTTGAAAAAATTGTTTGCACTTGGAAAAGATTGTCGTTGGAAGAGTTACAAGCAGGGTTTTGTTTTTGTTTTTGTTTTTGTTTTTTTTGCCTTCTATGAATAGAGATTGGAATTCATTTTTGTTCAGACTATGTCCAGAAAGAGACCATTCTGCTAGTCACCTTTGGTTATGCAGAAGTAGTAGGGGGATTTAAATATTCTTGTGGCTGGCTGAAATTGACAAGGGTCCCAGTGAAAATGCTCACAATGGGATGCTAAATACCCTCTTTAATAATGCAATACTTATAACTAAAATTTATGGAGGCAAATTCTATGTGCCAGGTACTCTTGTCAGCTTTTTATTTGTATTAATGTAATACTCATATTAACTCTGTTACAATCCCTTGCTATTGATGAAATGGAGACACAGAGAGGTTCAATAGTGTGCCCAAGGACACACAGATGAGTAACCAGTAGAATTCAGATTGGAATTCAACACGTCTAGCTTCAGAGTCCTCACTCTCAAGCACTATGTGATAGAGCCTCCATTGTGTAAGCATAGCTAAGCCCTACGGAATTAAAAACATCCTTCCCACCAACCAAATCTGGATGTCTCATGGCTTCTTTTACTAAGCATTTGCATGTGGGGTATGGAATTTGAAGCTAGAACATGGCTGGAGAAATGTGCTGTCTTAATCTCTTCAAATCACTCTGGAGGAAGAACTGAAAAAGTACAGTGCAGTGGGTACAGGATATTGGTGTCCTATATTGGTGTTACATAAGGATGAATAACTCACATATTAAGGAGTATCCTGTAAATAGTATGTTTGTCTTATTTGATTCATCTTATTTCATATTTTTTTAAATTAAAAAAATTAAATTTATTTGTTTTTGTTTTTCTGGACATGGGCTATTGCTGTGTTGCCCAGGCTGGAGTGCAGTGGCTATTCACAGGTGCAATCATAGTGCGCTATAGCCCATAACTCCTGGGTCCAAGTGATCTTCTCGCCTCAGCCTCCCAAGTAGCTAGGACTATAGGTGTGCCACCATGCCTATCTAACTTTACATTTTTGAGAGCAAACAATGGGATAGTATTTGTAGGGGCTGACTATTCCCACTGCCAATCATTTTGGAGAAGGAAATTCAAAAATAGGCATTTAAATGGGTAGAGAAAGTTTTTATTTTGGGGTGGTACTGTCAGAGTTGGACCTAGACAAATACATGGCCATTTAGGGGGCATCCCTTCGGTGGAGGTTGAACTAGCCTGCTGAGAGTTTGGTTGGGATTTAAGGATTGGGTTGGGCCATTGGCCTCCAAGGTCAATTTTTTTCTAGTAGCTGTTGTAAATAAATCTGTTTATTGTACAGATTTGTCCTTAACCTTCCAATCTTCTGTAAAGTTTGTTAAAGGTCATGGTTAGGTATGATGACTCATCTCAAGGCCAGAGAAGAGATGGCAAAGGCCCCATCTATCTATCTTCCTCTTTCTCTGCTCCTCTCCACATAGAAGCAATTGGATTCCTACCCAGCACAGTGCATTCTTTCAGGTCTCCATGCTTTGTCACACTCTGAACTTGGAGGGCCTGTGGTTGACCTCTCTATCCACTTCCTTTTTCAGTTATACTTTGCTGTCTGCAGCTGGGGCTTACACATTACTAAGGATTTTCTTCATGGCAATGTTTCTTATAATGGAAACTAACCATCCAAAGAGATCCTGTTTTCAAATCCTCTTTCCACATCAACAGTACTTGAGGATGTACATCTAATGAAGTGATTTCAGAAGAATATTTAGGTTATCCTGCTGGCAGCTCATGCCCAGGATCTCTGGTGATGTGACCCTTGTTCTTTGGACATTTTTGGTCAACAACTATTGATTAAGTGTGTATCACGTATCAGGTATGGTTTAGGTGCTAGGGCTACAACAGTGAACAAGACACTGAAATCCCAGCCCTCACAGAGAGTAAATGCTATTGGGAGAAATAGAAAATAAATAAGAAAAATAAATAAAAATGTATCACGCTAACAAGCAAGACAGTTTTGTACAGTTAGACAGGTTGTGCATTGCACAAGTGTACCACAATCTGGGGAGCCGTGACATTGTTGGCATCAGAGTTTTGTGTAGTGTTTATTTCTACAGTGTTCTTGCAGATGTTCTTGGGGAAGGGCACCTTTTTCTAATTTGCGCAAAGCTGCTGTATGAATTAGTGGTAGGCCTATTAGTAATGAGTGAGCCTATTAGGAATCTGTTGCCAACATTCAGGTAAGAAATGATGGTAGCTTGGTTTAGGAAGTGGCAGTGGAAGTCGGGGAAAGTCTGTTTAAATTCTGTATATATTTTGAAAATAGAGCTAGGAGGATTTGCTACTGACTGGATGTGGCATTTAAGAGAAAAATTCGAATCAAGATTGCTACTAAAGTTTTTGGCCTAAGCAACTAGAAGCATTGAGTTGTCCTTAACAGGTAGGGAGGGACTTCAGGAGGAGTTGGTTTGGGTGTCAAAGATCAGCAGCTATGCTTTGGACATATTAAGGTTGAGATGTTTATTAAACATTTATGTGGAGATGTTACATAGGCAGCTGGATATATGAGTCTACAGGAGAGAAACACATCCAGACTGAAGATATAAATTATAGTATTTTAGGAGACCTACCATAAGCCATAATTCATCTTTTAATGGATGACAATGTTGGCAGATATATAATTTTTATCCAATGTTTGTAACAAATTCCTCCCTATTATATACTTTTCTATCTTGTTATATAAACTGACTAAATACATTTGTTTTAGCTTGTCATTCTGCCTTGGAAAAGTTTGAAAAATACTTTGAACACATCATTCCTGAAATCATTTGTTTTTATAAAATTATAAAATCAAGACTGAGCCAAGTCTTTAAAAATTGTTTTAGAGAAAAGAGTAAAGAGACCTCTCTGTAGCCATTGAATTTTCGTGTAGGGAACTTGAATGTGACTGTATAAGATAACTCGTTGGAATTATTTTATGTGGCAAGAATGAGATTTACTGTAGATAGTATATAATGTCATCAATTACTATATGAATCTCTCAAGCACTAATTATAGCGTAGCAGGATGAGCCACAGACAAAACCCCTCAGACACCAAGTTAAAGAAGGAAGAGCTTTATTCGGCCAGGAGTATCAGTGAGACTCATGTCTCAAAAACCGAGCTTCCCGAGTGAACAATTCCTGTCCCTTTTAAGGGCTTACTACTCTAAGGGGGTCCATGTGAGAGGGTCGTGATCGATTGAGCAAACAGGGGTTATGTGACTCGGGGGCTGCATGCACCGGTAATCAGAACGGTAATCAGAACGGAACAGAACAGGACAGGGATTTTCACGATGCTTTTCCATACAATGTCTGGTATCTATAGATAGCACAAGCAGTCAGGTCAGGGGTTGATTTTTAACTACCAGGCCTAGGGCTACCTGCCTGTGGCTATTGCTGGGCTATCTGCCTGTGGATTCCATTTCTGCCTTTTAGTTTTTACTTCTTTCTTTGGAGGCAGAAATTGGTCATAAGACAATATGAGGGGTTGTCTCCTCCCTTAATAGGAGTTTTCAAAGTTGGCAAAACAAAACTTTATTATAAAGTAAAATAGGAATATTTTACAAAACAAAAGAAACTATTGCCAATTTCATCAGTATGACAATCTGTTAGCAATAGAGGGTGATTTATAGGAATCAGGCATACATGTACAGTGCACCAACTCTTTATTATTCACAAGTAGATGATCTATTTGCAGATTTCCTGTAGTTTCATGACCTGTGTTCTCTCACAGGCGGAAGGGATTTCAGTCCTGGCGCACACAAGTTGAATGTCTGTGTGTATCAAAGTGCTTCCTAAAGGCCATTCTCATTGATTTCTGGACTTTTAATATTTTTGTAATATTTTCACTTCTTTAGCCTGCACCTTGTGCAATCAAGGGCAGTTAGGAAAGAGGATTGCTGCAGGCAACTTGATGTGTTTCAGAATAACTAACTCCACAGAGATCATACTTTCTGTGCAATACAAAACCCAAACTGATTTTTTTTTGTAACCAAAGAAGACTTGTTGGTTTCCATTTTTATAAATCCAAGTGTTCATGTATTGACATTGTTATTCTTTTGTTTTCAGTGGCAGTTCACCTATACTTTACATTACAATGTGGTATTTGAATAGCCCTTTATAAGTTGATATAAAAAAAAAAAATCAGGCCTGGTGCAGTGGCTCAGGCTGATAATTCTAGCCCTTTGGGAGGTCGAGGTAGGTGCATGGCTTAGCCCAGGAGTTGGAGACCATTCTGGGTAACACAGCAAAACCTCATCTCTACGAAAAATACAACAACAAATTAGCCTGGCATGGTGGTGTGTGCCTGTAGTCCCAGCTGCTTAGGAGGCTGAGGTGGGAGGATAGCTTGAGCCCTGGAGGGGAAGGTTGCAGTGAGCCAAAATCATGCCACTGCACTCCAGCCTGGTCTACAGCAAGAGGTTCTGTCTCAAAACAAACAAACAAACAAAAAACCCAAAACACTTTATTGAGATACAATTCACATATTATACAATTTATCATTTAAAGTGTAAAATTTAATGGGCTTTAGTATACTCATTAAATATGCATAGGGCTACGCAATCATCACCACGGTTTAGTTTTAGGATATTTTTATGCCCCCTAACAAAGCCTAGTACCTACCAGCAGTCACTCTCCATCCTCCTTTTCTCCCATCAGCCCTAGGCCACCACTAATCTCCTTTCTGTTTCTGTGAATATGACTATTCTGGATATTTCACATAAATGGAATCGGTGGTCTTTTGTCATTAGCTTTTTTTTTTCTCTTAGCATAAGGTTTCAAATTCATCTATGTTGTAGCATTTACCAGCACTTCATTATATTGCAGAAAAAATATTCTATTACATGAATATGCTACATATTATTCATCCATTCATCAGTTGATAGACAATTGGATTGTTTTTACTTTCCTGACTATTTTAATAAGCTAGTGTAAACATTTGTACACAAGTTTTTACGGGCACATATGTTTCCATATTCTTTGGGGAATATACCTAGGTAGAATATACCTCAGGCAGAATTCCTGAGTCATAAGGTAACTCTAACTTTTTGAGGAACTGCCAACCCTGTTTCCCAATGTATAAATTGGTTTTTAAAATATTACCTGTACTGGGCTGGGCGCAATGGCTCATGCCTGTAATCCCAGCACTTTGGGAGGCAGAAGTGGGCAGATCACGAGGTCAAGAGATCAAGACCATCCTGGCCAATATGGTGAAACCCCATCTCTACTAAAAATACAAAAATTAGCTGGGCGTGGTGGCGTGCGCCTGTAGTCCCAGCTTTTTGGGAGGCTAAGGCAGGAGAATCACTTGAGCCTGGGAGGTGGAGCTTGCAGTGAGCAGAGATTGCGCCCAGCCTGGCGACAGACTGAGACTCTGTCTTAAAAAAAAAAAATTACCTATACTGCTTCCATTCTCTGTTAAAGAGAATTTTTTCATTAATTTATGCATTTCTGTGTATCATGCTGTTACATGTACACACCTACTTTGCAAAGTCGTTACCTTAATCACATTTTGTTAATATTTATTTGAATGGCAAGAGTGCCTGTTTGTCTCAGTCAAATGAATCTTTAGAGAACTGTTTCATTCTTCTGAGGTTGCACAAAATTAATGTGGTTTAAAAGTTTTAATTGAAATTTAATTTTATTTATTTGCATTTTGACTAGGGATTAGAGTGATCCGGTTCAAATTCTGGAAGCACAATGAGATACATGGTGTATTGTCCCCCTCCCTCCTCTGTGCTACCGATGCCCAATTTCATTCCCTGGAGGCAACCAGTGTTACCTGCTTCTGTGTGGTCTTCCAAGAAGACATTTTAATGCAGTTTTAATTTGAAGAGAGCAACTTAAAAAAAATGTGTACGTGGGAATATAAGAGCTTTGTTCTAAACTCCGTTGGTTTGGTTCATGAAAGTCAGAACAGCATGACTTTATTTCAAGGTTGGATAACAATAAAGGATTTATAAGTTTAATAATTGTCTTCAATAGCTTGAGGACATAATCAAAACAATTGACTTCTCTTTAACTCTTATTTCTGCCCCAGGAACCAGTCCTTGATCCACCACCTTCTGGTTATTATTTCACTTTGTTCACATTCCGGAGACATACAATCGGCTGATTTTATCTTCTCTAACTACATTTCTGCTTCAGAGGCTTTACTTGGTGGGAATCATCTTCAAAACTCCCCAAAACTGGCTTCTGCTCAACTCACAAGCCTCATCTCACACGTTGCTCTTTTCCCCCTTTCACCAGTTTTAGGCACACAGACTTCCTGTCAGTTCTTGGTCAAGCAAGTTCTTGTCCACCTGAGGACCTTGTCCTTGCCTGTTCTTCCCTCTGCCTGGAAGGCTTTCTTCTGTCTTCTGTGCCTGGCTCCTTCCCCAACTTCCAGCCTCACTTTAGATGTGATCTTCTCTGACCATCTTAGCTGAAGTTGGCCTCCTCTCCCTTACTCTCCATTGAGCTAAACAGTTTCTTTCATCTAGAACTTATGTATTTACTAGTTCACTGTCTGAAATCATTTACCCTAGAACAGTCTGTGATCTAAAGCCAGGATGATCAAACTACAGCACAAGCTTTGTTTTTGCAAAGCTCTGGAGGTAAGTATTGCTTTACATTTTTAAAGGGTTGCTTAAATTTTTTTTTATTAAAAAAAGCTAAGAAGATTGTGCAGCAGAGACTTTGTGTGGTCTGCAAAACTATTTACTATCCAGTCCTTTAAAGAAAAATGTGTTAATCCCTGGACTAAAACAATGGTCTTCAAAGTGTGCTATGTACCTTCCAAAGACTGTGCAAGATAATTCAGTATGATCTTAATTGTTTATTCTTTTGCATTCATTTATTGTAGACGTTTTATAATGCACATAATTTTTAGTACAGTAATAGATGCATATAATTTATAAATTAACATATACATATATGTTTTGGGAATAATGCTCAGAAATTTTTAAATAATGCACTTTATGATAAAAATTTTGGTGGCAACTGGGGTTAAAATACAAAATTTATGAGGGCAAGGACCATATTCTCTCTTTCCATATTCCCACCATCTAATACACACTCAATATAATACTTTTTGAATAAATGATAGCAGTAGACTTAAACATTTATTGAACACATATTAACTAAGGTCTCGGAATGTATTATCTTCTTTAATGATGAGAACTACCCTAAGAGTTAGATCTTGTTACTTTTCTTTTACAAATGAGGAAACTGAGGCCCAGAGAAATCAAACAACTTCCTGAAGCTCACATTACTAGTAAAAGTTGGAGGATGAGTCTGATGCCAGTCTGACTCCAAAGCCAATGTTTTTAACCACGAATGACCTGTCTCTAATTTCCTTCTTTTTTACTCCTTATGTGTACCAGAATGCGATTACATTTTGAAACCTTGTGTGTCTTGATGATGAAGACATATTGGCTTAGAAGGGGTAATCATGTTTCCCATAGCAGTAAATGAAAATAAAGAAGGGCACTTATCCCGTATTTCTCAGAGGATAAGTCACTTTCAACGGTTTTTTTCTTTTTTTTTTGAATTCTTGGAGTCAGAATTAGGAAATCTGTGTTTAAGTATGGTTCTGCAAATCATTTAACTCCATTAAGGTCAATTTCTCATCTATAAAATGGAGCCAATAATAATGTTTATCTCAGAGGTGGTTTCCAAGGTTACGCACATGTGAAAGTGATTTGCATATTAAGATCTATAACAGCAGTCCCAACCGTTTTGGGCACCAGGAACTGGTTTCATGGAAGACAATTTTTCCATGGATGGTGGGGTGATGGCAGATGGAACGGGGATGGAAGGATGGGTAAGAGGGGAAAGGGGATGGTTTCAGGATGAAACTGTTTCACTTCAGATCATCAGGAATTAGATTCTCATAAGGATCACACAACCTCCGTTCCTCACATGTACAGTTCACAATAGGGTTCACGATCCGATGAGAATCTAATGTTGCCACTGATCCGACAGGAGGCAGAGCTTGGGCGGTAACACTCACTTGCCAATCACCTCCTGCTGTGTGGCCCAGTTCCTAACAGGACCAGTCTGTGGCAGGCAGGTGGGGACCCTGCCTTATGGGACTAGCGTTTGGGAAGAAACACTACTGGTCTATAAAATACTAGTCTTTCTTCTCTAGTCATATATAACTATGTAGAGGCATACTTATCTCTGCCCCCTTAGTTTTATTACTGTAACGTGCTTTGCTTAACAAACCAGTTGGTTAACTATTTAAGGAAAGCATCATCATTCTGGCATAGGAAGGATTCAAAACCCAAGTCTAAATTTGGCATTCGGTTCCTAGGCTTCTTATAAACTCTCATCTACTTGGTCTTAGTCAAAAGTGCACATGACTACTATCTGCGATGCAGATTTGAAAGAGAAAGCAGTAGCATTTATCAGCATCTCCTTTACTCACAGGAACATGAAGAACACAATGCTTTAGTTGTCACATCCATCAACATTAGAATTAAACTGGAAGTTACTATTTAGATTTTGCCAGCGCAACTCCTACTTATCAGTCTTAAAAGACAAAATCCTTCAAGTTTTCTTTGTAAAAAACATATCTTTTAAAGCTTATTTTATATTAAATTATAAAACAAAACCCAAAGTGTGTATCACATTTTCACTTCAAATAATATAATTTACACATTACACGATTTAAACCTGAGCTCCCAAGCTAAATAAGCTCCATAAGCTAAATCTGAAGTCAAAACTTTCTTAAAAAAAAAAAAGTCACATTAATCATTCTCACAGAGTTCTGAAATTTTTACCACAGACCTTTTATCTTTTTCCTCCCCTACAAGTGCCTGGTGGTTTCTCTTCTATGAGGACTTTGTGCAGTAGAAGCAAGGTCATGTCTTTCTCTTATTATTTGCCTTTGTGTTACCGCCAGTTTTAGGGCCTTATTTGGAAATTCCCAGTACATGGACTATGTTTACCAAAACTTGTAAATATTTGTAAACCTGTGTTCTCTAAACAGTTGTAACAATTATTGCTATATGGTCCATTTAGCAATGAATCATGGTCTGCCCCGTGACACATTTTCTCTTTCGACTTGAGCTATTATTTCAACATTTCATTGCTATTTAATTTTTTTTTTTTTTTTGAGACAGAGTCTCACTCTGTTGCCCAGGCTGGAGTGCAGTGTTGTGATCTCAGCTCACTGCAACCTCCACCTCCCAGGTTCAAGTGACTCTCTTGCCTCTGCCTCCCGAGTAGCTGGGACTACAGGTGCGTGCCACCACGCCCAGCTAATTTTTTTGTAATTTTAGCAGAGACAGAGTTTCACCATGTTGACCAGGATGGTCTCAATCTCTTGACCTCGTGATCTGCCTGCCTTGGCCTCCCAAAGTGCTGGGATCACAGGCATCAGCCACCGTGCCTGGCCTCATTGCTATTTAATTTTACACGAATATGTCTTGTTTTCTCGAACTGCATTTCAGGGTCTTTAAGGTCCGGGTCCACTTGTTAATTTTTAATTAAAAAATAATAATAATTTTTGTGGAGACAGAATCTTGCTACGTTGTCTAAGCTGGTCTTGAACTCCTGGCCTCAAGTGATCCTCTTGCCTCCACTGCACCCAGCCCCACTTGCTTATTTTTGAATTCCACAGCATGGAGCAGAACTCCTGACAATAGCAGGGTCTTTGGTTACCACACTTGAGTTTCAAATCCAGCTCTATTCTTCACTCTTTGTGTGATCACGGTCAATTTAGTTACCTTCATGAGACTTTTTCTTCATTTGGAATGGGAATGGCAATTCTACCCTTTGTGGTTACAATTGAATCATATGATTGTATGGCGGGCCTGGCTGCAGCATCGCATGGTTCCAGGGCTGCCATCCGTGCAGACCACTATGTGCGTGGCACTGCCTGGCTAGGGGGCCTGTTACATATTAGGCACTCAATAGAGGGCAGTTATTGCTATCACTGAATCCCATTCACTTGATTAACCAAGCATAAAGAAGACATGCCCAGCAGAGGCAAAGTTGAACCACGTCTAAGTTGGTGGGGAAAGAGCTACCTTTAACTCGAGGACTCATGAAGCTACACAGATTCAAATTCTCCTTAGGGACAAGTCAGCTATTTTGTGAAGCTGTAACAGCTATTGTGCCAGTAAATCCTCTTAAATAAACAGTTCTAATCTCTGTCCTATGGTAGAAAGGTTGGAAGGTGAGAAAGAAATGAGCTGCCATGTTATCCTGATCCTCTGACCCTTGGATTCTGTTCTCCAGTCTGTCTTTGTGAGTGGACAGATGTCAGCTGATACTGCCCAGCAAAGATAGACACAGTCTTACAGTGAGTTTGAGCATTTTCAGGTATTTTGAAATGTGAGGACATCCAGATTCTGAATCTGATTTTTATGGTTAGCAGTTGGTTTTAGTTTATAACAGCAAAAAAGAATATAATTTGGATGGGATGAAAGAAGGAAACAGAAGTGTTAGAAACAAAATGCTTGTTTCTTGGTGCTGCAAAGAAATGCACTTGAACATAAATTTAATTTTCTCAGCAAGGCAATTTTGGCTTCTACAGAAGGGTACGACTCACAAATGGAGTAATGACGAGAGCATACCTGAACAAGGGAGGGGAAGGGGTTCTTTTTCCTGACACACGTAGCCCCTACTGCTGTGTCGTTCCCCTATTGGCTAGGGTTGGACCACACGGTCTAAGCTAATTCCAATTGGCTATTTTAAAGAGAGCAGGGGTATGAGCCAGAGTGGCGGGGTGAGTAGTTTGGCAGGAAGGATGGTTAGGAACAAGTAATTAAAGGTGACTTAAGTCAGAGCAGGTGACCAGGGGTGACTCAGGCAGGTCAAAGCAGGTGACCGGAATGAGTCAGGATGGAGCAGGTGACCAGGGGAACAGATGTGAACTACTGATTAAACTGGTGAAAAACATTGTTTACTGAAACCACAAGGAAGTTAAACTTTAAAATGAAGGACAAAAAACTGAATATACTGACATACTGATTCTTTGAAGAGAAATCTAGAATTCACTGTATCCAACAGAAGAATTTAAGGCCTGGTGAATGAAGTATCTGAACCTCCAGGTAGATTTTTAGTAAGCACTGAGCCTATGATGGGTACTGGTTTAAAGCCCTAAGGATGGTCTTAGTTTAGTTGAAGAGAAGGAAAGATGTCCTTGAATAATTATTCAAGGGTCAAGGAATGAGAGGTGTTGGTGAAACAGGCAGAGAGGGTACGTTATATTAGATTAATATCACATCATTGAATCTGATGGAAGAACCTGTAATGTTGTTAGGCAGTTGCTAAGGGCAAATTACAGGAAAAATATTAACTGGTTAATAGAATCATGTAGTGATAATAGAGAGCTGAAGGCAGTTTCAGAGATGATCCCATCCAGCTCTCTCTCTGCAGACAAGGGAATGTCTAAATCATCCAGGACAGATACTGTTGACATCTCGAAAACTCACTAAGCATAAAGAGTCCTCCACATTTTGGGGTAGCCCATCTGATTATTTTATCATCAGAAGGTTAAAAAAAATCTCATCCTTACCCAATCTAAAACTCAGATTGGTTAAGTTTTTATTTTTTTTTACACAACCAACCACAAACTGGTGCTTGAGATGATGGTGTCATGTAAACGAACAACAAACAGCGAGGAGCACTCGACCTTCTTACTGCACGCCTTCTTTGTCTCAGAGAACCAGTGAGGTTCATTCACTCCACGAAAATTTATCAAGTACCAAGCTCTGTGATAGGAGTTAGGGATGAAGGAATGAATAAAATGGAATCCCTGCCCTCAATCCATTTTAGTCTAGTGGGATGGGAGCAGACAAGTAGAGAGGTAATATTTACCAGATAGTGTGGTAACTGTAATAACATCTTTATAAACATGAGAGTATTTATCAAATGCTGGGAATTGAGGACTAAGCTCTGATTTTTTTCTTATCTTGGCCAAATTCCTATCTAAGGGGTCTGGAGAGTCATGCCCTACAAATCATAAATTCTCATCAGATGGGTTTTATTTAAGCCTATGTATCGTGACTTACTTTCCAATCTGACTCTTGCATAACAGTACACGACAAACAAGAAAATAAAAATGTTTTACCCCAAAACATGTTTCTTTGCTGTATTTTGAAATGGCCCTGCAAAGCTGTCCTTTGTGAGGGAAAATTTGCATCTGTAGAGAAACTCTATTAACATAGCTAGATCTTTTTCTTCCAGGCTCTCCCAATCCTGAAGAGAGTCTAGCACCTTTTTTTAAATTTTTATTTTTTATTTTAATTTTTTTAATTATACTTTAAGTTCTAGGGTACATGTGCACAACATGCAAGGTCTGAATAGGAAACGTTTGTCATCTGTTGTCTCTAAGGGCAGCCACTGCGAGACTTCAAAAGAACCTTGGTCTCCACAATCTTGTATCTTAACCTGAACATGAAGTTGACCTATAATCTGGAAGCCCCTCCACCCCCGCTGCCTCCCTTCCGTTGTCCCATCGTTCTGGACTAAGCCAGTATATTTCTTAAATGTATTTGATTGATGTCTCGTGCATTCCTGACCACCTTGGGCACATGTTCTCAGGATCTCCTGAGGGCTATGTCACGGGCCATGGTCACTCATATTTTGCTCAGAATAAATCTCTTCAAATATTTTATAGCTTGATTCTTTTCAGTGACAGTAATTGTGCTCAGTGCTTTAGGCATATTATCCCATTCATTCTCACAACTCCTTCGTCACAGACTTACAATTGCAAAACAACCTGTTGAGTGCAACCTTTTCGTTCTGGTTGGAACTTATTGTATTGTAGTCTTTTTTTTTTTTTTTTTTTGGTCAGTTTATTTTTTATTTATATTTGCTTTCTTTGTTGCCTTTTTCAGTTTTATTTCTGTGGTTGGAACTTTATGGCACATTCTAAATTCTTCCTGGCAATGGCTTAGTGTGAATTTATGATCAGTCCTGCTAGTTTTGCTTGTTAGATGTAAAGGAAATCCCTTTTCTCTCTCTCAAATTTATAGGCTTTCAAGACTGTTGGTTCTATGGGTTTCAAAATCCTATTCCAGCAGTCAAAAACTTTCTTTCTCTTTGCATTTCTGCAGTAATTCTAATTCTCCCCGAGGCAGATGGAATCCTCTGGTTGAAGAGGGGAAATGTCATATGCAAGCAAGTGAGGAAGAAGAAAGAAAGAGAACATGTTTTAACATATCATCTCTCTGTTACACAATAAATGGACACACACAGATACTTACATAGTTATTGACTCTAGGAGTCACTGCACATTCTCACACAAAGAGATTATATCTTAACTGGAGAGGATTCTTAAACTTGCAAAACATAGATTACTTCTAATCGTATCGTGTCAGGCATCAATGTACGGGCTACGGTTTTTCTTCCTCCCCTGTCATTTTTTCTACTTTGTTGAACACTTTGAGCTAAACAATTCCATACGAAGTTGTTCCTTTATGTAAATTAGTTAATTTTCAGTAATAATTGCAGCTTTCGTAAAATATTAACAGGTACTTTGGCTCTTCTGCATTTCTGCATTGGAATCCCCGCATATCTATACCACACGTATGTATGATTATTGTTCTCTAAAGCTGTGATTATGCTGATGATAATGATCCAGAATGATCATAAAGATTGTCTCTGATTACATTTAACGCAAATACAAAGACACTCTTTTTCTTACTTGGGTATATTTAATGGCAAATGGCATGAATGAAGCAGACAGCTGTGATGGCTGATTTGGAAAGTCTGTTGCCTGAGTAGGATAGAAATTCACCATTGGGGAAAGAAATGCTTCCCCATTACTTTTATTGTATTACTGACTCATCACATATGCTCAGGGTTCCAGACTGAGAACATGCCAAACTATTAACCAAAATAATGCATCTGGCTCCTGAAGCTCACATTTTGTGTAAATGCAAATGTAATCCCAAGGTGTATTAGCAAGACGGCCGTCCGGTGTGACACTAGGTATCATCTGCCCTCCCTGCTCCATGGCTTGGATGGAATTTGTGCTGGCCATTAAAGTTTTTGAATGCATTTCCCTCCTGAGCTTGGATAGAGGGTAAGAGGGCCAAATGGAAGTATCTTCTTTCAGGTTCTTTGGAAATACACTCATTGATGTCTCTCAATCTTTGGTGGGATTTTCTTTCTTCCTGGATGAACAGGAACAAATCTGGGAGTGACCTGCAGTGACACGATGCAGCTGTGTGTATACCTGGACCCCTTAGAGAAAGTGTCAGGGAGAGAACAGTCCTCTCTTCCTCCCGAAGTCCAGGATGTATCCGTATATATACATTTCTCTCTGCTTCTCGGTGCCCTTTTTGTCTTTCTCTGTTATCATTCTCCCCTTCTCTCATCCTTTCCCTTGTCCCCTCCCCCAGCACCTGATATCCATGTTACAGGATGGAGTGAAAATATGTTTGCTCTCCAGGCAGCATGAGAAACAGCAGATGTACTACAGGGTGGGGAGGAGAGTCACAGTGCACACTGCATTGTACAAAGAATGATAGGAGAGGTTAATTGTTATTATCATTACTATTTCTTAAAATGTAACAGTGCAGACTATATCATCATTGATCTGGTGGCTTAATATTTCAATTGGACAAGGAGGCAGTTTTAGACCTAAAATATTAAGCACCTAAAAAGACATTTAAAGACATTATTCACAGTCCCAAAGAAAAGCAATAACAACACTTTGGGAGGCCGAGGAGGGCGGATCACGAGGTTAGGAGATCGAGACCATCCTGGCTAACACGGTGAAACCCCGTCTCCACTAAAAAAATACAAAAAACTAGCCGGGCGTGGTGGCGAGCGCCTGTAGTCCCAGCTACTCGGGAGGCTGAGGCAGGAGAATGGCGTAGACCCGGGAGGCGGAGCTTGCAGTGAGCTGAGATCCGGCCACTGCACTCCAGCCTGGGCGACAGAGAGAGACTCCATCTCAAAAAAAAAAAAAAAGGAAAGAAAAGCAATAACAAAAAATGTTTCATTTTTCCTCTGATTGTTCCTGGATTGTTCTCTTTTCTTTAGTGGAAAATGATGATGCTACCTACAATTAGATCTGCCTGACTCTGAGTGGTGTTGCAAAACTCTGTTAGCTATTTATTTGGATTCTTGAGGCCCTAGGAGCCTGTGGTCCTGTTGGTGTGAATTGTATTAGGAAGAGGGAAGAGATAAAAGATGGAAATGGAGATTTGCCTATCTATCTATCTATCTATCTATCTATCTATCTATCTATCTATCTATCTATCTAATCTATCTATCTATCTATTATTATTATTATCTATCTATTATTATTATTATTATTATCTATCTATCTATCTATCTATCTATCTATCTATCATCTATCTGCAAGGAGAAAGAGAGACTGAAGAGAATGCAGGGTGATAGAAAGGGAAGTAGAAAAGGGATTGAAATCATTGTTAAAAGGAATGAGAAGGTACAGCTTTACCAGTCTACAACATAATTCCATTTTGGTCAGGTAATCACCATGCTGACACCAGGCTACAATTTCTCTCCTGAAGCACAAAAGGAAATGAAGGTTTGACAAGCACTGCAAGGCTGTGAGTTAGGAAACGGGAAACAAGATGCTCCTGCTGCTGTTGGAGTCTCGAGTTGTTCCTGCAATGTGATTGTGGCATCCCCTGAGAACAAGGCATGCTGCAGAACTGCACAGTCTAGGTGCCCGTATTTCAGCTGGCAAAGCTCCCACCTCTGCCTCAGACTCCTTGTCCTGCCACGCAGGCTCCAGACAGTGACACTAAAACACTGCTTTGTATGGTAGTTTGTCTGAAAAATAGTTTTAGAACTGTACCAGCTTTATGGCTCAGCAATTGGAGCATTTAGGCAAAATTTGGAACCCAGCCATTAAGAGACCTGCTAGGGAAAAAAAATGACAGTAAAATCAAATTTCAAATCAGCATCACTTACCACATGGGAAACTGCAAATTCAGCAAAAGGGAAGGCAATGCTGAAATTCACCTTCAAAGCTAAATATTGTTCCTTAGACCAATGTCAACCTCGAATTCATTTGAATTTTATTTATGTCTGGTTACAGCTGAAGTGAAGTAATTAGCAATAGGCTTGTTAGATTTTTCTTTCCTTATGAATTTTTTTTTTTTTTTCAGAGAGTCAATGATCACTTATGAGGTCATATTTGCCACAGGAATGGCAAAGACTAAAGTGATTCCCAACATTTTTTAGCATGAGCCACCTTTTTTGTTTTCCTAGCAAGTTTAACTTTATTGAGTTTAACTTCATGAAATTAGCATACTAATTAATTTTAATTACTACAGTTAACCCAGTGTAAATACATGTTTATTTAATACGCCATTAATTTAAACACAGCTTTTATGAGACATAATTTTATATATCACAAAGCGCAGTTACTATGAAGAATGGCTTTAGAGTTAGTTCGAGTTACTCCTGACTAAAGCCACAGCCAGGTGTGGCCTAAAAAATCAGATTTGCCTTGGCCCTGTTTCCTCTATTCCTTTTATCCAGTTGTCCTCTATTCCTTTTATACCAGGACATTTGCTTATCTTCCATGTTATGCCTTATCACATCATATCTAGAGTGGCCCTTTCTTAACAGCAAACCTTTGAGACATCCCCACATGTAATAGTTACTGGAATTACTTGTTGACTGAGGAAATGCATATATGTATACAACTACTGTGAAGTCAGGAATGCTTTTCTTTCTGTTTTGTTCTGTTTTGTTTTGTTTGTTTGTTTTTTGAGACAGAGTCTCGGTCTGCGGCCCAGGCTGGAGTGCAGTGGCGTGATATCGGCTCACTGCAACCTCTGCCTCCCGGGTTCAAGCGAGTCTCCTGCCTCAGCCTCCCGAGTAACTACAGACGCCGGCCACCATGCCCGGCTAATTTTGTATTTTTAGTAGAGAGAGGGTTTCACCGTGTTGGCCAGGATGGTCCCCATTTCCTGACCTCGTGATCCACCCACCTCTGGCCTCCCAAAGTGCTGGGATTACAGGGGTGAGCCACCGCGCTGACCCTCGTGTGTTTGTTTGTTTGAGACGGAGTTTCACTCTTTTGCCCAGGCAGGAGTGAAGAGGTGCGATCTTGGCTTACTGCAACCTCCACACCTCCCTGCACCGCACCCTCCCCACTGCCCCCGCCCTTCAAGAGATTCTCCAGCCTCAGCCTCAGCCTCGCGAGTAGCTGGGATTATAGGTGCCCACCACCACGCCCAACTAATTTTTGTATTTTTAGTAGAGAAAAGCCCCGTAGGCTTTGTTCTCTTTAGAGAAGGGGTTTCGCCATTTTGGCCAGGCTGGTCTCGAACTCCTGACCTCAGATGATCCACCCGCCTCGGCCTCCCAAAGTGCTGGGATTACAGGTATGAGCCACTGCACACGTCCTAGGAATGCTTCCCTTGATCACAACAATAATACATATTTAAAAGTAGTGGGAAATATATGGGTAAGATATATTGCTCAGCCTAATGATCATGATTGGGGAGCATGTAGATTCACAGAACACTTTATGGTAATGCCAGGTCCCAGAAGGTAGCCATTCCTGCAGGAGTTTGAGGAAGAAGAGCAGTCTTCGCTGCAAGCCTAGGGAAGATTCCACTGGTGAAACTGCTTTTGAACTTGGTATTGTCAGCTCTCTCTGTTCCTAAACTTTTCAGCATAAGTATGTAGCGGAACAGCCGGTCACTGTGGCTCACGGCTGTAATCCCAGCACTTTGGGAGGCTGTGGCCCGTGGATCGCCAGAGGTCAGGAAATCGAGACCATCCTGGCTAACACGGTGAAACCCGTTTCTACTAAACATACAAAAAATTAGCCGGGCGTGGTGGCGGGCGCCTGTGGTCCCAGCTACTCGGGAAGCTGAGGCAGGAGAATGGCGTGAACCCAGGAGGCGGAGCTCGAAATGAGCCGAGATCATGCCACTGCACTCCAGCCTGGGCGACAGAGGGAGACTCCATCTCAAAAAAAATAAATTGGCCAGATGTGGTGGTGGGCACCTTTAATCCCAGATACTCGGGAGGCTGAGGCAGGAGAATCCCTTGAATCTAGGAGGCAGAAAACAAAACAAAACAAAAAACCAAAAAACAATGTATCTGAAGGCCTCACACTGTCAGATTGCCAGGCAATGACTAGAAGCTGGTGTGGCTCTCAGTATAACTGCTACTGGGAAAAGAATGGTTGTTCTACTGGTTAAATGTGACTCTAGTTGGTATTCGAATTTGAGGGACATAGGAACATCTCCCTCAGGAATTCTTCCTAAAGGGTATTTCCTCCCCACCAGCCTCCCCGCACAGGCTTTCTCCTCTTTAAGGCAGACCTCATCCCCCAGTTGTATTATGAGCTCTCTAGAGGCCAGAGCAGGACCTTTCTGCACGAAGAAAGTCTTACGGAAGTTGGAAGTGGTTAGAAGGAAGCACAGTCATTTCCCACCCACCCCATTCCTTTCAAGGGCAAAAACAATAGTTACTTTTGCACCAAACCAATATTTATATTTAGCCTAATAGAAAGATTTAGTTAGATATATATGGAAAATGTATTGCTCAGAATAAGATGGAACTCTTTGAGTCTAGACAACCGTGGATGCCTTGGGGTCACTGAGGATCTTCAGGCATCCAAGCCTGCTCCATGTGATACTGTTGGTTGGTATATGCTTGACTCAACGGAACTGTTTCAATTTCTTGCCTTGGAAATAGAAATTTGGACCTGAGAGGCAGAGTCTGGGAGTTTTCAGAGCTGAGTCACATTGATGGCAGCCTTCTAAAGAAGAGGATCATGTACTTTAATTCATCCCTCAGTTCCATGGGCTACTCCAGTATCTTTCCAAAGACATCTCACTCCTTTTTTCCTTAAGTTAGCCAGATGTGGGTTCTGTTATTTGTAACTCCCCCCAAAACCTTAATTATTATGTAAGTCTTTAGGACAGGGGAGTGGACTGTCCTCTTTTGGACTGTAAATCAAATCTACTGAGAATTTTAAGGATTCTTAAAAATAAGAGTTGCAGCCCACATATGCCTTAGGAGGTTGTGGGATTTGGACTATCCCAGTGAGAATCTGAATAAATAGTTACACAGTCTAAGACCAACCTTGTATTTTCTTTGAGGTGGTTGGGGAATAGCTGTGCTTTCTTCTAACCACTCCCAACTTCCATAAGACTTTCTTCTGTTCAGAAAGGTCCTACTCTGTCCTTGTAGAGAGCTTATTTAACGACTTGGCATCATGAAACTTGACCAGGCTTATCTGGCTTAATGCCACTTTTATAGTGAGACAGTGCTTCTTGTTTCCTCCCTTAACCATCAGGGCTGGTTTTAGGAGGAATGAGTAAACAAAAGAAATAAATGCTCTATTTAAAACACTAATTTTATGTTGGTAAATGTCAGAAATTTTTAAAAAATTGTTTTAAGTGTATAAATGTTGGCTCATGCCTGTAATCCTAGCACTTTGGGAGGCCGAGGTGAGAGGATTGCTTGAACTCAGGAGTTCGAGACCATCCTGGACAACATAGCAAAATCCTGTCTATATAAAAAATAAAAAAATTAGCCAGGTGTGGTGGCGCATGCCCGCGGTCCCAGCTACTCAAGAGGCTGAGGTAGGAGGATCGCTTGAGCCTGGGAGGTGGAGGTTGCAGTGAGCTGAGATCACGCTATTGCACCCTAACCTAGGTGACAGAGTGAGACCCTGTCTCACAAAGGAAGTGTATAGTTGCAAGTATATTTTAATGATACCTATGTAGCAAAAATTTTAAAAAAGTATTTATGTAAGAAAACTTGAGACAGATGACAGTGCTAATAGCCATTATGAAGAACTAGTGATGTCATTGGTGCTCTCTTCTCCACCATTTGCTGTTTTCCACACTTTCATAATGTGGTGTCATTACGCCTATAGGAATTTTTGAAAGCATAGGATTCAGGGGGAAAAAACACTTCATGATTAAAAATCATATTTTTTTGATTAAAAAAATCAAAGAGAGAAGAAGAAGCAGGCGTAGGGGTGGGATAAGGAGAGATAGAGAGAAAAGGAGAAAAGTGGAATTAGATATTCTCAAGTATTATCAGATTGTCACAGGAAAAAAAAAAAAAAAAAACCCTGGTATAACGTCTTGAAAACTTTTAAACTTTGACATTTTTGTCTTGAAGTAGTAGAGGATTTTTGTACTTATTCTCAGTTTATGAATGAGTGGTGTTTGTGCCAGCATCTTAAACAATGGAATAAAAGCGAATGTATTCTTTTTCTCTTCAGTGTAACTGTTTGAAATGCCAGATACCTTCAGGGATGAAGCAGCTGCTTCTCAGAGAACTGCTCCCGCTTTAAGGTTGCAGGGTTATTTGGCAGAGTTGTCCACTTTCTCTATTTGTCTAAGACAGAATTAGGTCACACAGACAACAAAGACATATAAGAGAAACCCCCTTCTAGGTTGAAAAGGAAGTGACAAAAAATTGGTATAAATAAGAAACCTCTTTTTAAGCACATTAAAGTCTCCCTTTTTCAATTTTTTTTTTTTTTTGGCAGAGTCTTGCTGTGTCACCCAGGCTAGAGTGTAGTAGTATAATCTTGGCTTACTACAACTTTCACCCCCTAGGTTCAAGCAATTCTCCTGCCTCAGTCTCCTGAGTAGCTGGGATTACAGGAGTGTACAACCACACCTGGCTATTTTTTGTATTTTTAGTAGAGACAGGGTTTCACCATGTTGCCCAGGCTGATCTCGAATTCCTAACCACAGGCGATCCACCCACCTCGGCCCCCCAAAGTGCTGGGATTACAGGCATAAGCCACCGTGCTCAGCTCTGTTTTAGACTTTTAATGTAAATATATTGTCTCGGGAAATGTTTTAATTAGAAATTTAAAAAATATTCAACACATATAATGTACCACGGTTGTTATATATTTTGTCAACTAAACCAATACCTTCCTTGACATGATGTGCACAGGTATTCACATATCAATTGCAAAAGGACTTCATTCAAAGCATACAAGGAACAATCAGGTTAATTCAATAGGAGTTGGAGCTGGATTGGCTTTTACAAATTATCTCGACCAGCGCCTTCCAGTACAACTTTTTGAGATGATGGACATGCTCTACCTCTGTATTGCCAATGCAATAGCCACTAGCTTCATGTAAATACTTGAAATGTAGCTGGTGTGACTGAGGAACTAAATGTTTAATTTAACTTAATTTCCATTAAGTAGCCACACATGGCCAGTGCTGTGTTGACAGCACAGATCTAGACCATCATGTTTATTTGGCAGATGAGGAAGTCAAGAGAGAGACTGAGAAGCCCAAGACAGCGGTCCAATATAGCATTAATAGTTTCGACTAATTTTCATGAAGGAGAGATTAGGGAAAACAAGGAAGACAAATAAATTGGGTACGTTAGTGTTCTTTTTTTTTTTTTTTTTTTTTTTGAGAAGGAGTTTTGCTCTTGTTGCCCAGGCTGGAGTGCAATGGCGTGCTCTTGGCTCACCGCAACCTCCGTTTCCTGGGTTCAAGTGATTCTCCTGCCTCAGTCTCCCTAGTAGCTGGGATTACAGGCACACACCACCATGCCTGGCTACTTTTTGTACCTTTAGTAGAGACATGGTTTCTCCATGTTGATCAGGCTGGTCTCAAACTCCTGACCTCAGGTAATCCACCCGCCTCAGCCTCACAAAGTGCTGGGATTACAGGCCTGAGCCACTGCGCCCGGCCGACGGGTATGTTCGTGTTCTGAGACTGTTCCCTTATTCAACTTTTATTTTAAATCCCTTGAAATGCCTGGAAACCACCCACCTGGTAGGGGTGATGTGTAAGATGTATAAGATTACCCAAATTGATTTCACCCCTCAAATCCACTGTGACTCTTACACTAATACATTTAGAAAGCACTTCATAGTTTTCAAATCATGTTCATCTGTACAGTTTTCTCACATTTGCTCTTTTCAACATCCATGTCAGGTTGGAAGACAAAATATCATTCCTACCCTATGTCTGAGGTTCCGACAGGCCAAATGAGTAGCACAGGCTCATGTGACTAGCGAGCGCAGCTGCTGGGGAAGGTTTTGACTCTTAGTTCAACCTCTTTCTGTTACCCCCGGCTGCCCTGAGAAATGTTAAGACTTGGGAACCTGCCTTACTTAGTATTAGGGGCAAATTAGGAAAGCCCCACAGAGCAGAAGCATCTTCCACAAAACATCCTCTGGCAGACGTCTAGTGGGTGTATAAACTCTAGAATCAAGGAGATATGGGATTGGTAACAGTCTGTTACTTGTACTACAAGTATAGTTTGGGCAAGTTACTTAGCCTCTTGTAAACATCATTTTCTTTGTTGGTAAAATGAGGATAATAACGGTACCTAAAAGACTTCTTGTGCAGATTAAATTAAATAATTCAAGTAAAGTGCTTTGTGCAGTACTTGTTAGCTATAATTATAAATATTAATATAGAAAGAATTAAGTTATGTTTTGATTGCTTCCTGGGCCTATTTCTAGATTCAGAACCAGGAAACAGCAACTTTGGTCTTGGCATGCTTTAGAATGCTGCTGAATCTTTTAGCCTTGTCACCAAATTCTTTCCTTCCTCTACAGTTCCCTATTCTCTTTCTCCCACTACCATACCATCAAGAAAATAGAATTGAGTTTCCACCTCGGAAATCTCTTTCATTGCTGTCAACTTTGTGGGGCTCTAGGGGAAAGAGTGAGGCACGTGGGCTTTTAGAGCCATTGATAGGCCTCCTGATGTCCATAGCATCGTGGGAACAACAGTATAAAGCTGCATGCCCAGTTCAAAGCAGTGTATTTTGAAAGTTTTCTAAAATTAAACCTTTTCTCTCCATGAAAAGATTTTTTTTTCTCACAGTCCTCCGACCCTTATCGCTATAAAAATTGAGCCACTTTTCTGGCTATGTCATGCCCAGGGTCAGGTTCCAGCCCCAGCTGAGGGCTGAGGGGAGTGGGTGGACCTGGGGCAGGGAGCTGGAAGAACAGTGAAGAGACAGCAGGTAGATGAGACATGGCTTTATTCAGCAGCAGTTTTCATTAACGGCTTTCTCACACTAGCTCTCTCACACTGTCCACCCTGTCTCAGTTGCTTAGTTCAGCAGCTCCCACACACACAGCAGCACAGCCGGCTCTCCCTTGCCTTCAGGGTCAGCAGCTTAACTCTTTTTCTCTCTGGGCACAAGTGAGCTGAGCTGTGTCCTGGCTCCCTCCTGTCTATCTACAAGCACAGACCCCTCTGGCTCTCTCTCTCTTTCTCTGGGTGCCAGCGCACCTGTACAGTATCAGCAGGGCAATTATACCTTTTGCAAACAATACTGGCTTAGAGCAAGGGATGGCCTTCCCATGTTATGGCTACATGGCTGTGATAACAAATGGAGTTATACGCCTGCGCTCTAAACTTGCAAGTCACACAGTATGTAAACATCCTACCTTGGCCTATCCTTGAACAAACCACAGCCATGTTCCTTACAGGGTATTATTAAAAAGTCAAAAAATAACAGATGCTGGTGAGGTTGCAGAGAAAAAAAACTTACATGCTATTGGTGGGAATGTAAATTAGTTCAGCCATTGTGGAAGATAGTGTGGCGATTCCTCAGAGACCTAAAAACAGAAATACCATTCCACCCAGCAATCCCATTAACAGGAACATACCCAAAGGAATATAAATCATTCTATCATAAAGACATGTGCACGTGTATGTTCATTGCAGCACTATTCACAAGAAAAAGACATATATTCAACCTAAATGCCCATCAATAGTAGATTGGATAAAGAAAATGTGGTACATATACATCATGGAATACTATGCAGCTATAAAAAGAACAAGATTATGTCCTTTGCAGGAACATGGATGGAGCTGGAGGCCTTTATCCTTAGCAAACTAAAGCAGGAACAGAAAACCAAATACTGCATGTTCTCACTTGTAAGTGGGAGCTAAATGATGAGAACACATGGACACACAGAGGGGAACAATAGACATTGGGGCCTATTGGAGGGTGGAGGGTGGGAGGAGGGAGAGGATAATGAAAAATAACTAATGGGCACTAGGCTTAATAATTGGGTGACAAAATAGTCTGCACAACAAATCCCCCTGGCACAAGCACACTTCTGAACTTAAAAATAAAATGTTTTAAAAAATTGAGCCATTTTCAAAATGGATAGGAGAAATTAGCCTGAACATAAAGGCTGTCTCTAATTCAGAAGTTGTATCCAATAAGCTTCTCTTCTCCTTCTCTAGCCGTCCTGTGACCTACAGCTCTTCCATAAGCTTTGGAATGTTCATGATGGATCCAAGAAATCTTGGTATCAAGGGTATCATTTGGATCCATATGTTTTCTCCCTAATGGTCAAGCCCTAGTATGAGAGAAAAACACCAAAATCACATAAGTCCTATACATGAAATAGAAGAAAATTGAAGACATTATTCTAAGTTAAAATAGAATGCAAATGATAACCTGTTACCCTATCCGGTGAGACAAAATACACAACACTGGAAAACTGTAAAAGTACCATCCAGGGAAATAAATCTCTGCTCTGTAATTTGGGTGAGCATAGCTATCCTAAATCCATTAATTACCATCCTTTTAAAAGCACTCCAAATCAATATGTTCTCCCCTTGGAGATTATTCAGATGAGCAGAACGGTTGTAAAATACTTCTTTGGCTAATATGGATGGTGACCAGAGAAGGCTGTAGTATCATTAGGGCCCCAATCGCAACAGAACATAACAAATACTTCATAATGACTGTGATGAATGGAATGCTATCTTCTCCATTCTGATCAGAGATTGTATTTTTGTTCTTGTTAAAAATTTGTATCACCGCAGGAGTGTGAATAGGTAACCTGTAAAGCAATTTTAGCAATCTGGAAAAAATATGGTTAAAGCCTGGCACTGACATAACTAAGACCACAGTTTTCATCTCCACATGGGCCAATTAAATAAAAAGTCTACTTCACATTTATAGACTGGGCCCCCAACTGGGACCAGGCTTTTAAGCATTGTGCATCACAGGACATAAAACGCCAGGGCTACGGAATGTTGATGGTTCATACTGCCTGTCACAATTACTGGAAGAAGCAACACGAAGACCTTGGACTTATATTGGAAGGACAACCCATTATTAATATGGTGAGAAAGCTCTAGATCTAGGTTTAAGCTGTTGCGGCTCTCTCACCGATTGTTGACCTTGAGCCTGTGAACTATGGTTTTGCCATGAGGAAGACAGACATAGTAATAGCTTTTCTTCTGTTATCACAAGGTAATTGTGGGAAACACACAAAAGAATGAATGAGAAATCTTGTTGTAATGGTAAAGTGCTTAGACAAGTAGAAGATACTATTAATATTTATAGCTTAAATGCTGAGATTTTAAAAAAATAGTTACTGTTGTGTGTTTGTTGTGTCTTCCCCCTGGGGTAGCTTTAAAAAATGTGGCCTGCATTTCTGTTAGGATGGCATTTAGACCTCCACTTCATCAAAGTCAGGAAGAAACTTTCATAAATTCTTCTTCCTTACTGAAATAGAAATCCCTATGTCTCCAGTGGCACGCTATCATCACAAAATACTATTAGGACAAATGGCCATGAAGCAAAGTTGATAGCCACTTCATAATTATCCTTCCACACAAATTACATTAAAAACAACGTTGTGTAACACCTGTAAGAAAGGCTACCTTCTAGATAAGTTGTTTTTAGTTGAGAGGGTAGACAGGAAAAAGATGATGCCAGTGCCTCCTGATGAGCTGTAAAACACCCACAAAAAACAGGGGTGAGGCTGGACATCGTGGTTCATGCCTGTAATCCCAGCACTTTGGGAGGCCGAGGCGGGTGGATCACCTGAGGTCAAAAGTTTGAGACCAGCCTGGCCAACATGGTGAAACCCTGTCTCTACTAAAAATACAAAAATTAGTCAGGTGTGGTAGTGCACCCCTGTAGTTCCAGCTACTCTAGAGGCTGATGCAGGAGAATCACTTGAACCTGGGGTGTGGAGGTTGCAGTGAGCTGAGAATGCGCCACTGCATTCCAGCCTGGGCGACAGAGTGAGACTCCATCTCAAACAACAGCAGCAACAAAAAGAAACAAAACCCAAAAAACCAGGGGCGAGCATTGCTTTGCTTTCTGTTTCACACTCATCCCTGACTTGTAAATATTAAAATCACAAACACAGAAATGCTCTTAATTTTATTTTATCTCCTTCCATTAAATTAAGCTTTAGTCAGAAAGTCACACAAGATCTCAGATATTGCCTCTAAAAAATTAAGTGGGGTGCAGAGAGAAGCACTTCAGTTAGAGTGACCTGGGGGAGCCAGGGTCGGGGTTGGGGGGCATCTTCTTGGATCTATACCTTAAATGTTGGCACTGTTGAAATCCTCAACAATTTAAATACTGAGGGGAAAATGCCATTCGTAGTGAGAAATAAAGGGTATAAAACACCTGGACCAGAAAACAGAAAAAGGAGAGAAATCTCAGTCAACTGGGACAGTTAGTTCAAAATCAGGCTGGGTTGGTGCTAAGCCACAAAGCCTAGCCTTGCAAAGCCTTTACATCTTTGCAGGGCTCCTGGGTACCAAGTTGGAGGATCGGCCTCCAGGCCATAGGAAGTTCTGCTCTGGGGAGGAGAATCAGATAAGCGAGGCCAAGTAGAAAGACGGCTTTCTACTCCTCTAAGGATCCATGCCAAATATATTCTCCTCCGGCCTTTAAACAGAAAAATCTCGAGTTTCTTGAAATAAAATGCACAGTCACTGCACAAACTGCTGATATGAGGAAAAGAACAGGAGTAGTGTTTCTGCTGAGGAAGGCTGTCCTCCTTTGGGGAAAACTTCGATTTTGATTCATTTCTCATGAGAGGAAGAGAAGGACACTGCCTATGTTTTGTTTCTAGATTCTGTGCTCATTAGCTCCCTGATAGCTTTCACTCAAACATGGACCTAGCCCCTAGAGCCTGGGGAAACATAAAGAAAGATAATCTCAATATTTATTTTGTTTTTTGTTTTTACTTTTATTTTTTGAGAAGGAGTCTTGCTGTGTTGCCCAGGCTGGTGTGCAGTGGCACAATCTTGGCTCACTGTAACCTCCCCCTCCCAGGCTCAAGTGAACCTCTCACCTCAGCCTCTTGAGTAGCTGGGACTACAGGCACATGCTGCCACACTTGGCTAATTTTTTATATTTTCGGTAGAGACAGAGTTTCGCCATGTTGCTCAGGCTGGTCTCAAACTCCTGAGGTCAAGCGATCCACCTGCCTCGGCCTCTCAGAATGTTGGAATTACAGGCATAAGCCACAGCACCAGGCCTGAGAATCTCAACATATTTTAAATAAGGTTATTTTACTTGGGGTGGGTATTTAACATATTAATAGAGAAGCACGTATGTATATACAAATATATACGCATACGTAGGAAAATACATATATGGGATGCATGCAAATGTTTGCTAACACCAAATGCCCTTCAAACGCCAGGAAACTATCACATGAATGAAAGAAAAGAGGTGGGAACAAGTGTTGGTTTGGGCTAGATTTTGCCTTAGAAAGTCAAGAAGAGACTGAATCAGATTCCGTACAAACCATGCCTATTTAAAATGCTCAAAAATTTAGAATCCAAAATAATTCAGACTGGGCCTAGAGAAACAAATTAGTGGAATTGAAAGTGATTTATTGAAACATTCTTTTTGTCTCTACGAAAGGCACATAAATCTCAGGACCCTCAAATCACTAAGCCAAGGGAAAAGTGAAGCTGGGATCTATGTCATGCAAACCCGCCTCCCATCTTATTCCTAAGTAAGATAGCTACAAAGATAAAAAAGCTACATACCTCCCTCACAATTTGCCCACAAGGAAATTCCTTGTGAGCCTCAAGCTCTTTATCCTAAAACCATTCTGTTAAATTTCACCCCGGCAATGTAAACTGATAACTTATCTTCACTTCCCGGGACAGAAAGTCATCCGTCTGAGGTTCACCTGAGACAAATGCATATCTGATAGTTTCCTCTGTCCTGTTAAGTAAAAATGGAGATTCACTGAGCCAGACTAACTTGTGTTTTCAGTGAAAGTCTCATCAAGGACTCAAAAGAATGCAACCTTCTGTCTCTTTTGTCTAGCCTGGGTGGCCTGGAAACCACTACCCCACTCTTCAAATTGTCCCTCCTTTCTGGACCGAACCAAAGCAACGTACATCTTACACATACACATATTGATTGACGTCTCATGTCTTCCTGTCTCCCTAGAATGTACAGAAGCATGCTGCACCCCAACCACCGCGGGCACATGTTGCCAGGACCTCCTTGAGGGTGTGTCATGGGCAGGCCTTTCACCTTTCTAAATAAACTTTCTAAATTGATTGAGACCTGTCTCAGATTCCAGATATTTTGGGTTCACATCTCTAAAGCTCAGGTGCTGTTTTCCTTGTGAACTGGGCTTCATTCATTAAACATATACTTATTAACTGTCTACTAAACACCAGGCCCTGTATTCGTTGCTGGAGCTCAACAGTCATCACGAGATCACAGCTGCTGTCCCAGGAAGTTGTAATCTCTCCAAAGAGGTAAGTAGTATGTAAATAAATTCATAATAATGATCTAAGCATAGTTAAGAAATTATTTCATTTTAATTAATCACCTCTTTAAAGGCCCTAGGCCAGGCGTGGTGGCTCACACCTGTAATCCCAGCACTTTGGGAGGCTGAGACGAGCGGGTCACGAGGTCAGGAGATCGAGACCATCCTGGCTAACACGGCGAAACCCCATCTCTACTAAAAATACAAAAAAATTAGCTGGGCGTGGTGGCGGGCGCCTGTAGACCCAGCTACTCGGGAGGCTGAGGCAGGAGAATGGCGTGAACCCGGGAGGCGGAGCTTGCAGTGAGCTGAGATTGTGCCACTGCACTCCAGCCTGGGCGATGGAGTGAGACTCTGTCTCAAAAAAAAAAAAAAAAAAAAAAAAAATTAAAATACTAATAATAAAAACTAAAATAAATGCCCTAACTTCCGATATAGTCACCAGAGGTTAGAGCTTCAGCATATGAATTTTGGGGGAACACAGTTCAACCCATAACACTTCCTGATCCTAGTGTAGCAGGACGAGCTGCAGACAAAACTCCTCAACACCGGATTAAAGAACAAGAGGTTTTTTATTCAGCCGGGAGCGTCGGCAGACTCGCGTCTTAAGAACCGAGCTGCCCGAAAAAGAAATACTGAGCCTTTTTAAAGGCTTACAGCTTTAAGGGGTCCCCGTGAAAGGGTCGTGATAAATCGAGCAAGTGTGGGAAACGTGACTGGGGCCTACGTGCATCAGCTAACAGAACAAAAAGTTTTACAATGCTTTTTTTCATACGGTGTCTGGAATTTACAGATAACACAAGTAGTTTAGGTCAGGGGTTGATGTTATGATTATTACTTTGTTTAAATCCTAGGACTGGGTGGTGGTGCCAAGGTTGCCTGGCTGTTTATCTTACTTTTGTTTCTTTCTCTCTTTCCTCCTGTCTTGTGAACTAGGCAAGGTGGGGGGAGGAGGGCAGCAGGAGTAGTAGTGGTCTCCTTCCTTACTAGTACATACTTGTCATCCTGAGAGGCGATGACTGGGATTCAGAGAGTCCATAGACTGCTGGTTGGGGGCGAGCAGTACCTTCTACCTGCACCTGCTCCCAGAGCTCAGTGGTGCAATGAGCAGAACCCTATAGGAACTTTTAACATTCTGCATTTCGTTTCTGTTGTTTCCTAATGTTCGACAGAAATCAGAGACCTGAGCTTTAATCTGACTCTGACAGAGAAAGGTAAACATGGAATGCTACAAGAATTCATAAGAGAAAGATATTACTTGTATTTGGTGGGTCACAGAAGTTCTGCCTAAGAGGTGACATCGCTGATGGGCCTTGGAGAATGGGCAGCAGGTGGGTGTGAAAAATTAGAGCATCAGAGGCAAGACAAAGGCATGGATGCAGGAGCATGGCTTGTGTATAGAGGTTATTGCTTGTGAATCCGTTGCACATGAGGCATTTGGAATGTTATAACTTTGAATTTTCCCAGAACCTGTGTGAGCTAAGCTAAATAGGAATTTACACCATTTATTCTTTTCAACAATGAGGATACAAAAGCTTAGAGAGGTTGAAAAGCTCTTAAGTGACAGTGAAAGGACTGAACACACCTGTCTGACTTCAGTGTTCTACCCACAAACAGGCACTTGTGTTTCCTATTGCTGCGCTAACAAGTGACGACAAACTTAGAGGTTTAAAACAACACAAACACATGATCTCACAGTTCTTTAGGTCAGAAGTCTGGGTGGGCTTGATTGATTTTCCTGCTCTGGGTCTCACAAAGCCAAATCAAGGTGTTGATAGAGTAAGGCTCTGTCTAAAAAATAAATAAATAAATAAATAAATTGATACAACAAAATGCATTTCATACCCACCAGGTTGACAAAAATGTTCAAGCTGGACAATAAGTGTGGGCAAGGATGTGGACCAATATGAACTTTCATCTGTTGCTGGTAGGAAATGTAAACGATGTAACACCTTTGAAAAACCATTTGCAAAGTCTGCAACAGTACAATGGGCTACTAAAGTTGACACTGTGACCCAGAAAGTCCACTCTAAGGATAGGACCAGCTACATTGTTTGTGGGAGCAGCTGCAAAATGAAGATGCAAAGTCCCTTATTAAAAAATTAAGATTTTGGCCAGGCACAGTGGCTCACTCCTGTAGTCCCAGCACTTTGAGAGGTTGAGGCAGGCAGATTACCTCAGGTCAGGAGTTGGAGACCAACCTAGCCAACATGGTGAAACCCTGTCTCTACTAAAAATATGAAAATTAGCCGGGTGTGGTGGTGGGCACCTGTAGTCCCAGCTACTCAGGAGGTTGAGGCAGGAGAATCACTTGAACCCTGGAGGTGGAGGTTGCAGTGAGCCAAGATTGCACCACGGCACTCCAGCTTGCACGACAGAGCGAGACTCAAAAAAAAAAAAAAAAAAAAAAAAAATTAAGATGTCAAGACAGAGACAGTAGGGTTCCAATAACAGAGACATAGGGCCCTTCTAAGCATGGGGGGCCTATATGTCTGTACAGGTTTCATAGCCTCAGCTGGTCCTGCCTAGATTATTTACCTTAGAGAAACTCTTGGGTTGTGCACTCCAGGGTCCATACAAGAATGTGCAGAGCAGGACTGTTGGCAATAACTAACAAGAGGAGACTCCAAATGTGAGTGACTAAATGTTGGTCTAGATGCACTGGAACACTAATCAGTGAAAAATGAATGAATTAGAGTTGCTCACAACCACATGGGAGCATCTGAGGAGCACAACGCTGACCCAAAGAAGAAGAGTCCCCAAAGAATACATACAACAAAGACTCCATATAAAGTTTAAACAACAACAACAACAACAACAACAACAACAGCCTGTAATCCCAGCTACTTAGGAGGCTGAGGCAGGAGAATCGCTTGAACCTGGGAGGCGGAGGTTTCAGTGAGCCAAGATTGTGCCATTGCACTCCAGCCTGGGCAACAAAAGCGAGATTCCATCTCAAACAAACAAACAAACAACAACCCTGCAAAGCTGAATGACATATTATTTAGAGAAACAAAAATACATAGTAAAACTGTTAAGAAAACAAGAGAACGATGAATGCGAAACCAAGGACGGTGATTTCTCTGCAGGAACAAAGGGGCTGGGATGGTCTTCAGGGTTATAGGTGTGCCCTTTTGACAAACAGATCCTTGTGCATTTGGTTTTTGTTAAATTACTGTTTTTCATACATTATATATTACTTTATAAATATTAGTTTTTATTTATTAAATATTTAATAAACTTAAAAGTAATGCAAGTTGGCCCTGTTTTGTGGGGGGAAATGAACAGTTAAATTATGGTAGGAAATTTCCAGATCTTTCTGAGTTTTTAAGGCTTTTGGATGTACAGTTGACCCTTGAACAATGCAGGAGTTAGGGGTACCAACAACCTTGCATTAGAAAATCCATATATAACTTCTTTTTTTTTTTTTTTTTTTGAGACAGGGTTTTACTCTGTTGCCCAGGCTTTACACAGTGGTGCAATTTTTGTTCACTTCAACCTCTACCTCCCAGGCTCAAGCCACCTCAGTCTCCCAAGTAGCTGGGACCACAGGCATGTGCCACCATGCCTGGTTAATTTTTGTATTTTTTTGTAGAGTTGTGGTTTCACCATGTTCCCCAGGCTGGTCTTGAACTCCTGAGCTCAAGCAATCCATTTGCCTTGGCCTCTCGAAGTGTTAGGATTACAGGTGTGAGCCACCACATCTGGCTCATATATAACTTATGACTTCCCACTAACTATTAATAGCCTGCTGCTGACTGGAATCCTTACTGGTAAGAGATCAACACATATTTTGCATGTTATATGCATCTTGTGCTGTATTCTTACAAGAAAGTAAGCTAGAGAAAAGAAAATGTTATGAAGAAAATCACAAGGAAGATAAAATATATGAACTATTTATTAAGTGGAAGTGGCTCATGATAAAGATCTTCACCCTGTCACCTTCACATTGAGTAGGCTGAGGAGGAGGAAGAGGAAGAGGAAGAGGAGGGGTTGGTTTTGCTCTCTCAGGGGTGGCAGAGGAGGAAGAAAATCCACATATAAGTGGACTCCCACAGCCAAACCTGTGTTGTTCTAAGGGAGGAGACCACCCCTCATTATTATCTTATGTCCAATTTCTGCCTCCAAAGAAAGAAGAAGTAAAAACTAAAAGGCAGAAATGAAATCCACAAGCAGACAGGCTGGGGCCACAGCCTGGGCCTGGTAGTTAAAGATAGACCCCGGACCTAATTGGTTATTTGCATAAGAAAAGCACTGTGGAGATCCCTGTTCTGTTCTGTTCTGTTCTAATTACCTGTGCATGCAGTCCCCAGTCATGTACCCCGGCTTGCTCAATCAATCGCGACCCTCTCACACGGACCCCCTTAGAGTTGTGAGCCCTTAAAAGGGACAGGAATTGCTCACTCGGGGAGCTCGGTTGTTGGAGACGTGAGTCTTGCTGAATCTCCCGGCCGAATAAAGCCCTTCCTTCTTTAACTGGGTGTCTGAGGGGTTTTGTCTGTGGCTTGTCCTGTTACAGTTCAAGGGTCAACTGTATTTTCTTTTTATTATGTAACGGGGGCAATTTGCACACATCTACTAAGAAGTGCAAAGAAAATGTTTTTCTTTATTTTCTGTAATGATATAATCTTCCTCATCCTCCCTCACCTGACTGAGTGGTGACAGACAGTGGAGGTAGGGGCACAGTCAAGCCTTTTAATCAGTCCCTCTGTGTCTATAGGTTTTGATATGGTTTGGCTGTGTCACCACCCAAATCTCATTTTGAATTGCAGTTCCCATAATCCCCACGTGTCGTGGGAGGGACCAGGTGGAGATATTTGGATCATGGGGTGGTTTCCCGTGTCCTGTTCTCCTGATAATGAGTTTGTTCTCACAAGATCTGATGTTTTCATATGCAGCTTCCCTCTTTGCTGGGCACTCATTCTTCTCTCTCCTGCTGCCATGTGAAAAAGGACCTGTTTCCTTCCCCTTCTGCCATGACTGTAAGTTTCCTGAGGCCTCCCCAGCCCTGCAGCACTGTGAGTCAATTAAACCTCTTTCCTTTATAAATTATCCAGTCTTAGTCAGTTCTTTATAGTACCATGAGAATGGACTAATACAGGTTTAAACAGTCATTTTAGGAAAATGTTCAATCTCCTTTATCTTCCTCTCTGGGTGCAGGGACCCAGGTGTGTGACATGGTGGCCACAGAAGAAGAGGACTCTCATCTAGACCCTCTGACTGTCCTCTGGAGCTTCCTGGTGTCCATGGGGGCTACTGCTCTGGGCTGGCCCCAGGGCCTTTGGTCAGTGTCCATGAGGTAAACGTGAGAAGCTTCTTTCTGGTTGTCTCTTGGCTACAACAGGCCCTGGTGGTTTTCCCCTGCTAATGCAACCCCACAAGATCCTAGGAGTTCTAGAAATTGTTCTGAGTTTAGTTGCATTTCTGTCAAATCTCTGAGGCCTCTTCAGGAGGGACATGTTTTTCTCTGGCCATGACAGCTCCCAGGCCGGGTCCGCTGCTCAGTGCAGTGGCCTTCCTCTCCATTCTGGGGTGAGAAAGAACTTTCCTTCATGTCACAGAGGAGTTGAGGGAAACTTGGGCCAGGTTCCCAGAACTCTCTGTGTCTAACAGGTGCCCCTGTCCCTTTCCCTTGGCTGCAGCTGAAGCTGTCCCTACCAGGTTGACAAGAATTGCATGCGGGGTTCTGGACAGAAATATAATAAGTATTAAACAGAGTGCTCTTTGGTGCACTTCCTTTTTGCTGAAAATTATATGGCACTAGATCCTGACTATTTGCATCCCCCATTGTTTCTATAGATAGAATCTCTGACATTAGAATCATAACGCTTTGGCTTAAGGATCACTTACGATATTTTTCAGACCCAGAATTCCAGCAACCGGTTTGACAACTCCTACAGAGAAACAGGATCCACATAAGGATACAGCTTCTTCATCTCCCTGTCCCATGACTTCACCCTGCATTCTTCAACCAATCAATGATCCCCACACTTCACCCCACTCCAAAACCCCAAAGAGCCCTAGGCCCACACTTCTTGGGGAGATGAATGTGAGGTTTCCTCCCATCTCCTCATTCAGCGAACCTGAGATTACACCTGCCTCTGCTGCAACCTGGAGTCTCAGAGTATTGACTTACTGGGTGCATCAGGCAACAAACCTATTGTAGTTCTACAGCTGCCCATGTTGCCTGGAGCTAGCCTGCACAGGAGGCTTCCCCACATGGAGCCCTCTGTTTTTGGCTTTCCCCCTCTTTTTAATGTGATGCTGTACCCCTTCTGGATAGACACCGGAAAGGGAGTCGTCATCCCAAATGTGTCCAACCCTTATCTCCTGAAGTGGTGTAGGAAACACTGCCTCAAAATATGGCACCTTGGAAATTGAAAAAGCAGAAGCAGGAAGGCTATCTCACCTTTTTCTTTTCTTTCTTTCTCTCTCCCCTTCCTTCCTTCCCTCCTTCCTTCCCTCCTTCCTTCTTTCCTTCCTTCCTTCCTTCCCTCCCTCCCTCCCTTCCTTCCCTCCCTCCCTCCCTCCCTCCTTCCTTCTTTCTTTCTTTCTTTTTTTTTATTTTCAACATTGTCCAGGTTTGTTGTCCAGGCTGGAGTGCAATGGTGTAGTCATGGCTCATTGCAACCTCCGCCTCCCAGGCTCAAGCGATTCTCCTGCCTCAGCCTCCCGAATAGCTGGGATTACAGGCATCCACCACCATGTGTAGCTAATTTTTTGTATTTTTAGTAGAGACGGGGTTTCACCATGTTGGCCAGGCTGGCCTTGAACTCCTGGCCTTCAAGTGATCCGCCTGCCTCAGCCTCCTGAAGTGCTGGAATTATTGGTGTGAGTCACTGCACCCGGCCTACCTCACCTTTTTCTTGCCCTTCTTCTCTGAAGCAAGTCATAAAGCCTCACAAAACCTAGGAAGGTCACTCTCTGACCTTGTCCTCCTCCCCTGAAAATCCTCATGTGACAGGTGTCCTGCCCTATGCCCAGAGGGAAGGAATGTCATGCACAAAGGCTAAGAGGAATGTGAATAAACAGGATTTGTTAAATTCCCACCACCAAGTTCATTACCTCAAGATAATCCCCATTCTCCAAGTATGCTTCTGCATGACTGTCCTCGAAAACCCACAGATGACTGTCCATGAAAATCCACAGATCTCTTGTTCCTTTGGGTCTTCATTTTCTGAAAGCTCCCGTGTCACATAACACATATATTAAATAAATCCATATGCACTCTCTTGTTAATCTGATTTTTGTTATTTGAGTCTTAGCCATGAGCCTAGCATTGGATGAGAAAAGATATTACTTTTTTCCCCTATGCTTTCCAGTCCCTGCCTCATCCTCTGGGGGCAGAAAGGGTGGGCCCACCATCTCTTACCTGGTAGTCACTTCTCCTTCCCCATTTCCTCCTTCTCTGTCCTGCCTTTCCTCGGGCCACAATGGCAGTAGAAAAGCAGGGAGATAAAGTGCCTCAGAGGAAGGGAATATCTAGAAGGTTTAGATTCCTCACATTATTATTTTTTTGTTGCTGTTTTTCAGATGGAATTTTACTCTTGTTGCCCAGGCTGGAGTGTAGTGGTGCGATCTTGACTCACTGCAACCTCCAACTCCTGGGTTCAAGCGATTCTCCTGCCTCAGCCTCCTGAGTGTCTGGGATTACAGGTGCGTGCCACCACGCCCAGCTAATTTTTGTCTTTTTAGTAGAGATGGGGTTTCACCATGTTGGCCAGGCTGGTCACGAATTCCTGACCTGAGGTGATCCACCCGCCTCAGCCTCTCAAAGTGCTGGGATTACAGGAGTGAGCCATCACGTCCGGCCAATTTTTTAAAAACTAAAGGAATACAGGTGAGGCGATGACACCACCCATCATGCCCAGACCTCACCCATGCTGGTTCTGTTGTTTCCTTATACTAATTTTTGAACATTTAAGGATTTTAAAAGCTAATTTGTCCAAGGACACTTCTGCCTTACTTTCTTGCAAGTAAGCCCATTTCAAGATGCCAATAAGAAAGTAAGTTTATTCCCAGAAAGTCAGTCAAATTAAGGGAGGAGAACACCCCTCATATTGTCTTATGCCCAATTTCTGCCTCCAAAGAAAGAAGAAGTAAAAACTAAAAGGCAGAAATGAAATCCACAAGCAGACAGCTCAGCACCACACCCTGGGCCTGGTAGTTAAAGACCGACCCATGACCTAATCAGTTATGTTATCTATAGATCACAGACATTATATAGAAAAGCACTGTGAAAATCCCTGTCCTGTTCTGTTCTGTTCTAATTACTGGTGCATGCAGCTCCCAGTCACGTACCCGCTGCTTGCTCAGTTGAACACGACCCTCTCACATGGACCCCCTTAGAGTTGTGAGCTCTTAAAAGGGACAGGAATTGCTCACTTGGGGAGCTCAGTTGTTGGAGATGTGAGTCTTGCCGAAGCTCCCGGCCGAATAAAGCCCTTCCTTCTTTAACTGGGTGTCTGAGGGGTTTTGTCTGTGGCTTGTCCTACTACAAAATGTGGGAAGTGGGACAATCGCTCCCTTGTGAAACAACAACGGCAGCACTTCAGCCTTCCTGGGTATGGTCTTTGATCTTTCTGCTTGGCCGTGAGGGGAATAAAGTTGTAATGGTCGAGAGCTCAGAACTTAAGACTTGTAAATGAGGAGCTTTCTCCTTTGCATGGTAAGCAGGCAAGCAATTTGACCTTCGCTTGACACTGAGAAGCCAAAACACATTCCAGACAATTTAAGAGTCAAGTGTAAAAAAATTAACGTGTAAAACACTAGATAAATAGAATTAGATATTTGTATATTTATAATATCTGGAGGGGTAAAGACTTAGTAAACTTAGAAGTAGTAGAACTCATAAAAAAAAATGGGCCAATTTATCTGCATGGAATAAATTTTTAAATGAATTTACTTTATCCTAACTGGCTGTTAGTGAAATTGGTCACAGGCAAATTGGCTTTTAAATGAATCGGTTTGAGAGAAACTGGCCAGCACTTCCTCGGGAGTGGTTGTGGGAACAGAGCCAAGAAAGAAATACGTGGGGCCGGGCGCAGTGGCTCATGCCTGTGATCCCAGCGCTTTGGGGGGTCAAGGCGGGTGGATCACCTGAGGTTGGGAGTTCGAGACCAGCCTGACCAACATGGAGAAACCCTGTCTCTACTAAAAATACAAAATTAGCTGAGTGTAGTGGCACAAGCATGTAATCCCAGCTACTTAGGGGGCTGAGGCAAGAGAATCGCTTGAACCTGAGAGGCAGAGGTTGCAGTGAGCTGAGATCGTGCCATTACACTCCAGCCTGGGCAACAAGAGCAAAACTCTGTCCAAAAAAAAAAAAAAGAAAGAAAGAAGAAAGGAAAGAAGGAAGGAAGGAAGGAAGGAAGGAAGGAAGGAAGGAAGGAAGGAAGGAAGGAAGGAAGGAAGGAATATGTGAGTAATGACTAACTTTGCTAGAGGCAAAGACAGGATTGTGACTGACTAGATACAGCAAGCAGACAGGATGGAAAAGTCAAGAATGAATGGGAGGTTTATGAGCCCAGGTAGCTGGGAGGGTAGTGGAACTAATTAACCTAAGTAGGAAACAAAGCTGGAGGAGCATGCTTGGTCCTCAGAGTTGATATTGCTATAGGTCACCTGTTCTCTAACTTTTACCTGCATCAGAATTACCTGGAGAGTTTGTTAAAATGCATATAGCCGGATGCATCTGTAGAGTTGCTGGTTCAGTTGATCTGGGTTGGGGTTTGCATTTGCATTTCTAAAGAGGTTTCAGGTGGCGCTGATGCTACTGACCCTGGATCTCACTTTGAGAATCATCATCAGGTTTGGGGATGAAGGTGGGGGGGATAGTGCCCAGCAGAGAGTTGTTACTGTGGGCCTGGAGCCCTGGAGAGGGATCAGGGCCAGATATAAGGGTAATTGCTACCACTTCCTGTAAAGTTTCCCCTTGGTGTGCCAGTAATGAGCTGATGGGCCCAAATATTGATTATGCAGTAGGGTGGGGGCTGGGCAGGGGCTGGACAGGCCAAAGCCCCCAGACCAATTGTCTTTAACCTGAGCAGCCGCTTCCATTTATCCCAGAATGCATACTGGCATTATCATTTTTCTAATGGAAGCAGTAATATGAAAAACTAAAATGTTGAAAAGCACTGATTGAGCACTTTGTGGCAGGCTCAAGTGATATTCCTATTAGCAAGATTCAATTATTATCCAGATTTAAGAGAAGCGAAAAATGGAGGTTTAGAGAGGTTAAGCCACTCGTTCATTGTCACATGGCTAGTAATTGGCAGATCCAGGATTAAAACTCTATCTGGCCCATTTCCAGACCTTGAGCTTCTAATCATTGTGCCTCTTAAAGGATTTGAACATTACCTGCATAGAGGTGAGATTTAAAACAATGAGATTGGAAGAGACTATCAAGCAAGAGGGCATAGAGAGAAATGTCCAAGTACAGTACCTTGGGGAACATTTAATCTAGGGGATGAGGGGAAGAAATTGTGTCCCAGAGGATGTTACAGAAATGAAAGGAGAAGAAAGCATGAAGAAAAAAAAATAATTTCATTAGTATTATATGCCTTGCAGCTGTTAAGAAAGAAAAACAAGCAAAAAGGGTTACTAAATGTTGAGACTAAGATTACTGTTCTTGAAAGTAACTGCTTCATCAGAGAGGTAAGGATGAAAAGTGAATGTTCAGTGACCTATTGGTACTTAGCAAACAACCCCAGACATAGCATCTTAAAATAGTAGTGTCATCTGCTGGGTGCAGTGGCTCATGCCTGTAATCTCAGCACTTTGGGAGGCTCAGGTGGGAGGATCACAAGGTCAGGGGTTTGAGACCAGCCTGGCCAACATAGTGAAACCCTGTCTCTACTAAAAATACAAAAATTAGCCGAGCATGGTGGCATGCGCCTGTAGTCCCAGCCACTCCAGAGGCTAAACAGGAGAATAGCTTGAACCTGGGGGTGGAGGTTGCAGAGAGCCGAGATCGTGCCTCTGCACTCCAACCTGGGAGATTCTGTCCGGGAAAAGAAAAAAGAAAGAAAGAACTATTATAACAAAGGGAAAAGGAGAACAATGGATGTTTGAGAGCACAGTTTTGGGGAAGGATTGTTTTAGGTATATAAGGTGAATTAGCTGCATACGGCTATATAACAGTATAGGTAACATCCCGTTGTGTCCGGAATTGGTGGGTTCATGGTCTCACTGACTTAAAGAATGAAGCCGCGGACCCTCGCACTGAGTGTTACAGTTCTTAAAGATGGTGTGTCCAGAGTTTGTTCCTTCAGACATTCAGATGTGTCTGGAGCATCTTCCTTCTGGTGGGTTCGTGGTCTCGCTGTCAGGAGTGAAGCTGCAGACCTTCGTGGTGAGCGTTACAGCTCTTAAAGGTAGCGCGTCTGGAGTTGTTCCTTCTTCCTGGTGGGTTCGTGGTCTCGCTGGCTTCAGAAGTGAAGCTGCGGACCTTCGCGGTGAGAGTTACAGCTCATAAAGACAGCCTGGACCCAAAGAGTGAGCAGCAGCAAGATTTATCGCAAAGAGCGAAAGAACAAAGCCTCCATATTCTGGAAGGGAACCCCAACGGGTTACCCCTCGCTGGCTCTGGCAGCTTGCTTTCATTCCCTTATCAGGCCCCACCCACATCCTACTGATTGGTCCATTTTACACAGAGCTGATTGGTCTATTTTAGAGAGAGCTAGACACAGAGTGCTGATTGGTGCATTTATAATCCTTGAGCTAGACATAGTCACAGAGTGCTAGTCCTCCAAAACCCCACTAGGTTAGCTAGATACAGAGTACCAACTGAGTGTATTTACAAACCCTGAGCTGGACACAGAGTGCTGATTGGTGCACATAGGATCCTCCGGCTAGTTATAAAAGTTCTCCAGTCGCCATCCAGTTCAGGAGCCCAGCTGGCTTCACCCAGTGGATCATGCATCAGGGCTGCAGGCAGAGCTGCCCGCCAGTCCCCAGCTGTGCCTGCACTTCTCAGCCCTTGGGCTGTGGATGGGACTCGGTGCCACGGAGCAGGGGTGTCACCCATTGGGGAGGCTCAGCCCACGCGGGAGCCCACCGCAGCATGGGAGCTCAGACATGGTGGGCTGCAGGTCCCAAGCCCTGCCCCGTGGGGAAACAGCTAAGGCCCAGCGAGAATTTGAGTGCGGCACCGGTGGGCCGGCACTGCTGGGGGACCCGGTGCAACCTCCGCCGCTGCTGGCCCCGGTGCCAAGCCCCTCACTGCCCTGGGCCGGCAGTGCTGGCCGGCCCCTCCGTGTGCGGGGCCAGCAAGCCCAAGCCCCCGCCCACGTCCACGCCCGCCGGAACTCACACCGGCCTGCAAGTGCGGCACCGGTTCCCACCCGCGCCTCTCCCTCCACACCTCCCCTCAAGCGGAGGTGGGAGGCTCCGGCCTCAGCCAGCCCAGAGAGGGGCTCCCATGGTGCTGTGGCGGGCTGAAGGCCTCCTTAAGCGCAGCCACAGTGGAGGCCGAGGCCCAGGCCGGAGGCTGAGCAGGCGCTGAGAGTGAGGGCTGCTACCACATTGTCACCTCTCACCATTACTTTTGCCATATTCTAATTGTTAGAAGCAAATCACAGGTCCTACCTGTGAAGGGAAATACACTGTCAGAAACACCAGGAGGCAGGAATTATGGGGCCGTCTTAGGGTCTGCCTGCCACAGAAGGCTGAAATTTGATAATAGTCTGGAAGGTAATGGTGAGGGTAGAAGGAAAACCAATCTTGAGTCATGTCGGGGACAATTGGTAGACAGGGGTTAAGGTAGTTAGATTGTAAGTTATGTAAGGTAGATTTGGAAAGGGGAACTTTTTTGTTTTCAATATATAGGAAAAGGGAGAGAATAGGAGAAGATGAGAGAAGTTTTGAAGTAGGAAGAAGAGACATTTCTAGGAAAGCTCACACCAATGAACCTCCATCTTCCCCCTAAAGTAGGAGATGGGATTACTTGCTGAGTCTGAGAGTTGAGGGGGGATTCATGTTTTGAGGAAAATGGAAAATATTTGAAACAGATACTATGGGAAATGCCATAGATAGTGATTAAAGTGAAAATAGGGAGAGAAAAGGATAATTAACAGCAAAGTCAGCTTAAGTTGTTTCACATGAATCGTTTTAGAACTGTTGGCCAACAATTTTAGATATGGGCTGATGATGGGATTTAAGCTATGTAAGCAGGCAAATGAGGTCAAGAATAAGCAAACATGGTAAGAACAGAGCTTAAAGAGAAGATTTACATGAGGGCAGATCGTAGCCTCAATAAGGCTGAGGGAATAGTAAAGGGAATTTTAAAAATTCTTAATCTTACTTGAGTTTCCCCCAAAATGTGTAACCCTGTCTTGTTGAAATGCTTTCCTCTTTGCTTCATAGCCTGTGAGCTTTGTGTTTTTCCTGCTTCTCTGGAATCTTGGTCTTGTTCAGCCTCTCTCGTTCCTCTGTTCATCCTCCAGCTAAAGGTGACCATCAGGGTTCTCCCCTAGGTCTGCTTCAGGGTGATTTCCTCCACTCCCATGGATTTAATTAGTCTCTAAAGGCTGCCAAATTGCAAAAGTTATGTTTCCAGTCCAGATTTCCTCATTAATTTCAGCCTATGCCCAGCTGTCTGCATGACCCACAGGCATTAAAACTGGACATTTCAAAAAATAGAAAGCACTATTTCTCCCCTCCACCCTTTCGCCTCTTCTTCCAGCAATTCCCTATCTCAGGGAAGGACACCACCATCTACTTATTTGCTCAGCTGGGAAACTCCATGTCATCCTTGACACCACCTTTCCCTCACCCATCCCTATCTGTATACCACTCTACCACCTTCTTTCCCCTTCTCTACGGCCATTCTTCTTCTCTCTCTTCCATCATACTTTGCCAGATCACTCTATCAGGCTTCTATGCTGCCTTGCTACTTCTAATACTGATTCCTACAACCTATTTTCCTCCCTGTAGCCAAAGGGATCTTGCAAGCTGCAAATCTTATTATGTCAACACACCTCCTCACTTACCCTCTCACCCTGACACACAGACACACACCACTTAAAATCTGTCCTATTGCCCATAGGATAAGTAAAAGAACAAGGATTTGCTGAGAGCTTTACTTTGTACCAGGCACTATAATTTACTTTTTTTTTTTTTTTTTGAGGCACAGTCTCACTCTGTTGCCCAGGCTGGAGTGCAGTGGCATGATCTTGGCTCACTGCAACCTCTGCCTCCCGGGTTCAAGTGAGTCTCCTGCCTCAACCTCCTGAGTAGCTGCTATTACAGGTGCGTGCCACCACGCCTGGCTAATTTTTGTATGTAATTTACATTTTACAAGTACAAATCCATCAGCATGCTATTTCAGGATGCTCATTATCTGGTCCTAGTCTACCTCTCCACCCTATCCTTATCTGTTCCTTTCTCTTTACCTGTGTCCTTCCAAATAATCCTTGAAGAATCAGCTTAAGGTTATTATTGCCTCCAGGGAGCCTCCCCTACCCTAGGTTCAACCTCTCTTAGGGAACATGAACCCCTCACAGTCTACAGTATTAACCTTTTCATTTGTCTGTCTCCAACACCACTCTGTCTTACTAGTTTCTACACTTGCACTGTCTTTCACAGTGTCTGGTTCATAGTAGATGCTCAATAAATATTTGCCAAATGAATGAGTGAATCTTGAAAGTAAAACAATTCCACATATTGATAGAGTTCAAAGGAGTGACTCTACCTGTGTGTGGCTTCACACCTCCCCCTAGCTTTTTCTACGTTGTCAATCTTTTCTTACATGCTTAAAAAATGATCATGATTACTATTTGCTGAACTCATGCCTCCCAGTTTCCCTTAGAGTGAAAGTCACTGTCAGCACGTTTTATCCACCTCCTCATACCCAATCTCAATAGGGAAGATAAACATGACAGGGTGGAAATGCTAGGAGAAAGGCTGCTCTGCAGCTTAGCAGAAACCCAGACCTTAAAAGTGAACTGATCCCATGATTTAAGGAAGCCTACCAAAAAAATAAAATTAAAAAGTGAACTGAAGTTCATGCAAGTGATTGTGGTGAATGCAAAAAGGAAGTGGGATGATTTTCATAGCTTTTACTAGAAAAATGACAGAAACCTGAGACGTGGGATGATGAAGGGGGAAGTCACAGAGGTAGGAGGCTCTCCTGCCCTATTTCGAGTACTCTCTGGAATGGCGTTGACCAGATTGCATTGACCATAGAGCCTAGTTAGTGGCTGTTATGTTTTCTCATTGTTCTCAAGATATGTTTTTTCTTCATGATTACTTTAAAAATGTAACTTCTAAGACTATCTCTGTAGAAATCATTTTGGCAGAAGAGAGTAGAAAAATAATCTAAGTACGTATTGCCTGTGGTTACTAAAGTACTTACGCAAAAACCTAGCCTACTGAGGTTTTAAACTTTGATATGGGTCAGGCTTACCTGAAGGGCTGGTGAAAACACTGATTGCAGTGACTTACCCTGAGATGCTAACTTAGTAGATCTGAGTTGGGACCACCACTTCACATTTCTCACAAGCATCATCCCAAGTGATGAGGATTTGCTTACCTGAGGACCTCACTTTGAGAACCAGTGCTCTCATTCATTCATGTCTCATGCTGTGACCTCCAAGTGGGGTCACACAGGTCTTCTTTCCCTGATCTGGACAGCTCCTCATAAACCCTCCCTGTCTCAGCCTCCTGAGTATCTAGGATTATAAGTGCATGCCAGCACACCTAGCTAATTTTTAAAACGTGTTTTGTAAAGATGGGACTCACCATGTTGCCCAGGCTGGTCTCAAACTCCTGGCCTCAAGTAGTCCTCTAGCCTTGGCCTTCTAAAGCCCTGGGATTACAGGTGTGAGCTGCCATGGCTGGCCAACATTTTAGTGTGTAGATTAGGAGACAGACTGTAAAGAAGGGTGGTCATTTGAATAAATGATTCATAAAAGAAAACGGATTTTACTGTAACAACCAAAGCCTACCAATATTGAGCTTCCTTATTCATTATGCAAGTTATTAGGGTATTTCTAGCTCCAGCATTATGATTATGCAAGTAAAATAAACTTCGGGTGAATGCTGATGTGGCCCTAAGTATCTTACTTCACTGAATTGGAATTCTACTCAGATTAGTCTTAGTAGTTCGTTCTTTCTTCCCTGCTAATATCCGGGAAGCAAAGACAAAGAGATTTCTTAAAGTATAACCTGTTAGAACTTGCATGGAGGCATGGGAGCAAAGGTTTTATAGAAATATCTGCAGATGTTTGGAGCTGTAAGAACACAGTGCTTGAGGATGCTGACCCCGTGGTGGGATAGAAGGTTGAGTGCCTTTTCCCAGACCCAGTATCATTAAACCCTGCATAAATGGGAAACCCAGAAACCATCATCTCTCCATCCTCTAGAGCCCTGCAGAGACAACTAAGGTTTCTGGATGAGTTTATTTCTAAATACAATAAGGAAGAGATTATTCTCACAGAGATTGTCACCAATATGATTACAGGTCCCCAATTTTTATTATGCATGGCAATAGACCAGACGCTCTGCAGATCTTATTATTTCCAACTTGACGTTTAGGATAGCAGGGCAGATTGTATTTTCCAAAGATGCCCACAGCAATGTCTCCTAAGCCACGTGGCCTTCTGCAATGGGACCTTGTCACGTCTGCCTTGGATGTGAGCAGGACCTGTGACTCCTTTAACAAGCACAACGTGGCGGAAATGAGACTGCTCCATCTGGCCTGGAAGCTTCCTGCCTCTTGGTTCCCTCTGACAAGCCAGTTCCCACTGTGGTGAGAGGTCCCAGTCACATGGAGAGGCTATGTGTGGTTGTCCTGCTCAATACCCAGCTGCAGCATCAACTGCCAGGCATGTAGCAAGCTCTCTTGTACATTTAGTCCAGTCAAAGCCTTCAGTGACTGTCACCGCAGCCAACATCTGACGGCAACTTCAGACAGAACCCAGACGAGAACTGCTCAGCTGAACCCAGTCGTCTAAAAAACTGTGAGAAATAGCAGTGAGTTGTTGTTGAAGCCATGAAGTATTTTGAGCTGTAATCCATACACTATAAAATTTATCTTTTTTCAGGTGTACAATATGCAGAGCTATAACCATCACCATTCTCAGTTAAAGAACATTCTTAACACCTCCCAAAATGAAACCCCCTGCCCAGCAGCAGTCATCTACCACCTATCCACCCCCTACTCTCTGGAAAGGACTAATCTATGATGCCTCTGCGGGTTTGCCTATTCTGGGCACTTTTAGTAGAGACAGGGTCTCACCATGTTGGCTGGTCTTGAACTCCTGACCTCAAGTGATCTGCCTGCCTCGGCCTTCCAAAGTGCTGGGACCACAGGTGTGAGCCACTGCATCTGGCCAGATTCTTCTTATGTCAGAGCTTACAGACAGGTTAATGGCCGGTTTCTCCTTGGCCCACTACCATCCATCGTGTGGTCTCCCAGGCACCTTTTCATCCCAGAAAAATCCCACTTCCCACTTATATGGTTCACAGGTTATCGTCCCTCCACCAATCCTAATCTCAGAGTATTGGATTTCAGTTCTGGGTAAATTTCAAGTGTACTTTAATTTCGGCCCCTTTACATGGCTTGTTGATTTATGTGGCTTCTTGAAATGCTGTTTACGAAAAAGTAGACACTTGAAAAGTGGCATAATTGGTTTGCATGTGAAAACTAAATCAAGATTCACCTCAAATCCAACAAAATAAATGAAGATAGAACGAAGCTTTTGCCTGGCATTTAGCAGGGCTGGCACAGATTTTTCCTCTATAGCACATGGAGGAGCAAGTGAACAGCATTCCCTGAAGTCTCACCAGGAGCTCTAAGCTCCAGAGTGGAGCCAAATCAGGCTGCTAACCCAATGGAGAAAACTTGGTGTGAATATACATATATATGTCACATATCTGTGTGAGCATATAATATGTATCTATATATAGTCAGCTAAAGCTGGCAATGAAAACAAAAACTCTACTTTCTTGGCTTACTCAAACTGCATAAAAATAGAGTGTTTGACAATCAAAGAAGAATGTGCAAGCCACTGCTGGGTAAAGGGTGTGTGGATATCCCATGAAGGAACCTATTAAGAATCCTACAAGTTGACTGCTGGCTTGGTGTGGAAGTCAGAGGCCAGCTCTTTGTCATGTTCTTGCTAATTCAACAGGAATGACTTCAAGGAGGGTTTTATGTGCAGGCACGATTTATGTGGCAGGGAAGAATAAAGGGATTTCTGTAAGCTAGCCTAAGTTAGGGGATCTCTTTGAGTGATTAGTCCAATAAATATGTAGATGCTGGTGAGGCTGGGGTGAGGAGTCTGGGGAGAACAAGTGCACATGAAATGTGTGTGCACATTCACGTGACGTGTGTTAAATACATATGCAGATATCCAAGCACTGCCAGCCATTGTATGGGTTTTTGAGAATCCATGGAGTTTGGGGCACTGGATACAAAATTTCTGCTGACTATATGTTTAAGTTATAATTTTAAATTTTTTAAAAATTTGTTTTCTATTTTTTGAGACAAAGTCTGGCTCTGTCGCCCAGGTTGGAGTGCAGTGGCACGATCTCAGCTCACTGCAACCTCTGCCTCCTGAGCTCAAGCGACCTTCCCCACTTAGCCTCTGGGGAAGCTGGGACCATAGGCGTGCACCACCACATCCACCTAGTTTTTGTATTTTTTTTGGTAGAGACAGGGTTTCACCATGTTGCCACCCTAGTCTTGAACTCCTGAGCTGTAGCCATCCACCTGCCTTGGCCTCCCAACATGCTGAGATTACAGGAGGGAGCCACTGTGCCCGGCAATGTAAGTTCCATTATAATTTTAAAATAATTTCATCTAATATTATTTGACATCTATATATTCAAATATAGACAAACATATATGACAAACATACTTATTTGACAAACATATATGAAGCATCTCTCATGTGCCAGGCACCATGGTTGGCAGTAGGTACACAAAGATGAATAAAGCAGACTTCCTGCCTTTGGGGAGCTTGCAATCCATTGAGTAGGACAAATAAAATTATTCCACAATGTAATCGAGGGCTATAAACCAAGTCTACTTTTTTTTGATACAGGGTCTTTCTCTGTTGCTGAGGCTGGAGTGCAGTGGCATGATCTCGGCTCACTGTAACCTCTGCCTCTGGGTTCAAGTGATTCTTGTGCCTCAGCCTCCTGAGTAGCTGAAACTACAGGCATGAGCCACTGTGCTTGGCCTAAACAAAGTCTTTTGGAATCATAGAAAATTGTTCCAATTACTTTCACTGTGTAACATATTAACCCAAGACTTACTGGAATAAAACGATTATTTTATTATTCTCCTAGACTTGGTGGGTTAGGAATTTGGAGAGGGCACAGAAGAAACAGAGAATAGATGACGTTTTTCTGTTTCATGATGTCTGGGACCCCAACTGGGAAGACACAGTGAGCAGAACTGCTGAGCGGAAGGTGTACACATGACTTCCCACAGAGTCAGGCCTCCTCACAGCATGGCAGCCTCGGGCTCCAAGTGCGTGTATCCCAGCCAATAAGGTGAAAACCACATCACTGCTTATGTCCCAGCCTCATAAAACACTAGTATCACTTCTGCAACACTCTATTGCATGAAGCAGCCTCAAGCCCACCCAGATCCAAGGGGAAGGGGCATAAATCTAACTGTCAATGGGAGGACTATAAAAGAAGTTTGTGGCCATTTAAAAAACTGCTATGAAAAGAGAGTGCCTTAGTAACTTGGGGAATCGGGAAGGCTTCACTGAACAGGTGATGTTTGGGATGCATCTTGAAAAAGGAACAAAAGTTTGCCAGGAGAAGTGGGGTGATAGAGTAATGATTCTTCATAGGGAACTTCACCTTTTAGGCCTGCACGTACACAGGGAATACTGAAATACAAGAAGGAGTACAAGGGGGTGACTAGGAAGTGGATCAAGCATCAAAGGAAAACCAGTCTCATTGTTCTCAGACATCTTGAATACATCAGCATGTTTGAACTGCTAACTCAACTCAATAATTGTCCATTGATTCTTAAGCCATATATAGGGTTTGGGAAAGAACCAAACCGTAGTTATTTATTTGGAAAAGAACTGTGGAGCAGATAGGTTAAAGTTGGAATTTAAAGTGAAAGGACTACTTCTTTAACAAACACAATGCCTACTCTGTCAGGTATCATACTAAGGACATGACAATTTCAACTCACTTAATCCTCATCACAGCCCTACAAGGTAGCTATTGTTATTCTTTCTCAATTACAGATTAAAAACTTGAATTCCAAAGAGGTTAAGTAACTTGCCCAAGGGCACACAGTGGATCAGGGGCACACCCAGGATTCAAATGCAGGTTGTCAGGCTTCAGCCTGAGCACCTCACCATTGCGCCAGATCACCCTCAGACAACTAGAGAGAACAGTGGCTGAAATTAAAGGCAACATGGGGAGCTTGACTTTGATCTGTATGACAATTGAGAGCCACTTAGGGCATCTGAAATGGCAATAAGTGTAATGTAAATTGTGTTAACCTAACTAGTTATTGGCTGAGCCAGACAGCAAAACAAGTCTCTAGATTTTTAGTTCAATATTCTTCACTATTCCATAATGCTGTGCTTGGAGATAGTATTTTGTGGTTCAATGCCACTTGTGAGACTCTTCTTAAATGATGAATTAAGAGCCTGGACTCTTGAAGAAGCAAGCAAGGGAGGTAACTCACGCTCTGCCATTTTATCTGGGTACTTCCCAGGTGAGGCCACATTAGTTGACTCATCGACATAGTTGTTTTAAGGCTAATCTAAGACAATGCAAAACATACTGCTGTAGTTTGACTCTCAATGATGAAGCACAGTATGTAATTAGAAGCAGTTTAATTTGTCCATCTATTCAGTACTGTTTTTTTTGGGGCTGTGACTGACCTAATGTTTTGCTGCATGGTATGGTGCCTTTTATATATACATGCTGACGTCAGGCAGGACAGCATTAATGGAGGCAATATGTCTAAATGAAAACACCATTACATTATCAAAATGAAAAATGGTTAGATCAGCAAATGGAGGATTAGGGATGGAAGCTGAGAAAAAAGAATATTAACCTTGCATTCCATTTTAGTCTCACATCTGTGACTTTCTTATGTAGCTATTATAGAACCTTAAGATACATAATGGTTGAAGGACAGTTGGGGGCACACTATAATAGCTACCTCAGAAAAATGGTAGGAGCAATTGACAGCTTAATTTCGGGTTTTGTGGAAGCAATTTTAAATGGAATTTGTGCTAATCATTTTCCATAAATTTAGACATTTCACTTTGTGATGACTTTACACTTTCACTAAGATACAGTAGAAAGTGATGGGAACAATAGAAACAATGAAAACCATGACGTCAAACCCTGGTCTTAGAAAAGTCCACCAAGCAGACGTGGAAACCGATGAATACATTAAGTTTTGATCATCTCGAACACTGAAGGTGGTTTAAAAGAGCAAAACAATAGTTCTAGAATTTGTATATGGGGTATAGAAGACAGAACATCGGAGAAAAATCAGGCTTATTTTGGCAGAGGCCAAATCACTTGGGCCAGAACAAAGTCATGTGCACTTAATCTTACAAATGATCTCTGGTGAGCTTTAGTGGACATATAAGATAGAGATAGACAGAGATAGAGATAGAGATATAGAGAGATAGAGATAGAGGTAGAGATAGAGATAGAGATAGCAATAGAGATAGATATAGATATTGGTGAGTTTTCTAAAAAGTGGGTAATCATTAAATAACTCTTAAAATTATACTTCCAGCTGAGCATGGTAGCTCATGCCTGTAATCCCAGCACTTTGGGAGGCTGAGGCCAGCAGATTGTTTGAGGTCAGGAGTTTGAGATCAGCATGGCCGACATGGTGAAACCCCGTCTCTACTAAAAATACAAAAATTAGCCGGGCGTGGTGGCGGGCGTCTGTAATCCCAGCTACTCAGGAGGCTGAGGCAGGAGAATCGCTTGAACCCAGGAGGCAGAGATTGCAATGAAGAGAGATGGCACCACTGCACTCTGGCCTGGGTGACAGAGGGAGACTCTGTCTCAAAAAAAAAAAAAAAAAAAAGTTTCCTGCATGTATGTATGTATGTCACACAAGCTTCTTTTTCTCCAATAAAATGATGCACATGCCCCCTATGTTGACTCCCTGCATTTGCCTCCAGCTGGCAGCAGGAATGGAGAAATCAAAGTATCCAATACTGGTTTGTCAATCAGACCAATGACCAGCACAGCGGCCTCCTTTTTTTCTTTCTTAAGCCAGTGTGTGTGTGTGTGTATCTTTGAGGACATGCAGAGTGAAAGAGAGCAGATGATATGCATCTGTATGCCACTTGCCTTTTCTACAGACTGTTCACACACACTGTCCTTATCTCTTGGATAAGCTAATGAGACTGTTCACTGATTTCTAAGTTACAATTTCAAAGAGGCAGTGGTGGGAAAATTGATCTACAAGTATTAAAGGGCTTTGGGTTTGGCGGCATAAGGGTGACACAAATACATGACATATTCTCCTCTAGACTAGAATCTTTTAAGTACTTATTTGGGTCTATTACAGATGCTCATTTCTCTTTAGAAATCTATCCTGCTGACAAAGCTAGTGGAATATCAAAAGTTCTACTTGGATGGGCCCAAAGCATACATAAAGCATTCCTTTTTATTTGTAAGTTATGCTCATAACTAAGGGTTGAAGAAAGGCATATCATATGGCCAGTGCATTTAAATTGTCGCTGTTTCTCAGTGCTTACTCTCCAATTTTTTATACACATTAAACCTTGGCTACTACATGGCCATTCCATGCTAGACTGTATGTCGGATGTTTGGAAAAACATTATTATTCAATAGGCTGAGTTTCAGGAAGGAGTTTGTTTTACCTTCCAGAGCGAATTGCTTATAAGAAAAAGAGGCTATTTTTGGATTCTTTTTTATTCTATTAATGTCAGCTCTATTGAAACTCTTTGATTTTTTTACCCTGTTGCTTAGAAACATTTTATTAAATGTTGTCAGTGCTTCTATCTGATCTGATTTAAAATGTTACTTTTATCTGTCACTGTAGAATGAGCTCTAAGTTGTTAATAGGTATTACAAATATTTTATTGATAGGAGAATGATACATCAGATTAAGCCAGTATCTCTGGCTTATCTATTTTAAGGGCATTGGGTGGGGTTTGATTTGGTGAGGTTTGTGATGGGCAAACACAGGAATGATAGGATATTTCTAACATTCTTGACCTCTCACTCTTAGAACATAAGGGTAGATAGATTGGGAGGGATAAGGGCTCAAAACTCCCTTCTCAAATTAGCTCCAATCACCTGTCCTGAGTCCAATTGCCCATCACCATCTGCCTGAAATTCCACCATCAGAGACATTACTTTGATCTTGCTTAATAAGTTATCAGATTCAAAGTCAACTGGAGATTTGCTGAACACCTGAATAAGCATGAGACCCAGAAGAAATGGGGTACAGGATAGGGAGTTGGTGAAAACAGAGGGATTAGGAATCGGGGGGTGGGTGGGAATAAAAGGAAAATGAAAAACTGACAAAGCCAAACCCATTTCCCCTCCTCCTCTCCCTGCTGTCCACAGTTCTGGTCCTCAGGCTGCGAGTGATGTGCCTTGCGGGCAAGAGGAAAGTCAAGTCCTCCTGGGCCTTGGATGACTCCCTTGCAAGAATACATTCTGTGAGTTGAGACTGGAAGCAGCAACCAGAATAACTAGATGATTACTATTCTCTTCATGTGGTCCAAGAATTTATAGTATTTGCTTAATAAAACTCATGAAATCTCTGAGATTGACTAAATTGTATGATTTTTGCTGGCACTCCTGTGTGTGCACACACACACACATTTTAAATTTGGCCTGATTTTCACAAAGACCTACTTCATAACAAAGGGCTAATTGGGCCACTAATTCACGTTAAACCTGAACTAGGGAAGCACCAAATGCTGTTTTAAAAGTACCACCCAACTCATACCTTCTAAATAACGAAGCACCTTTTGTTGTTATAACTATACTTCAAATTAATAGTTATATTACATCCACTAATCAAAATGATTTCAGGTGGCTTAGGATTGACACAATGACGATTGTATCAAACCAAGTGAAATACAACTTCCCAAGTGGTCACTCCGATTCCACACACACACTTCATATTTATGTAGTGATCCCCATATTTCATGCTCACTGTTAGATAAAGGGCATCATTATGTTATCACTATCAACCTGACCATTCTGATTCTAACGTTTTATGTAATATGAAATTCTCACCATTGCACAATCTCTTATTCTGCTGGGTGATTGGCTTTAACGTTAAAGCTCTAAAAGACAGTAGTAACTATCACAATACCAACGTTTTTATAATAGAAAGCATGTTCGGTAACATACACTGTAGGTCTGGCTTCCTTAAAGGCTCAAGTTTCACACAGAAACTGACAAGGCTTAGGAAAGGAAACTTCATTTAGGAGAGGATTTCCAACTAGAAGCTGCTAATAGGAGCACCAGCTAGGAAGGAAATATCAAATTGGTTATAATTTAATTATGTCAATATCCCTTCTAAAAACAAATAGGTCTCAGCCATGATTCAGGCAGGAAAAACTAATAATAACTTGGTGAAGAATTACTATTTTTGCCCACATGTATCTGGGTAGTTGAAGCAATCTGATTGTATGATTAGGCACAAGTCCAGTCTATGGTCTAAAATAGCTACATGGGAAAATATTGGAAATGTATTTTAGCCTCTGAAAGATTTAAACCTGGTGAATCAGTACATTTCTCCCCTGATATTTGATGTTTATTCTTCACTGGAAAGCAAACACACAAAGAAACAAACAAATGTAGCGTGTTTCCCAGCATTTTATATTAATGGCCACCATCAAGTTTGGCATTTTATACCTCTAATATTCTGGGGAGCTCAGGATGTTTGATGGTTGTATTTGCTCACTGATCCTTAAGACAGATATTCTTGAAATGTATGAAGTAATGGCAAGGTGCTATTTCCAGACAAAACATGGGCCATCTAAGTGGGAAACTATTCACAAATAATAAATCTGTAGATAGGTGAGATTTAAACACCTGAGTCTCCCTGTAAAATGTTCCTTTTGTTGTTGTTGTTGAGACAGAGTCTGGCTCTGTCACTCAGGCTAGAATGCAGTGGTGTACTCTCGGCTCACTGCAACCTCTGCTTCCTGGGCTCAAGTGATCCTCCCAGCTCAGCCTCCTGAGTAGCTGGGACCACAGGTGCACGCCACCATACCCAATTAATTTTTGTATTTTTTTTGTAAAGACAGGGTTTCCCCATGTTGCCTAGGCTGGTCTTGAACTCCTGAACTCAAGCAATCTGCCTGCCTCAGCCTCCCAAAATGCTGGGATTATAGGTGTAAGCCACCACGCCTGGTCAAATGTGTTTTGTATAGAAAATTCTTAAATTTTAGATTTCATGAAAAGTCAAAATAGGCAGCAGCATCTACTCTTAGTTTCCTTTTTTTTCCCTGTTGTTTGATCTGACTTGCCCGTGTGTGTGCCCTTAGACTTAGCAGTCTGAAAAATTGTCCTTTGACAGCTCTAGTGAGGCTTATGTAGTCTGACATACTGAAGATGGTTGGAGGTTTCAAATTTGGAGGGACTTCTAGATATTTTTTTCTCTCTAACAGTAACTGAAGCAGTGAAAATGCTGGATCAGAGAAGAGGGACACACACATACACATACACATCTCACACTTTTCATAGAGCCAAAGTTCTATGGTTACAAAAACCATGAACTGATTTCAGGGATGGCAATGGAAGCTGAAATGCTTTGGATTTGAGAATTCAAGTCTTTTCAAGAGCACAGTAGAAAGTCAGTGAAATGTTATAAATACATGTAGCAGAAGTGTTACCATATAAGGAGATGCCAATATTTATTAAACTCTCTCTCTGCTATTATTTATGAAATAATGTCTTTCCATATTGAAACAAGTAAGATTCAATGGACTTTTGGGTTTTGGTGGTTTTGTTGTGATCTGTGTCCATTTAAACATCAGAGTTTTGGAGAAATGAGTGCAAATCCAATCAGACACAAAACCCACTGCCTATTTCTTTCACTTATCTAGCCAAAATTTATTTACAGTGAGCTAATATTAATCCTGATACTGAGGATGCATAGATGCTCAAGGTCCATCTCTTATCTTCATAGATGCTCAAGCAAGAAGGGCAGAAGATTTATGAACAGATACAATATGCTAACTGTAGCTCCAGAGATACTCAAAGAAGGAGAGGCACCAACTCATATAGGACAGAAGGGAAGGATTCCAGAGAGGTGATCCAGAATGAGTAGGAATTAGCCAGAAATTTGTAAGGGGAGGTTGGAAAAGAAAGTGGGGAAGAAGGGTATTGCAAATGGAGGGATTTCCCTTAGCAAAGACACAGAGGGAAGAAGCACAAGAGTATTTGAGCTGTTTGTTGTTCCTGAAGCAAAAACAAACAAATGAAACAAACAAACAAAAAACCTAGAGATAAAGAGTGGAAAGTTTATGGCTGGGGCAGGAGAGATGTGACTGGAGAGACTGAGATAAGGATAGGGAAGGAGGTGAGCAGGTGGCAGGTTCTCCAGAGCATTGTATGGCTGGCCAAGCAAGGAGAGTTTCAAGTAGACAGCAAACATGGCGGATTAGCTGACTTGGATGAGATCATAGACAGGGAAGTAAGAGAAGATGAGGGATGAAGATGGGAAACAGTACTAGCAATAGAACAAGGGGGCTGGGTTTAGCAATATGTAGAAGGTGTGCAGTTGGCGCTGATGCCAGGGCTTGCCTTCTAGGAATGAGGAGATTGGCTATGGTCCATAGCTTCTAGTTCATTTGCATATATCGTATTTTATTGAATTTTCTGGCAGGATAATTCTTCAGGTGAGGCTGGTATTTTTGCTAATCAGAGTTATTAGAGGCAAGTAAAAGAAATGAACTCTGGATAATTTAATCAGAGAAAGAGTTCTTAAAGGATATTGAGTAGCTCACAGAATTTCTAAGGATGGCACATGGTTTAATAAAGACACTTGTAGTGATTTTAAAACATGGTTGCAAATTCTTTGACACTCTTCCCATCAAGAGGTGGAGTCTCTGTCCTCCTCCCTTGAATTGAGTGAGCTTGTGGCTGTTTTAAAAAAACTTGTCTAATTTTTAAAATTTTATTTTATTAAAATGACATAATAATTGTACATATTCATGGGGTTCCACAGTGATGTTTTGATACACATAATGTGTAGTGATCACATCATGGTAATTAGCATATCCATCATCTCAAACATTTATCATTTCTTTGTGTTGGGAGCATTCAATATCCTCCCTCTGGCTACTTGAAACCGTATAACTATTGTCATCCTACAGTGGTATAGAACTCCTATCTACCTGCAATTTTGTATCCTTTAACAAATCTATTTCCATCCCCCACTTCCTCCTACCCTTTCCAACCTTGAGTATCCTTTGTTGTACTTTTTACTTTTATGGGATAAACTTTTTTTTTTTTTAGCTTCTGCATATGAGTGAGAAGATGCAGTGTTTAACTTTCTGTTCCTGGCTTATTTCACGTAACATAATGTCCCCCAGTTCCATCCATATTGCCACAAATGACAGGATTTAATTCTTTTTATGGCTGAAAAGTACTCCATTGAGTACATTCACCACTATTTTCTCTATCTATACATCTGTTGTTGAATACCTAGGTTGATTCCATTTCTTGACTATTGTGAACAGTGTTACAATAAACATTGGGAGGCAGATGTCTCTTCCATATACTGATTTCCTTTTTTGGATAAATGTCCAGTAGCGGGATTGCTGGATCATATGGTAGTTCTATTTGCAGTTTTTTGAGGAACCTCCACACTGTTCTCCATAGTGGTTGTACTATGTATGAGTTTACATTTCCACCTACAGTATATAAAATTCCATTTTCTCTACATCTTCTTCAGCATCTGTTATTTTTTATCTTTTTGATACTAACTGGAATGAGATGATGCTTCATTGTGGTTTTGATTTGCATTTCCTTGATGATTAGTGATGCTGAGCACTTTCATATATTTATTTGCCTTATGTATATCTTCTTTAGAGAAATGTCTGTTCAGATCATTTGCTCATTTTTAAATTGGATTGGTTTTTGCTGTTGAGATTCTTGAGTTCCTCGTACATTCTGGATGTGAATCCCCTGTTGGAAATTTGCAAATATTTTCTCCCATTCTGTAGGTTGTCTGTTCACTCTGTTGATTGCTTCTTTAGCTATGTGGAAATACTTAAGTTTCATATACTCCCATTTGTTTATTGTTGCTTTTGTTGTTAGTGCCTTTGAGGTCTTATTCATAAAATCCTTTCCCAGACCAATGTTCTGAAGCATTTCCCTTATGTTTTCTTTTAGTAGTTTTATAGTCTTCAGTCTTATAGTTAGGTTTAGAATCATTTTGAGTTAATTTTTATACAGGGCAAAAGTGGGGGTCTAATTTTATTCTTCTGAATATGAATATCCAGTTTTCCCAGCATCATTTACTGAAGAGGGTGTCCTTTCCCCAATGATTGTTCTTGGCACCTTTGTCAAAAATCAGTTGGCTGCAGATATGTAGGTTAATTTCTGGGTTCTCTATTCTGTTCCACTGGTCTATGTGTTTGTATTTATTCCAGTAACATGCTGTTTTGGTTACTGCAGTTTTATGGTATATTTTAAGGTGTGCTAATGTGATACCTCCAACTTTGTTCTTTTCCCTCAGGATTTCTTGGCTATTCTGGATCTTTTGCAATTCCATAGAGATTTTAGGATTGTTTTTTCCTATTTCTGTAAAGAATGTCATTGGTATTTTGATAGGCATTGTGATTGTTTTGAAAAATACATTATAGCAGATATGATGCTATGTGACTTCCCAGGGTAGGTCACTTGCTCTCAGAGCTCTGAGTCACCACATACAAGGTCCAGCTTCTCCCTAGTTTTGCACAGAGACAATAAGGAGAAGGTCTATGATTACAGATAGAAAGAAATGTTCAGTGAGTTTCTAGTTGTTTGAGTCATCCCAGCGCAGCCCTAGACATATGAAGTCTCCAGATGACTCTAATCCCCAGACATTAGAGTCACCTCTAGACATTTTAGAGTTTCATCCAAGAGGCCAGCTATCATGAAACAACAAGTCATCCTTATTGTGTTTTGTCCAAATTCCTGTCCCACAGAATCTGTGAGTATGAGGAAGGTTTGTTGTTCAGCAATAGATAACCAGAACAACACACAGCCTAAGTGGCTGCATATACACACAGCAACTTGTACTGCCATCATCACATATGCCAGCATGGATGGCAGATTCTCTGTCAATGCTGGTCCTGGAGCAGTGGAGTGCTACCACTGATCCCCCTCAAAAGGACGGATGCTGTGTGGCCCCTGCTCTCCTATTCAACCTCTAAGGAGGTTATCATCTTATTTGTGGAGCCATGTCTCAGTTGCAAGGGAAGCTGGTAGAGTATTAAGCTTTTTCAGCTTCTAGAGTGAGAGGCAGACTCTGTCTCATGGGGTGGGAGATTCCTCAAAGACAGGAGAGGAGTTTAGATCCTGAGCTGCCGAAAGAATATCCACCCCAGGGTGCATTGCCAAAGTGTGGAAATGAGTGGAGTAAACTACTCCTGGTCAGACTCTGCAGAGAACACAGGTTGAAGATGCTGTGGTACAAAGCAACTGGGCTCCAAGAAGGAGGTGCTATCCCCTACTGGGGCCAGTCGAATGAAGGCAAGTCTTTAGGGTTGTTACCCCATGCAATTTCATTTTAATCCTTGGACTTTAAGATAGTACTTAAGTTTCCTATCTCGCAGATTTCCTAGATCATGTATTCACATGCTCGAAAGCCTCCAGAGGCTTCCCATCTCAAATTAGAGCCACAATTCTTAATATTGCTGATGAGATCCTGCAAGCGCTGCCTCGACTCCCCTGCCTTTGCTCCTTTGGCTCCCTACTCACTAACTATACTGGATCCTTGCTGTTCCTAGAGAAACCTAAGCACTGTCCCTCTAGGGATTTTACACTTGTTCTTATTGAGGCCTTCATACAAAGATCCCTACATGAAACACAGACTTGGCCCCACCTGCCATACTTCCTTTTCTCTTTACCCTGCACTATTTTTCACCTTAGCACTTACTACCATCCAATATACTATAGATTTGCATATTTCCTTATTGCCTGTTTTCTCCCCCCAGAATTTTAGCTACATGGGGAAGGAACTTTCTTTTGTTAGAGGCCATATCTCCAGTGCCCAGAACAGAGTCTGCCTGGTATGTTGCATACCATAGTCAATATTTGTTGAATGAATTAAATAATTGTTAGATTTGATGCCCTTGTTCTGATGCAACTTGTTATTGTTGTAAAATAATCTTGAATTGCGGCCAATGCAGAGGAGGTTTCTGAATGGATGCAAGTGTATCTGTAATAAAAATTTTAGTAATAATTTCTATACAAGTTTATGTGTGTTGTGTGCGTATGTATGGAGGGGGAAGAGACACACACACAACGTATTATGTATATAATAACTTTATACACCACTGTACTGATTTATTTTGTTCACATTACTTATTTCTTTCTAGAGTTATCTTACTCAATTGGTTATGTGTTTACTGGCAGTGCTGACTGGATCATAAGCTCTATAAGGGTAGGGACTTTGCCTTGTTCATTCCTGCATCTCCAGAAACTGGAATAGTACCTCACATATACATTAAAAGGTGATCAATAACATTTGTTTAATGAATGATCACTTTAATCATCCTCATCATCACCACCATTATTTGCCATAGTAGGATATTTTGATTTTGGTATACCAATAAATAATTCCTATTGATTTGCAAGAACATGAATAGAGGAGAATGGAGAATGGTACAGCCAACGAACAGACCGAGGTGTCCTTGACTACCTGGCTGCGGTAGTGCTCATATACGGCCTAGTGAGTTGGGAATCCAGGAAAGGGTGGTCTATTAACTTGCTGGTCAAGGACAGGTGGTGATTCAGTTGGATTTGGATACTTTAGCATGAACTTTTCAAAGCTTTCATATTACCTAGTGACAGCAAATGCATGAATCCATCAAACAGGCATGCGAAAAATCCTGGGCGCTTTGACATGAAGATACCAACAGATCAGCTGCATACATAGTATTTATCTTACCCAAACCTTATACATGTATCAGCCATCCTTAATTGAGTAAAAAAAGTCTTAGAGGTATGGCAAATGAAAATGATAATTGGATTCATAGGTAAATACTTCATGAATCAGAAATGTACAAGTTTAAACAAACGTGAGATGGTCTAATTTATTGGAATGCTTTTATTAAGCAAGTAGAAATGGAACATTACAGGAGACAAGGCCGGTAGTTCTTCAGGCCGTAGAAGCTGCACTTCTGTTCTAAACCACACCATCACAATCATTAGTCATTCATGATAGAGATCAATGATTCCACTTTCTGACGGCATTAGTTCACAGTTCCCAGGAACTGCCTTCTCTCTTCCCTCAAGAGGGCTTTTAGAACTTCAAGCTTTCTCCCTTAGCCTGTTTTTTGTGCACCGTTCATTTGCAGAGTGGCTGCACTATCCTGTGCCAGTTTGGCAGTGTAAGGAGGGTTTGCTCTCACATTCTCCCAAGAATAAGTGTTAGCTCTCTGGTGACTTAGAATTCTCTTCCAAATGACGACTGTGGCTGGAGAGCCCAGGAACTTTGTGCCAATCAGTCCTCGTTTCTATGGCTATGAAAATCCCTTGAAACAGTGGCAAAAAATAGGAGCAGATTGTTCTCAATTTCTGAATTCATTGATATGAAATGTTAAAAAAAATCCACCCCTAAATTCACTCTCAAGGTGATTATTTTCTCTTTTGGTGTACTCCTGTGGTCACGCTCTTTTTCTCTCTCTCGTCTACTGTTGGGATTGTAGATATATCACTTGTTGCTCCTCAAATGCATTCATCCCTCCTGTAACCCTTCGTCGTGTAAGCCCTCATATAACCTCTTTTTTTTTTTTTTTTTTTGACAGGGTCTTGCTCTGTCTCTTGGCTCCCTGCAGCCTCGACCTCCCAGGCTCAAGCAATCCTCCCATCTCAGCTGCCAAGTAGCTGGGACTATAGGCACATGCCACCATGCCCAGCTAGGTTTTGTGTTTTCTATAGAGATGAGGTTCTTGCTATGTTGCCCCAGCTGGTCTCAAACTCCCGGCCTCAAGAGATCTACCTGCCTCCCAAAGTGCTGGGATTACAGGAGTGAGCCAGAGCACTCAGCCTGCCCCTTTTAGTAGCTATTGATTTCAGGGAAGACTGGCCCTAACCACAGGGTGTTTACTATGGTTGGCGTAAGCCAGTGACCAATTTAGGGAAGAGCATTTCACTCAGTGCTCATCAATGAGATGGGAGGGGAAGTCTGCCTGGCATACTTAAGAGAAAAATTTTCCTTCCTTAAAACAAAATGAGACAAACAAACAAACAAACAAACAAGAAGAAGCAAAAATAGTCCTTTTGTGTTTTCATTTCTAAATGGCAGGTGTGATCAGACAACACCTGTAGGTGCTTTGGCCATCTGGACACCATAAGGGAACCTAGTTGAAAGACTAAGGAGAAAATGAGACTGTGAAGGCTGGAGGAAAACCTTGGTACTTAATTGTGCTGATGAGTTTGCCAATCAGGAAAACTCTTTTACTTCCAGAGTTCTTGTTATGTGAGATTAAAAAAAAAATATCCTAGTATCATTTAAGTCATTTGAGTTGGGTTTTCTCCTAGTGACTACCAAGCTCAAAGCATCCTAAACTATTTCATTTCTCCTTGTTTGCTCGACCTGTATTTCTAATTCCCCTCTCTTCACTGGTTTGGGGACTTCTGAACAACAATGAGACTTTCTAGTAATTATCATGTCAAGTTATCAAGATGTTAAGCCTCCATTTCCAACAGAAGTCTATTTTTAAGTGCTAGAAAACTCAGTGTTTTTGTATTGTATTTTCACTATACAAAATGCCATTGCATATTTTTCTATTTCAGCAGGCCTTGAAAGTACTGCCATGTGAAGAAATCCAAGGACAAGAAGATATTTAATAATCCCAAATGTACTGGGAGAAAGAAAACATTTCTGTCAAATCCCATGTTTATAAATGTATCTATGTCACTCTTAAGTAGCTAAAATGGATTTTTAAAAATCACAATAATAACTTATAATTGTTCCAAACATTCTCTTTCCTTTATGTTCTCCTCCCTATTTCTGCTAATGGTGCTATCATTCTCTTAGTCATCCACACTTAAAATCTCTGATAAATTTTTGGCTTTTCCCTCTCCCTCTCTCTTTTTTTTTTTTTTTTTTTTTTTGAGATAGAGACTCACTCTGTTGCCCAGGCTGGAGTGCAATGGAGTGATCTTGGCTCACTGCAACCTCCACCTCCCAGGTTCAAGTGATTCTCCTGCCTCAGCCTCCTGAGTAGCTGGGATTACAGATTCATGCCACCATGCCCAGGCAATTTTTGTATTTTTAGTAGAAACGGGGTTTCACCATGTTGATCAGGCTGGTCTCGAACTCCTGACCTTGCAATCCACCCAACTTGTCCTCCCAAAGTGCTGGGATTACAAGCGTGAGCCACTGCACCCGGCCGGCTCCTCCCTCTCTGTTGCGCCAGAAACCATCTGTTGCGGGGTCCCTGATGATGCCATCTTAGAAATCTTTCTTACAACCCTTCCTTGTGAACCACCCTTGCTGCCACTAACCTAGGTCAGACCTCATCAGCAGCCTCCTGAACTGCCCTCTTGCCTCCACTTTTTCTCCATTCATCATTCTAAAGCTGGGGTCTGTCAGTTCCACTCACTTCTTAGTGAGTCCACACTGTCCAAGTGGTAGGGCCGGAGCTTGCACACAGGCATTCAAGGTCTCTGAGCCAGCTCCAGGTGATGATGCCCAGCGTTCTTCCTCATGCCGCCTGCATCACATTCCAGAGTCCGGTCAAGTGCAGCCTTGCCCTTATGACCATGCCCTCTTAGTTGACAATGAATCTCTTTCTGGGAAAGTCTTTCTTCCTCACATTTATCTGTTCAAATCTTATCTACCATTCACAGACTATCTGAAATTATCTTTTTCTTCACAAGGTTCTCCTGATTCCTCCCAGTCAGAAGTATGTTATGCTTTCCCTTGAATTTCACTAAGATTTTATCTCTTTATCAATGAAGGTGTTTATTACTGGTAGTTACTACTTTCTGTTTATATTAGTTATTTGCTGCATATCTGATGCAGTCTCCAAAAAGGTGAAGTCCTTCAGGACAGGAACCATTTTTGTTCACTTTTGTGTTCTCTTTGGAGCATGGTATTTCCTTGACTATTGCAACCCCAATAAAGAAAGTTGAATGACTGCAAAGTGACTGGCTTTCTGCTTCTTCTGTGTGTCCAAACCTTATCATCTGATTAATTAAAATGTAATAAAGAAAAAAAGGAAAATTATTTTGTTCAGCTGATCAGTCATGAGGGAGATTTCTTTAAGGAGTGATGAATTGAGAGTTACGCCAGCTACAAAATAGGATACCTTAGTTCTCTGTTTCAGAGATCGTCTTAATCAGAAAGACACTTTTAATAACATAAGTGCTTCAGGATTATTCACCAAATTTATAAGTACTTTTTTGGCTTTCATCTGAAGATTATTACTTGAACTTTACAAAAGGATGATTGCTTTGCTTCACTGAGAAACATTACTTTCTGGCGAGTCAAGATATACCAATATCAAGATGAGGGATATTTTTATAAAAACAAATGTCTATTTTTTTCCTGGCCAACTTTCCTGCTCATCAGAATTAGTGCACTACTGTTCACTTGTAGGAATCCTGATGAGACACACAATTACCTAGTTACCAATTAACATAAAGAACATCCTGTGGAACTTCGGGAAGCCCTAATCAGCTGGTCTGCAGAAAAACAACGCAACACACAGGCGGGCATGGGGGAATTATGAGAAATATCTGGAATCACTGTCCATATTTTCTTATCCTTACACATTTTTCCAGCTATTTATCTTAAATTTAATACACAGTAGAGTATGAAGTAGAAATAGACCCAGGGTTATTAGATCAGAGAAACTGATCAGGATAAATACGCCCTATTCATTTCTATGAACTGATTGCTTACTGGGTAAGAAGAGAATGTAACTCCATACCACAATAGGATTTGTTCCCACTCAGTTTAAGAACAGATTACAAAGTAAGCCCTTTTATAATTGGTGAAATTAAATTCCTGAGTAGTAAGAACAAGGAAGATTTTATTTGCACAATATTCTCATAAAAGTAAAAACCAACTGAGTCCACCTTCCATCCATATCTGGATCTAACATTTCCTTCAACAGGTGGTGATAAAGAGGTCACGAGGCACTCAGAGAAGCACAGCAAATAAGTAGAAAGAAGTGATTTACATGGAGAGTTCAAAAGGATTTCTACCATTTAGTTAAATAATACCTAGAGTCCAGACTCTTGTGACCCTGCAAATGCTGGGAAAGAGGATTTACAGCGAGGTTGGGCGGGGCTGATGTTACATAAGAAAGCAGCCACTGAGCCACACACACTGCCAGATGCCAGGTCAGCCAGGAGCTCAGAGATCCAAGGCCCTTCTCAGACTCCTGGAGCAGCGATGATAGAGTTCAGCCATTTAGGAGAGTGTGACAGAGTGGTGGCAGATGGCCTCTAGCAGAAATAAGTTTTGAATCTGGCTCTGAATCCCACCCTCACTGCTGCCTCTAGAATGTCATTAAACTTGAGGAGAGGAGTGTCAGAACCACGACAAAGAACTGTCTTTGGATGAGAGGACGTTTCTGTCCACATGCTGTGCCATGCGGGACGTGAGAGGGGATAGGGAGATTTCATGTGTGTTATAGGATGATGGGTTCTGCCATTATAGGATCAGTTCTCTTGATATAGTGACTGTTTCTGAGAACAATCAGAATGAATCACCAACCTGTCAGCACTTCTTTCTCCTTCTTACCTGCCTCTGGCCGCAGTGAAGTGCTGGGTTGAAAATGTGTGAAGTGTGTGCACGTGCACACATGAATACGTGCAGGTATGATGGGAAGGGGCACATGGGTGTGTACGCAGTCTGTCACATAGGGAAGCAGTTCAGGGCCCAATAGCTTGAGGCCTCTGAGATGAGTTTACTTGTCCTGAAGAACAAAGGTGAACAAAGGCAGGGTTCTCATGGTGGTGACAGCAGCGGAGTGCATGTCAGTGGAGGCTCGGAAAGGGAAAAGTTAAAATGAGTTATGAGGTCCAGGGATCAGGACAATAAGAAGGAGTCAGGTGAGTGGAGATAAATTAGGCCTGAATATATAATGACTAAAGTTAGCAATTATATATTACATATTTTCAAATAGCTGGAAGGAGGATATTGAATGTTCCCAACACAAAGAAATGATAAATGGCCAGGTGCAGTGGCTCACGCCTGTAATCCCAGTACTTTGGGAAGCTGAGGTGGGTGGATCACCTGAGGTCAGGAGTTTGAGATCAGCCTGGTCAACATGGCGAAATTCTGTCTCTACTAAAAATACAAAAATTAGTGGAACTTGGTGGTGAGCGCCTGTAATCTCAGCTACTCAGAAGGCTGAGACAGGAGAATCGCTTGAACCCGTAGGGCGGAGGTTGCAGTGAGCCGAGATTGCACCCCTGCACTCCAGCCTGGGCAACAGAGTGAGACAACGTCTCAAAAAAAAAAAAAAAAAAAAAAAAGAAAAAGAAAAAGAAAAAGAAAAAAAGAAATGATACATGTTTGAGAAAATGGATATGCTAGTTATCTTGATCTGATCACTGTACATTTTATGTACTAAAACATCACTATGGTGCCCCATGAATATGTGTTAATTATTATCTGTCAATAAAAGAAGACAAGGAGAAACTGGACTTCTCTGAGGAAGCAAGAGGTAATGGTAATTTCTTGGATAAATGAAGTGGCAGCAAGCTGCAGAAGTCCCTCTTTCCATGAGCGGTGTGAACCGTGCTCATGAACACCCACAGGCACTGGCTGGGTAAAACGAAATGTGATCAATATCAAAACGCACAGGCTCGAGATTTTGGAGTCAATACATGTTTAAATTGGCATATCATGCTAGTTATGTTTATATCTGCTCCCGTCTCAATCTTGAAATAATTCCCTCACTTAATGAGTCGTATTTTCCTCTTCTTGCAGCAATGAGATTCATGTCCAACGCTGCCCTGTTTGTGGCCTGAAAGCAAATCATGGAAGATATACACCTTCTCATTTAGGAAAAGAAAACTTAAACTCATCAGCTGCTTGTGGGCTTTCTTTCCTTCCTTCTTTCCTCTCTCTCTCACTTTCTTTCTTTTTCTTTCTTTCTTCAGAAAAGACTCGCTCTGTTATCCAGGCTGGAGTGCGATGGCATGATCTCCGCTCACTGCAACAACCTCCGCCTCAGGGGTTCAAGCGATTCTCCCGCCTCAGCCTCTTGAGTAGCTGGAATTACAGGTACCCACCAACACGGCTGACTAATTTTTGTCTTTTTAGTAGAGGCGGGGTTTCACTATGTTGAGCAGGCTGGTCTCACGCTCCTGACCTCAAGTGGTCTGCCCGTCTCCGTTTCCCAAAGTGTTGGGATTACAGGCGTGAGCCATCGCACCTGGCCGGTTACTTTTCTACTGAAGGCAGTCTAGCTTGATGAGGATTGCAGAAAAGGCAGAACAGGGTCTGGAAACTGGATTCTGCAATTCTGTTTTCCACTAGAATTTTGCTTTGTTTCTTTTGAGGGAAAAGAAACCTAGAACACAGGAAGGCACCACGGACAGTGAATGTGTTAACCTAGAGTCGCGGTGCATTTACCGTCCCTGACAATATCTGCACTGCGGAAAGGATGTGGTTTTATTCTGCTCGACCCTCCAGTGACTGTCAAGTGCTTGGAGAGACTATGACATGTAATGACATGAAAGCAATTTCAGTGTCACAATTTATTTCTCTTGAATTCACTGCAGATTTCTAATTGTAGAAAATAATCTCGCCATGACAAAACTGGAGTGGACAAAAGTCTTTTAAACATCCCTTTCAAATACTAGGTCCAAGTAACAAAGACAAGAAAATGGCATGGCGGGGCGGGGGCGGGCGAGGGCGGGGGAAGTTACATTCTATTCTCGAAAAAGGAAATCTACCCAGAGAAACCATTGTCTTAGTCTCTCTGGGCTGCTGTAATAGCATAGCCCGAGTGGATTATAAACAACAGAAATTTATTGCTCACAGTTCCAAGGCTTGGACTGGATTGCTGGACTTGGACTGCCCAGCCCGAGGCATGCCAGTAATGTCTATATCTGCTCCCTTCTCAAGAAGTAATGTCTATATCTACTCCCTTCTCAATCTCCCTCGAGATCAAGGTGAGCAGTAAGTTGCTTGGAACTGTGAGCAGTACATTTCTGATCAAGGTGCTGGCTGACATAGTGAGGGCCCGTTTTGTCATAGATGATGACTTCTTGTTTTGTTCTCACATGATAGAAGGGGCAAAGGAAAGGGGTCTCTTTCATAAAGGAATTAATCCTATTCATGAGGGCTTCACCTCCATGCCCTAATCTGCTCCTAAAGGCCCCACCTTTTTATTGCACTGGGGGGACACAGACATCCAGACCAGAGCAACCATCCCAGGAAAAGGGGTCTGGACAAGCATGGTTTTAGGTCCAAAGAGTTTCTTCAAAACGTACTTTTAACCTTTCACTGGGCCTTATGAATAAACACATTTAATCCAGTCCCCCCAAATCCTAATTAGCTGGAGGACATATTGTTTTCATTTTATTAAATGTACTAAAGCCAGCAATCCTTAAAATTCCCTGGGAAGCATTGTGGAGATAGGGGTTTGATCTCCGCTTGTACAGAGCTCATAGCCAGTAGCTGCAGAATCTATTACGGACTTGGGAAAATTACTTCACCTTTTCATTCTTTAGAATATGGGACTATCTGTTACTTGAGCTGAACTACCAGTAAGACAAGGAGCAAGGAGAGTGAATATTGTTACAGAGGGTAAAGCAAAGACTTAAGGGTTTACCTGGTTTTATCTAAATACTCTTTGATACCAAAAAAATGATGGAAATGTTACATCCTGCTGTTGATAAATGAATATAAACACTTTTGAAAAACTGAAATACATCATGTGCAGAGAAAATAGAACAAAAGTTAGGTATTACTGAATAAAATTAAACATCATAGTTGGAGTGTGGACTCTAGATTTTTGTGCTGAATCCTGAGTTTTGAGTGGAAAATACAGTATAGCAATGTTATTGAGGCTACAAGTATAAATAACATTTTTGAGCTTAATGGAAATAAAATATCTTAGTTTATCACTCTCAAAATAAATGAGCATTTGAAGAATGCTTTAATGTTGCTACTTAACTGACAAGCGGCCCTCCACTATCCCAGGGAATAATTTCTTGGAAATGATTTGCCAAGTTAACTTTTTTTTTTTTTTTTTGAGAATCTTGCTCTGTCACCCAGGCTGGAGTACAGTGGCATGATCTTGGCTCTCAGCTCACTGCAACCTCCACCTCCCGGGTTCAAGCGATTCTCCTGCCTCAGCCTCCCAGGTAGCTGGGATTACAGGCACCTACCACCACGCCAGGCTAATTTTTGTATTTTTATTTTATTTATTTTGAGACGGAGTCTCGCTCTGTTGTCCAGGCTGGAGTGCAGTGGCACCATCTCAGCTCAACTGCAACCTCTGCCTCTTGGGTTCAAGTGATTTCCGGCTAATTTTTATATTTTTAGTAGAGATGGGGTTTTACCATGTTGGCCAGGCTGGTTTTGAACTCCTGGCCTCAAGTAATCTCCTGCCTCCGTTATTCAAAGTGCTGGGATTACAGGCATGAGCCACCACACCCAGCAACAAGTTAATTTTTATAACAGGACACCAGATAGCTTAGACCAAAATGCTTTTAAGAATTGAGGTTTGCTGATGTAAATGACGAGTTGATGGGTGCTGACGAGTTGATGGGTGCAGCACAGCAAGATGGCACAAGTATACATATGTAACAAACCTGCACGTTATGCACATGTACCCTAGAACTTAAAGTATAATAATAAAAAAAAAAAAAAAAAAGAATTGAGGTTTGTATCATTGAGGAGACAACCAAGATTCAGACCGAAGGGATATCTTGACTAGAAATTAGGTTAATGAGTATAACTTTCTGTGATTGTAAGGATTAATTTACATTAAGCAGACAGAATATTTGCTGTATTTTAAAAATTCATTGCTATCCGGGCATGGCTGATCCTGGGGAGCAGGATGAAGTAGAAGTTATTTTTCAGTTTTCTCATGCTTCTCTTAGGCAACTCGTGTCCTGTGCTTCCAAGAGGTCCCCATTTCTGATGCTTTCTGTCTGTTCAGGTCCTCCAGCCAGGCCAGCCCTCCCAGAAGTCCTGCAGCAGTGAGCACCCCTCTTCTTCTCTACCCTCTCCAACATCCCGGTCCCCCTAGGCTCTCTGATTTCAGTGGGTTGTTAGGTAGAGTCATAGGATTAAATCAGCTCATACTACAAATTAATAATTCCTGACATGGGCTAATGGTGATTACAAGTTTAGGGCGTTTGCATAAAAAGAACAATGTTCTACTGAAAAAATAAACCTTTCATGGTGACATTTCAGTGGCTTTGAATGAGAACCCTTCCAGTGTCATTGTGACCCTGTTCCAGCGATCCATCTCCTAAAGAAACATTTATAGATCACCCACCTGCTCTGCTTTTATAATTATACTGTAAATCTCTCATTGATTCAAAATGATTGGGAGTAAAATGTTTGACTAATAAGTTACTGAGAGTTTGTGAGCTTGTATGAAACACAGCAATTACCAATTTCAAAGGATTCAAAGGAAGTCGAATATATTTTAATCCAATCACCTCAAATTCATTATGGAACGAGATAAGGTAACAAAAACATGATACTAAAATAGTTATTTTTAAATTTGGATTTTTTTTTCAGGATCTGACAGGGTTCAGAAATATCATCAGTGCATCTCAACTATTATTGTGAAAACAAATAATTTAGGCTGAACTGATACAGAGTTATTCTGCACATTAAACAAGCTAACAGTCACAGATCCCTCTTATTGACTGCCATTTTTTCCCTACAAATAGAATGTAGACTATGCAATTAAATTTTCTGAGGTCTTACCACTTTCAGATTATTTAAAACATTTTCTTTTTTCTTTTCTCAACAATCATCACAGATCGAATTTCTTATTAGATGAAAACACTTCCATAAATGTGATGCCAGGTCCTAGTTTTTGTAAGGTTTTAAATAATTTCAGACACACACAGCGTTAAACTGATAAAAGGCCTGCTACACAGTAGATGAATTTTCTCTTGGAATCTATTCTATAACCAAGTATTTTACATTACGCATAAGAAGTTGGTCTGCTGGTCAGACAGCTGAGGTCATGCTAGCAGGAAAGAGAATAGAAAATACCAGCTAACTATGAGGGAATCTATGCAGCTGTTGCAGGATTACTTTTACCTTCTTCAGACGCACGTTTTTCTTTCCATTTTGTGTAAAAACTTTGGTGGTTTGTGGAATTATGACTCCTCGTAAAGCTTTGGGACTTTGTTCATCCACCTCACCAAGTGTCTAAACAGAAGTCTACAGCACCAGCAGACACAGTAGTAAATCTGACTTAAATCAGAGGCACTCATCACTTAAGGGGTCGCCAATGTACATCAGCTTCATATAAATCATGAAAACTTTCGGGAAATAGATGCTGTGCACCATTTATGCTGAACAGCAAAAAGTCCCCATGTTGGATTTCTATGCTCAGGTGATTTTTTGCATGGTTCACTGGGATTTCTATTCCATAATGAACTTTAAAACACAAATCAATTGCAAGAAAATCCACTTTGTTTAGTTAGCTGCAAGGGCTCACCAAAACAATTCACCTCTTTCAATGAACTGGGCCAGAAGTAGAAAATACATCAGTAGCGCGAAATTTGTTTTTGAAAAACTCGTATTACTGTATCAACCTTCATTTTTAAAGATTATGTAATATTTGTTACTTCATATTTTAGGAAAATTATTTTCCCCTTGTGTCCTTATTTTATCTAACAGTGTAAATGCAATTGGTGCCGGCTATACTTCAATTGCTATTTTAAAATACGCCAATATGCCACTTCATACACATATTTATCTATAGCTGTATCTATCATCTATCTCTCTATCTATCTAATTTGTCCTTCTTTCAGGAAGTCAATTCTAATGGTCCTTCAAAAACATACTAATCAACTGAGGCAATTAATCTGCTGGTTCGCTCATTTTCTTCCCTGGTTACTGAACAACTCTTTAAGGAGCTGTAGCTTTACTGCATCTCAAGGGGTGAGGGGTATAACTGATTGTCTTTAACATCCCTGTTGGCAGAAACCATTCACTCAAAAGGGTGTTTACCACATGGCACATAACTAATGTAGTAGTATCAGGCGCACCCAATCTTTTTTTGTAATCTTTTATATATATTTATAATTTTAGTTTTGTCTTGACAGTAAAGACAATTTTATTGTGGCAGGACTAACTCATGCTTCCAGCTCCAGATGTCTCAACAAGGACTGGTGGGGAACCTATTAGGATTTTTAACTCAGCACTTAACACCTAACAACAGAACACACATGAGATCATATGCTCCCCCTTTCTCAGAGATTTTCAGACAGAGCTGAACTACTACTTGCCAGGGATATTGTAGAATAAATTTGTATAATACAAATCTTGAAATAAATCAGATACCCTCACATGTATTTTCCAACTCTGTGACTACACGCATCTTTGAAAATCATTTGTTAATGTTAAGCCTGGCTGATACATCCCTTTTAGACCCACGCAGAACATGGCATTCCAAAACCTGAAAAAAAAAAAAAAATTAGCAGTTTGTTCTGGTCTTGAAAATAGGGATCAGCAAGAATTTCCTGTTAGGACAAAAGTTTCCTGTTTCCTCGTTTGTGATGACACGCTGTTAGTTTTTCCATTTATGCCAGTGAAATCTGCTTAAATCCTTTTTCACCTGAGCAAACCTGTGGATGGCTACAAGCACTGTTTATTGGATAACTCACTCAGCTATTCGGTTTGCCTGTTTGGTCTGCCCTGCACAATACTGATTTGCCACCCATTTCTTTTGTTGCACTCTCCATTTGGTAGTCTCCTTTCTTGGTTCACTTATATACACTCCACAAAATCATCTCATCCAAGAGGAATTTCATCTTTGCTGTTTACTGATTGTCAAATGAACCTACTTAGCATGTTCTTGGATTTGGTGTTGTTTAGATGCTTCGTGGCATTTCTGCTACTGATGCCTTCTCCCTGTGGAATGTTTTAGGGATGTGAGTTTCTTTCTTGGATTCTCTAAACCTAGCTCGATGTGATGTGCTAAAAATTATTTCTTGATATAGATTAAAATCGATTGCTATAAGATTTGTCAGTACAGAGTTAGGCTTCTGTAGTGGGACAAAATTATGCAGGTTTTAAATACAAATTACTTCATTTTTCTCTTTTCCCAAGAAATGCTGCAGATGCACAAGGTAGGGGTAAGAACAGATTGCAGGTTTTATACCACTGGAAAGAATGAGTCAAGCCACAGTTACACACCCTTCAGGTGGGACACAACACACATTCCACACACCTGTGCAAACCCTTTATTAAAGCATCAATCAAAATACAGGATGGATCACATGGTTTTCTGTTTTTGCTACTGTAATATCAACTTATGTATGAGTCATTTGTTTACATCTTTATTTTTAAAAGGGAACATTTTACAGTTCACAAAATCACCAGATTGACATTTCTGTCTAGAGGCATTTTTCCATTTTCCAATTTTAACAAAGGACATCCAGAACTAGTGAAATACAACAAACGAAATCTAAGTACAAACATCTTCCTTGACTCTCACTGTTAGCAGCTCTATGGTGTCTGAGATACACATTTGGAGGCTATTTTATTGGCTAAATAAAAATAATTTATGCCAGAATATTATCAGAACTATTTACTTTCTATTTTTACATTCTCTAGCTTCAATTTTGATTGTAGTATTCTTAGTATTAGCCTCTTTATAAATTCCATCTCCAAAAAATCTGTTAAAGATCATTATCATTCTCATATGGTATCTTCTTGAATAAAAGATAAATGCTCAGTCCTTTAGAAAATACAATAAGCAATTGTTTTATCTGATTTTTCCCCCACAATTGATTTGTTTAACCCAAACCTGGTTGATCAATGAAGAAACCCCAAAAATGTCATTAGGAAAATAAACTGCGTTATCTACTAAAGGATTTTTTTAAATGACCAGTATCTTGATGCCCAAGATATGGGTGTGAAAATATGATGAGATTTGGTAGGTATTTAAAGACTACGAACAACTTGGTTTAAAAACCAAGAATAGAAACATTTATAGAATTACTCAAGTGACTGCCAAAAGGAGATGTGAAGAGCAATAAAGGAAAGTATCTGAACAATGCTAAGAAAACAGAGTATCTGAAATATAAGGTAAATGCTCCATTTTGGTACCAAATGAAACACTGAAAGGAAAAGAACCACAGTGACTACTACTGAAGAGTTTTAGCACTGATCAACACTGTATTTCCTAGGGCAGAATAAAAGGTATCTGGTTTGCCCCTCTAAACCAGTTCTTCCAGCAGCTGGAATTGGTGTTTCTATAGTCAAGTCAATCTGTGTTGGCTGCACTGGGCTTAGAGCGTGCTGTTCAAAACATGCAAATGTCCTTTGCACCTGACATTTTCTTCATGTGCTAAAGAGCTGAGCAGATCCTAGATCACCAGTAAATAAAGATCCAAGCATTAGACTTGAAACATCTTACCAGTCCATTAAAATAATTTACATAGCCATGGTTAAATTCATTCAGTCTTTCTATCACATTGCTTTCTTGTTATCTCACACTTGCCCTTCAAAACAAAGTTTAGACAACATAGACTTGTGCAATTAAAAATGAAACAAACAATAAAAACAGATAAATGAGGAAAGGGGAATTCCAGAACCCCATTGTGTGAGATGTCAGGTCTTTCAGCCTTAGTTGTGAAAAAGGAATGCTCATAAGCGTCCAAGACAAATCATTCTGGACATAATGACATAGCACAGTAATGCTTGGGATGGATGAGACATTCAGAGATTTTTAGAGCGATTTCTATAAGTTATATATCACAAGTATCCCATTTGGTTCCTAGAGATTTTAGTCAAGTATTAGTATTTCTTTTTGCTAAGTATGGTATACAAAAAGATGAGGATAGTAGATGTGCCCTAAAGATATGAAAATATAATATATAAAACAAAACCATTATAAATTACATAGATTTTCCATATAAAATTGTTTTCCCCATTTAGAATAAATACCATCCAAGTTTACAGATCATCTAAGTGAATTAAATATACACACATATTTGAATCATTTTCAGAATTTCAAGAAAAACATTGCTAGAGATAGGAGCAGGATGACTCAGAAGCCAGAAGTTGATTTTACGAATGACTACATACGACCCAAAGGACGAGGCTTTGGATTTAGTGTCAAGCTTTTAAAACTGCCCAAATGAGTCCAATGTGCATGAGTGTGTATGCACACACGTTCGGTCACGCTCACATGAATTACTATGAAGCTGAACAGTTCACTTTGTATTTGAAAAATCAGCTGAAAGTCGTGAGGTCTTCTGCATTTCATATTCTAGCAGGAGGGCCTCTCTTATCTCATAAAGAAGCTGTAGGATGGATAGGAAGAGTGTAGCATTTTTGGAAGGAGAAATTCCCATTTTAAGTCAACCTCCCTTTATGTCAGCTACTATCAAAACTGAGAGCATTACGATGCCTTCAAGAGGGAGAAAGTTTTGAAAATCTACATAAGCTCTTCCCACTGCAGTCTAAAGCAGCAAAACCAATCGGGAAACATTCTTTGGCCACGTATTTCTGCTCTTGCTCCACTGAAAATCTGCCCACTTTTAGCTTATTATCACTATTCAGTGTCTAGGTGGAATGGATGCCTTCTCCTGTTGCTTCCATGTGGAAACCTGCACACGGGTTTGGGTGGAATGACAACGGAATAGAATGGGGTAACATTCATACATTATCACAAAATGAACGTAAGTCCTCTGTTGTCGCTTTGGACATATAAACCCATGGTAAATAAATTTGTGGACCTCCATGACAACTGGAAAATTTTTATATCCTAAGAGGTGGCGTTAAAACTTTTCCGCAACCCAAAAACATATGATGCTAGTCCTGAGAGCCTGAACAGGAGTCATAATTTCTCCTGATTTCTCACTGCTCATTTCTTTATGTGACTGCCCAAAGCACTTCTAACCAGAAGTCAACAGTTCAGTACTTTTCAAGAGATGTCTAATCAAACTCCATAACTAGTCCTATCACCTTCTACAACAGTTATCTATACATAAACAAATCAAGGCTAAGTTTAAAGCCAAACCCACTGCCCTCAATTACAGAGCCAGATAATGTTCGTTGTAAAGTTTGGATGGCAAAAGCACCCAACTTCATGGACCCATTTTTGCTTGTCTCATGTAATGGGGGTAGGTTATCCTGGAAGACTGCAAACTTTCCATAAAACTATAAATGTTTCCAATAGAAGGGATCCTGTAGACCCTCGAATACTACCTGCATATTTTACAGATGAAAAAGATTAAACCCCAGAGAGAGGAAAGGAGTTGTCCAAGGTCACTTCCTCAGATGGTGACAGAGTGAGGACTAAACATCTGGGTCTACTCTCATCACCAATGTGGTCCATGCAATCTTGGACATCACAACCCCACTACCTGATGTGGCCAAGGCCCCTATGAGTGTATTAAGGTTACTGTCTCCTTTGCTTATAAGGGAAAATTAAATAACACCACTCATTCTCACCAATATTAAATCTTAATTGCAGATGTGGTCCTAATGGTTTTTTTGGAAGGAGAAGATCCACAATTTGTTTAAAATGCTACAATTTCTGAAAACCAACATATTTAAGTAATGCAGCATGAAAATGTTAGGTGGACCAAGAGATGAATGCAAAAAACTTTAAAGTGATTGTGAAAAGGAGCAAGGATGTTAATATCGGTTTGGTTCTGTGAGACAGCGAGACCATTCCAATGGTGCTCAGAGCTCATCTCATCTGCCCCTTCTATGGATAAGGGACCTGAGGCCCAGACTTGTCAAAAGTCAGGCAGCTGGTTATTGGCACAGTGGGTATTAAGCCTTTGGATGACTAATTTTGTCTTCTTTCCATAAGGTCATGCACCTCACATATAACCACTTTCTTGCAGGACTGAATAATTATTCAACAATTTTGGCATAAAATTTGATGGCACAGTTCCCTTTGCTATTACCCTAACCTTTCACTCTCCCCTTTAAGGACAACCAAGTCAGCTATGCAGTTCACAAAAACTGGACCTGGTTATGTGTCATCCAACAGCATTTGGTCCCTGCAAGCCTGTTTGGAAGCCAACCAATATTCTATAACCTACAGGAATACATTGAATCCTATGTCTTTGGAAGCAATACATTTTCCAGGTAAAGAATCAGTCTTTATTTGGAGGATGATGTAACTTCAACATAAAAAGTGACTTTCGTGGGTGGTGTGGGTATATTTAATCTTTTACAATCTCCCTCTACATCTCAGCTGAACTCACCAAAAGGCTCTCTGAATCAGACAGGTAAACACATTTTTAACTATTAAAGTGCTATTCCGGGGCAAAGTTTTTCTCAGTTTCACAACAGCAGCTTCGTTGGAAACAAACAAAAAAAAGCAATCTATGAAAATAGGCCTGGGGAATGAAAAAAACAAACAAACAAACAAACAAACAAGCCTCATAACTACTTTGGAACATGACAAATGTAATGTGACTTGTAGATATCAGCCCTGGTACTGGTGACTGATACCAAAGTCTCTGAGGTACGTGTTCTAGGGGAAAATGAGGACAAAAATGGCAATGAGGACTAAACCAGAAAGAACAATCAGTATTAATAACAATGACCCCATTATAAAGGAACAGCGAAAGTAATCAAAACTGAGAAGAAAGTGCAAAAAACCCACATATGTGCATTTGCTATTGTAGCAGACCTACACTTTTTAAAAGGAAAAGCAATTCAGGGTGCATTGGACAGGGTTCTTGAGCTCAGAATATCTTACAGTGGTGTACTCTTTGCCAAGAAGGCATCACCAATTAAGGTATTTGGCAGAGATCGGCCTCTAAAACTCATTATCACATAGACACCTTCTGTCTGATATCAATTCTGCACCCTGATGTTTCTCGCATCCTTTTCTACTGGGGAAATTCCAGTCCCATTCACTGCAGGCAGGTGTTTCTCCTTTTAAAGTGGCATCACTCCTACCTAACGGATGAGAGTCTCCTGGTAAGGCTTAGCGGCAAGTGCGTACTACATCTGTATTACAAGGAGCAGCCCCTGATTTTCTTGATATGCATAGCTTTTCGGGGTTGGTATTAGACATGGCTTTCGTAAATAATGCAGGTGTTTTTGTCATGTGTCACTGCTGGCTCTGTGGCTTCCAGGTAAGCTGGCGGCAGTACCTTATCTGGTACCTCAACAGGTGTTGGCTCTTCTGATGTTAGCTCGGTGGATGTGACATCAGTAGAAGGCTCTGCAGTTTCAGGGGAATGCTCAGCCGACGGTTCTGTCTCCTCTACATCTTTGACTTCAAACTGTCCACCCTCTTGGTCATCTGCATGCTCTTTTTTGGACTGTGGGTGAACTGACACCTTGATGGCAATTTGCTGAGGCTGCTCGTGCAGCGATGAGGCATCCGAGTCGGCGGCGGGGGAGTCGCTCCGCTTCAGAGAGTTGGGGATTGTGTAGACCTCATCCCTGTCTGCAGCCTCCTGGCCCTCTGGAGTATGCCTCACAAAATTCTGCCCCTGCTCCTCCAGCCCAACCACCTCCATAATCTCCTCCATGATAGTCCTGCAGTTCATAATGAGAGGCGGCAGAGGCACGCTCCTGGCAAGCTCTTCGATGTAGCGGGCGAACTCCATGGTTTTGAACTGGGTGACTTTGGCAAGCTCTAGAGTTTTGGCAGAGGTGATGATGGGGATGCGCTTGGCGATCTCGAACGCCTTCTGCAGCTTCTCTGCACCTTCGGTCCTAAAGAACTCATTGATGGCCTTCTCGGTCTTCTTTAGGTGGCTGCTCATCATGCACAGGCGGGTGATATTGAGGACCATGACGATGGTGAAGGCCACCAGGCACACGACCATGTAGTAGACACCCATGTCTCCAGAGGTGAAGATGACGCGCAAGGTCACCGTGTTGTTCACAGTGCCGTAGATGTTGGAAGCCACGCACGTGTATTTACCTCGGTCTGAGAAGGATACCTTGGTGATGTTCAGAAGGCCGCTGTCGTGCATTTGCCATTTTCCTGTCGGAAGGGAGAGAAGAAAATTCAACCAAGGACACAGAGCTCCCATGACTACAAACTGACACGTGTCTAAGAATATCTACTACTATGAACATCTACTTCACGTGCTTACTATGTGGCAGGCAGTGACATGCATCAGCTCATTGAATCCTCACAATAACTCTGCAAGGTGGCCCCTGACACTGCCTCTGTTTTACAAGATGAGGAAACTGAGGCACAGTCAGGTTAGACAACATTCCCAAGGGCACCAGCTTGGAAGCCGTAGAACTGGAAGATGAACTCGAGTTCCAGAGGCTGCACTCTTAACTACCAAACCACATTGTCTAACTCTACATCCTAGTGAAAAAAGAGAGAAATAAACAATCTGGAAAGCACTGTGCTCTTATTGAAGAGCTCCTTAACTTCAAAAGCAACTGATTCTCTAACCTGCCAGTAAGCATGCCTCTATTGAATATATGTTCACTGGGGAGGTTAATGCAATTAAATTGTTTACCTGAGTTTCTCTAATTTAAGACTGAAGTAATCCTTGTATGATCTCAGTTAATGAAAACATAATTTGTGTCATTCATTTTGAGACTCCGCAATTATCTATACTATTTAAAGTTACAAGCTAACAATGTGAGTATTCAGAGGCTGGATAGGAATTAATATCAATTTGGTTTAGCCTTGCAAATAAATTACAGATCCATCAAGTTGAAAATAAGCTTGACACGAAGGAGGACACATATTGATAATACATGCGAGTTTTCTTATCCCCACTGCCCTCTCTGGAAAGGATCTAGCATTGCCTCTGGAATGGTATTTTGAATCCAGTGAAACACTTTGGTTTGAATTTAGCCTGCCCATCTACCTGTAGGTCAAAGACCCCTGTGAAACACGATACTAGGTGTGGCTTCAGGGTGTTAGGTCTCAGCCCTTCTGAAACCCTGCTACCTCCCTGGACTGTCCCATAGAGCAAATGAAGATCCCAGTTAGGTTTTTGGGGAGTTCTAAGGAACAGGCAGATATTTCTCCATAAAAACATTCTAGTTCCCGGAGCCGACCAGAGAAACCTCTCCTGAGAGCTGGGGCAACTGAACACATAGTTTCCTTTTAAGTATCTATTATTGCACTGTATATTATTTGTTTGCTCTCCTTATGGTATTGTTTTAATTCTAATAGAAGGCCTGGTAATTCCCAAAAGCATTTTTTTTTGTTTTGTTAATCCAGTGGACTATGGAATAAGGCAACAGAAGGCCTGTTCTCCCGCAGTGTCCTCTGCTCCAAGGAACTTTCTTAAGGAAGCTGGATGCGCCAATGAGGTACCTCCTGGGGTTCTACAGTTCCTCCTGCCCACTGGCCAGGGCAAATCCGGTGGGAGCCTCTTGGTGGATGTTGTCACATGACTGTGCCTTCTGAAAGAACATCTGTGAAGAGCAGTTTCTGGTGTCCCTGAGTAACCCTCTTCTAACAATTCAGTCAGTGTATTTCCTCCAAGAGTAGAATACACTGGTTTGGAAAATCGAGTGAATTTTCAGCTTCTTGTGAATGTGTATGAACAAACCAACCTACTCGGTCTGTGAAATTCTCGCTAATTCAGATGGGGCATGGGCAAGGCTTCTACCACTTTCATTCCAGGAACACAGATTTTGATATTTCAGCTGCAGATTTATTCAAATATACAATGACCTGAGGCCAGGAAAGTTACCTTTTTTAAGGTAAATACTTTTCAATTTATTTTCTTATAATTTGCATGTCTCATAAAAGTAGACTGCAGCAGGCATGGACAAAAACAGAACAAAACTAACTGATTGAAAGCTTATTCCATACAGAAGACATTGGGTTCTAGAGACTTACAGGCTATGCTTGCAGTTTCTCATATTTACCTTCCTTTTGTTGGAAAATATAGCAGAAAATAGAGTGGAGGAGGGTGAGAAGGTGAGGTTATTTGTGTGAAGAATGGTTAGGATCAGTTTGTTTACCTCCTCCCCATCTGTACCACTTTTTGGAACAATTATCTATAAATATAAGGAAAAAGTAGTCTGAACCTGGATACAGAAGAAGAGAACACTAACAAGACAGGCATCTGATGGTAGTATCAACAGCTTTTCCCCCAAACCTAAGTAACAACTTTAGTAATAATTATGTTCTAAGTGTTACAGAAACATAAAATGTGAAAATACGAGTTACAACATCCCAATGCTTTCCTCTATTGAATATTTTAAAATGTTCCTGAACGTGAACTTTTAGAGTTTTCAGATATGCTTTTAATTGTCTACTGATATGTATTTATCTAATCTACAACCAAACAGTTCAATTCAGACAACTACTTACAGACCCTTCAAACGTTCCTTATGACACTGTTAAAAGGGGCATAGCTTGGAATCAAATGCAGTCTAATTCGGTGACATGTGTAGTTCGTTTTGGGGCAATCTGTGAGATGTCTAACAGATAAATTACTACTTAGGACTATATTCAGATTCTTAACCCAGCACAGTGGGTCCCCAGACTTAATGGTTTCCATATACTTTATCCAATACTTAATTTTATTTATTCTGAAAGTTTAAAGCCCAGTCATGTATCTGTGAACTATATTAACTATAAACCACGACAAATACGAATGCACATATTATAATCCTAAAGCAGTTGGGTTATTACCTATAGCGCTGTACGCTAACAAACTAGCTAAATGAGATCATCACAGCTCTCTCTGCCAGCAATTTCCTGTTTCCAATGGAGGACAAGGATACCAAAACATCTCTTTCGTTTTCAGTCCATTACTAGATTCCTCTTGAAACAATAATCTGTATTTTATGGGTTAAGATAATTTTTTTTTTTTTTTGGATGGAGTCTCACTCTGTCGCCCAGGCTGGCATGCAGTGGTGCAATCTCGGCTCACTGCAAGCTCCGCCTCCTGGGTTCACGCCATTCTCCTGCCTCAGCCTCCCGAGTAGCTGAGACTACAGGCGTCTGCCACCTCGCCCGGCTAATTTTTTTTGTATTTTTAGTAGAGACGGAGTTTCACCGTGTTAGCCAGGATGGTCTCGATCTCCTGACCTCGTGATCCACCTACCTCGGCCTCCCAAAGTGCTGGGATTACAAGCGTGAGCCACCGCACCTGGCCAGGTTAATGTAATGTTAATGTCACTTAGAATTCTGTTGGGTGAGATATGGTAAAATGAGTATGTGACCTGGATGAGAATATACTATTACCAGACCACAAAGCAGCCCAAGTTTTTGCAAGTCAACACAGTTCTAAGACTAGCATAGAAGGAAACTAAGGTCCTGCAGCCTCGAAGGTTATGTATGTCTGTATTCCCCACCCCCTTTTTTTGTAAAGGCCAATACATTAATTTGTTCTGGGAACCAAGACCCCAAATATTTCCTCTCAGCCTCAGCCTGCCCTTTCATTAGTGAAAAATAAAGATTTCTGCACATTCCACTGCCATATACAGCTCCGAAAACTAAAGATGGTGCAAATTCTGTTTGGAGACTCCTCCCACATCAGCTTTGGACTCATGCTCAAGAAGAATCTCCATCCACACGGCACCTGTCCAGACAGGAACATCTCGAAAACGTTCTTGCTGCTGCATGTTACCATTTGCATCCGTCTATAAATACCTGGCCCTGCGACTCATTCTAGAAGGGTCCCGACTTCAGCTGCCAGAAAGTTATACGAACACCTACGGTGACTATCACAGATCTTCGGTGCTTTACACGTGAAGTGGGGATACACAGTGCAGTTCCCATGCATTTTAAACTGTAACTGAGTGGGAATGTCAAGCTTATGCACTGAATGTTCATGAAGCTGCATCACTTCAGCAGAAATAAAACTCAAAATGTCAGCAGTGGATGCCAACTCAGTTCTACATGCGATGATTTTGGAGGAAACAACAGAGGCAGCCATTTCGCTATGACCTTCTGAATAGAAGAAGAAAGACTCTCACGCTCCTCCTGCACTTGGGCTCAGTCACACACTTCCTGTTCCTTGGGCAGACTGTAGCCACGCCCCCCTCCCCCCCCCCCCCCCCCCCGGAAATGCCCTTCGTCCATCCCCTCTCTCTCTGCTCCTGTTCTGGAAGGTGATGCACACCTGAGGCTTTAGACTAAAATGCTCACACAAGCTGCAGGACAAAGGCTGCTGCATCTCATGTCTCCTGGAGACTAGAAATTGCCAGAGACCTGTCACAGTCTTCACCAAGAAACTCCAGGCACAAGAGTTAAATGTGAAAATCTCCTAGAGGTGGATAACAGTGTTGTGGTGATAGTCTCTCCTTTGCAAAGACAAAAGCTAGCAGATGTTGTTTCTGAGCTGTACTGCAGTGCATGGGTTATGCCACACAACAAAGCTGACATTTGTAGAAGGGCAGTGATCTTTTTTTATCTTGTTCACTAATTCAGTCAACAAATATCATTGAGCAAACTGTCTATGTTTCAAGCTCCATGCTGGATGATGAGAACACAAAGATGAGTTAGACATGACCCCTGACTGCAATAAAAAAAATCAAGTTCCAAAAGAAAAACAGATGCTGAGACACAACCACAGCATCATGTGGTAAGTATAATGGCATCTGGGAGGGACTAAAGGGGACAGAGAGCAAGGGCTTCCTAGAGGAGGCCACTGGTAACCCAGATCCGCTGGCACAGGTAGGGAGAGGAATGGGAGTAAAAGAGAAAGAACTTTTGAGGTCACAGGGAGCACATGAGCACGAGAGAGAACACTGTGAGCCGCTGGAGCTGACCACTAGAAAACCGAGAAGGGCTCAGATGGAGGAAGGCAGGGCCAGATTACAGGAGGGCCCCCAAATGTGCAAGAGCTTTATATCTATCCTGCAGGAGAACGGGAGCCCCGCCTGCTTCCCAACCTCATTTATATGACTTTTCCCCTGACAGGTTTGCCTTACTGTATTTCTTAAGAGGGGCCACAGGACCTTCCCACATGCTCCCTTTCGCCTGCAAGACCTCCTTTCTCCCCACCCCAAGTCCCAGGCTCACACACTTACCCCAGTTAAGACCCTATCCTCAAGTCTTGCTCCATTTCCCAATAAGGCCTTGTGTGAACTCTGATTAAATCAGTGGAGGAAACCTGAAAGTCCAGAAGCAGATGCAGCCAAGCATAGGAAGTTTAAACATGAAGACGACTGCGTTTCAAATTGCGGGGTGGGGGGGGGGGTGGGGTGGAAGACTATTGGGATAGATGACTGTTCATTTGCAAGAAAATAAAGGCAAATTCCTACTTTATGTGATACATAAAAATAAATTCCAACTACTCTGAAGATCTAAATGTAAAATTAAAAGTATAAAATTAATAGAGGATATAAAATATTTTTATAACCTTGAAATAGGAAGTCCTTTTTAAAGCATTTCAAGCACCTCAGAAGCTGTAAAGGAAAACACCAGTGGATCAGATTTCCACTAAATTAATTTTTTTCCCTATAAAATATGCCATATTAAAGTTAAAAGCAAATGACGAACCGGGAGAAAATTCTAGAATGTTTGACAGACAAATGCTTAATGACTCTAAAACATAATGAACAACTATAAATCAAGCAAGTCAAGACAAACCCAAAAGAAAAAACAGGAAAAGGCTATGAACAGATCATTGGCAAAAACAAGAAATGTGAATGGTGTCTGTGTAGAAAATCACTAATATGTAAATTATGATTACATTTATAGAGATTACAGTCATTTTTAAAACAACTTTTTCAACTTTCAGGTTGCCAGAATATAGGGGAGTCGCTAATGACATTGCTGGCAGTGGAAAGTGACGGCTGCCTGACTGGGTAGGTGTGAGGGGCAGGCCCAGTAGCTCATGGCCCTTCTATCACACACAACTCACCGCAGCCTGGATGGCTGACTCCTGCCTAGCTCAGCCTTCTTTCATTAATGCTTTTCCTTTTTTTTTTTTTTTAAATGTTGCTGAGAATGTAGGGTAAGGGGCACTCCCATGCACTGCAGGTAGTTGTCAGGCTGGTAACACTGTTGGAAGGTTGATTTGATCACAACTTAAAATGAAAGTAGCCTATGACTCACTCTTAGACTTCTTGAAATTCTTCAAATCAGGCAAGCCTAGGTTGACTGGAAAAACACTTAATGATGTAAACAAACCAAGGTAATATAAAAATATCTTTTTAAGAACAGTGTTTCTTCCCAGGGACACAGTTCAGAGCTTTCCTCCCCAGCTCACTTTCTCTGGGAGAAGCCATAACCATGGTCAGTTCCACACCAGGAAGGCAGCTGACCTGAGATGCCCACGTGGTATGGCCCAATGTCTCCTCAACAGGACAGTGCCAGGTAGCCCATCTAGCAATGAGAGAACAGATCAACAGCATCCTATGGTTACAATTAAACCTGTAAACAGCAAGAGATTCTACAGTCCAGGGGTGACTGTGACTTAGTGCAAAACCAACATACAACAACATCAGAACTAACGCTCACACAAACAACTTCTGAGTAAATTATTGCTGTACAGCAAGGAGCAGCAATGAGCAATGCATTCTGAACTGAAGAATCACACGGGAAGTGAGAGCACAACCTCCACAGATCCTGTAATCATAGCTTTTCTCCAAACATCACTTCTACCGAAACCTTAAATCTTTCCAGGTTTACCTTAGGATCACTGAGCATTAAAAATTACACATTCAACTTGAGAAAGCTGACTGAAAAAAAAAATTAACATTATACCCAAATGCTAAGCTCTTAAAATTTCCAATCACTTATTTGAAAAAAAGGACCTATTTTTCCTCAGAGACATCTTTTTATGAATGTGTGTGTGTAAACAGTGATGGACGTGTGGTTTGTCTATATTCCCAATGAGTGGTATAAACGGATTAAAACTGTATTAACTATCCTGTTTAGACACTTTGGCTCTTAAGCCTCACACACCCATGCTTTTCCAGGAGAAGAATTTAAATCTGCCAAAACAAGTATGTCAGTTTCTTGAAACCAACTTAAAAACATTCAGATAGTGAGAGTTCCAATAAATGTTTATGCAAACAATAAATGAAATACAACATTCACTCAAACAAGGATTGCGTAGAATCAGCACCCTTCGAAGAAGCACAAGATGTGTGCATATGTGTTTGTGTCTATAAATGTGGCACATATTTTGTGAAATATAGGCTACCGAAGAGAAAGGATTCATGCCTTTTTACCAAACATAATTGAAAGTAAATTTAGCACTGCACGGCTGCACCTGTTACAAGGCTTCTGCAGAAGATGACAGCTCCTTGAAGCCACTGCAGCATCAGGTTATGAATCCCAGAAGCTGCAAGTGCTCTTGTGCCTTCCCAACCCCACCCACAACCCTCCCAAGAGACCTCTTCAGAGAGGACTGGGGCAGCTCTAACAAGCTATTTCTTACATCATGCGGAGCAAAGGTGGCCTGGGATAATACAGGCTTAGCTAAGCTTTCACTCAGGAAGGTGGGGATGGAAGGATTTTGCTGTTCAGAATCTGTAGTTCTGTTCTACTTTAAGGTATTAATATCTGAAAAGAACCTACTGTCTTTTTATTTCCTGGAAAAGAAAACATCTGTTCCTCTAGCTAATTTGATCTGGTAATCTTAATATTTAAAGTGCCAAGTATGTAATTCCATGTGGGTTCATAATAGTCTTTTCTAGAGAGTAGCTACAGGTGGTCCTCCAAAATCAGAGCACCCTACACTTAGTTCACATAAATCACTTCTGTTTTGGGAATCTTAGCTGTCACCGTATCTGAGATGGATCTGGAAGGGTCTTTTCACTGCTAAGACTAAAGCTATCTGGGCTCACATCCCAAGTGGAGCACAGTTCACTGAAGAAACACACAAACGGTGGTCACCAGGTTGGCACTTGATATGGCTCAATTCAGAAAATTAACCTTAGTAATGTAAATTAAACTGCTTCTATGGGATCTACTTTGGAATGATTCTTTAGTTAGCCAAGGGGTTGCTCCTTTGGGTTAGGAGCAGAGTCTCTCAACTCAGGTACTATTGACATTTGGGGCTGGATAATTGTTTATTGTAGGGGTCTGTCTTGTGCAATGTAGGCTGTTTAGCAGCACCCCTGGCCTGTACCCACTTGAAGCCAGGAGCACAACCCGCCTGATCCCACTGGTTATGACAACCAAAAATGTCTCCAGACTTGGCCACATGTCCTCTGTGGAGAAAATCGGTTCCAGCTGAGAACCACAGGGTTAGGCAAATGCAAAGTTCATCTGGTGCGTAATACTTTGTAATTTCCACATACACTGCTTTCTTCTGAGGTAGCAGCACATTAGATATCAAAGGCCCTTTGTATGCAGAAGTGATGCACCAGGAAAGGAGGCCTCTGGTGAGAATCCCAAACTCACTGTCATAGCAGTCAGGACATTATTTTGAAATTTCAAATAACATTTAAGGGATACGAATTTGTTTTGCATTTATTGAGTTTTGAAAAGGTTGAGAAATTGAGAGAATATTAAATTACCCAGAAAACTCTTTCCTTTCTTTACAAAACACACTGTATTAAGAAACAGGGATTTCAGCAATTGAAACATATTATTGTGAGGATATAGTACAATATTAACAATAATAATAGCAGTGCCAGTTACTGAGAGCTTGCTATGTTCCAGGTACCTCTGCTAAGCATTTAAGACTCACAATCCCACTTTTAGTAAAAAAGGATTATCTCTATTTCACAGACAAGAAAACCATGGTTCAGAAAAGTCAAAGAACTTCCTTAAAGACTATATAGTGTGATTCTTCTGAATTTCCAATCATATATTAATAATTACATATTTTCCAATAATATATAAATAATATGTTCACAAATTATAAATTGTGTTTGGTACCATTTGATGTTGTGTTTTTGAGATAGGATCTTGCTATTGCCCAGGCTGGAAAGCAGTGTTGTGATCAAGGCTCACTGCAGCCGCAAACTCCCAAGCTCATGCAATCCTCCCATCTCAGCCTTCCCAGTAGCAGGGACTACAGATGTGTGCCACCAAGCCCTGCTAACTTTTTTTCTTTCCATAGAGACAGGGTCTCACTATGTTGCCCAGGCTGATCTTGAATTCCTGGGCTCAAGTGACCCTCCCATCTTGGGCTCCCAAAGTGCTGGGCTTATAGCCATGAGCCACTGCATCTGGCCTTGATGAGTTGTTTTAAATCTCAAATATTTAATATACTAAACAAGAATTCAGTATAACAGGTTAATATAGGACTTTACACTGATCTTAGAGGTAAAGGATAATTTACATTTAATGCCATGGACACTGACCTCTTGATATATAAATATTAAGTAGGGAGGTGGTAACTACAGTCTATACACTAGCTGACACAGCTTGTCATGGTCCCTTGCAGAATTAGTTAAAAGGCATATTACAATCTATTCAAAGAAACCTGCAAAAGTAGAGGGATAAAAACAATAGAGCAATGTAAACTAGAGGCAAAATTTATAATAATGAATTCCCTAGCACTATAGTAGCAGTTGTGACAATTGTGGACTCAGTGCTTGTTTTTGGCAACCAGGCACTAGAGGAGTACAGAAAACAAATCCACAAAAGTAAAAAACCTAACTTAATGGAAGAATTTCAAACTTATACAAGGGCTGAAACCAGTTGATTTTCTTGAAACCCTTGTTACTTATCTTAGGTGCTAATGTTAATGTAAATGGTTTAAAGTCACAGTAAGAAGCAACAGTGAAAATACACTGGATAATTAGTGTCTGAAATAGGACTTAATTCCTGGCTACTATACATTTCTACTCCCTTCTAGCAAAAGGAAAACCGAAAACAGTGTATTTCATGGCCATTTGTGGTTATTGCTTGTTGCATGTTGTCTGCTTTATGGTGGATGGACTACCCCAAACAGGATCTCGCTGAACTACAAAAACAAAAGTCTTCCAGATAGAGATCACACATGAGCCTCTCCTGATCTGTGGAATTGAAGTGACAGCACCAGGCAAGCAAAGCAAACCAGCTGCTGCTCCTGCCAATGACAGGAAATAGCCCCATTCTCTCTGGGCCTGGAGGGGCCGGCAGGAATAACAGCTCTCTCAGCTTTTCAGCAGAAACAAGACATGAAATTGCTCCTTTCCAGTCTAATCACAAAGCGAATGGCAAGTGCTCCCTGAGTGACTCGCCGATGATTTTGAGCGCCTTTTTGTGCAGGTGCATGCCATGTACACACACACGTTCCGGCACAAATCCTAACGCTGTCTGACCTTGCTATTGGTAGTGAGGATGCCTTTTCCATCTAGGAATTCTTCTCACATTCACTCAGTCTGGGTGAGAGGCTCTTCACCATTTTTCACCTATGGGAATCTAAAGGATGATGTGGTGGGTCACGGAGGGAAAATGAATACCTGCTGGCCACACTCTGGTTGTGTCATATCCTCTGGTTTCACCTGGTTTCTCATCTGTATACATGAGGATTAACAACACTTCACTGTCGGGCTTATTATAAGGATTAGAAATAATACATGTCACTTGGTGCAGGGACTTAGTAAATGGCAGTTGTTAATGAAAATTATAATTTTGTTAGTTTGGTTCTAACAGTAGTCTTAGTGTATAAGGTTCTAGGATATTAGTATCATTTTTCTTTTCTTTTTCCTTTTTTTTTTTTTTTTTAAGATGGAGTCTCACTCTGTCACCAGGCTCGGGTGCAGTGGCGCGATCTCGGCTCACCGCAACCTCGGCCTCCCAGGTGCAAGTGATTCTCCTGCCTCAGCCTCCTGAGTAGCTGGGATTACAGACGTGTGCTGCCACACCCAGCTAATTTTTGTATTTTTAGCAGAGATGGGGTTTCACCATGTTGGTCAGGATGGTCTCAATCTCCTGACCTCGTGATCCACCCACCTCGGCCTCCCAAAGTGCTGGGATTACAGGCGTGAGCCACCGTGCCTGGCCCAGTGTTTTTCATACTATATTCAATCACCTCTTTGTTATTTAAAAAAAAAAACAAAAAACAAAAAAAAACACCGCTCCATTTAAACTTCTAGCCTATTGGCCTGAAAAATGGAAATCTATGTCCACGTTATAATATGGGCATTTCCCCCATCGAAAATGAAAAGTTAAAGACTATGGGTTTACCAATAGGCCATTCCAGCTCTCAGATTCTGATATTTTATGAGCAAGAATCTCTCGTTTCTGTTGTTTTCTGCGTATTGCCTGGTTGTTAGGTACACTGCTTTGTATATTATCCCATGTTGTTTATGCTCTGAAATTACCATCATGCATTGTAATTACAAAAGCTGAGCTGGAACATCAAGTACTAGTATCACGAGTTCTTTTTAAAACTTGAAAGTTTTAAAGAGATTTAAAATAGCTAACTGATTTATCAGCAAGGCTGCTGGCTACAAACCAGAGTGCTGAATTCTGATGGAGCGGTTCTCTGCGCCAAAGGCTTTTGACTGGCAGCCACTAGGCTGGAGTCTACTGACAGGCTACTACTATAGTCCATCTTAGCACCCACAAACAAAAGAAAATGGAGCCAAATACAGCTACGAACTAGTTCAACGCCCTCAATATACAGATGAAGGAGGCATGGTGCAGAGTCAGCTTGCCAATGCTGAGTCAGCAGTTCTAAGGACCTTTTTGCTAAGACACCACATATGTAACACAGAAGCAGTAAGATACTACACTTTGGGATAATCCTTAAAATGTTGGAACTGAAATTCAGGCCCCAGCACTATGCTTTTCCCACAGTTCTCTTCCTCTCTAGTACTGAGGAGTTCAGTGCCCCAACCCAGCTCTTTAATACCCAGGGATAACCTTTGCTTCAGGGTCCATGTAAAAGGGAGATCCAGGTCTGGGGTCTTTGTTCCCTTTGATTCAGTTGCCCTGGGTTCCCTAGCGATGGCTCAGCCCTGCAGAAAGACCTGCTAAGGTACCTGGGCTGCAGTGTCTTTGTTACCATGGCTACTGCCCTCTGTTCACAAGTGTGACATCACTGCCTTCTGACTTGTCCTGGAGGAAGGGGCTGTAGGAACCAAAACCACTGTGGGCTGGGGGCTGTGTTCCCTCATCTTTCCACTGTCAGTAGTAAAGGTTCTGGTCATAGCCACTTTTTAAAATTGAGACAGAGTCTCACTCTGTCGCCCAGGCTGTAGTGCAGTGGCGTGATCTCTGCTCACTGCAACCCCTGCCTCCTGGGTTCAAGAGATTATTCTGCCTCAGCTTCCTGAGTAACTGGAATTACAGGTGCGTGCCACCGTGCCCAGCTAAGTTTTGTAATTTTAGTAGAGATGGGGTTTCACCACGTTGGCCAGGCTGGTCACAAACTCTGGATCTCAGGTGATCCGCCTGCCTCAGCCTCCCAAAGTGCTGGGATTACAGGCCTAGTCATAGTCACTTAGTAACAGCAGGACTTTGGGCAAATTTCAGTAAAGGGGCATTTGAACTATAACATCTCCAAGGTGCCTTCTAATTTACCTTTGTTATGGTCCCACAATTCCTCTTAGTGGGTAAAAGTTCGACTCTCCTAGGTTAAACACGATTCATAATATATAATGTTTTTGACTTAAAGGAAGAAGCTTTATAATGCTCTACAACCTTGACTGGCTAACCAAAAGCAATGTGAGTGACAGCACTACAGCAAACCCCACAATCCGGCCAATTAGACAGCTAGCAGCCTTAACCATTTGGAAGACAGCTGTGAACCAGAAGTAGGCAACTGCAAGAAAACTCCATTCACTTAGCTCCTAAGGAGATATAGAGCATTAGCCTCTATTCTTTTTTCAGGGCAATTAAGATAACATGAGGGAAAGAGATCTGAAATGTAGGTTTTCCTGGAGCAGAAAATCTTCTGGGGATTGCTCATTGGTTAAAGAATTGTGGAACAGGAGGCCAATGTGAATGGAAGAAACTAATAAGCTGCTACTTCAGAACAATGGTCTTTTCACTCCCCCACCCCAACCCCTCTACTTCACACAGTAAATGCCTAGGAAAGCAGATTAACTCCTTCTGGTCAATCTGACCAGGCTTGGGTTTTCAGACAATTACTTCTCGCATCTAAAACAAGAAATGCACTGATTCCCGAAGACCCAATCCTCTCTCTGGCTAGTCTTTCCCAGAGTGAGGTGATTCACACTTTTTGGTCACAAATGCATTTATTAAAAACCAAGCAGTCTCCTGTTGCCCCACATCCTTCCTTGTTATTGCATCCTCCCTCCCTCCCTGCCTCAGCCTAGAAACTGCAGCCAGGTCTCCAGGAATACAGAAGGATCCCAGCCAGTGGCTGAGACTTGCACTGAGGTTTCTTTTCAGAAGTGTGCTCTTTAAATCCACAGCCAATGAATTAAATGAACATTTAATGATAAACAATGGCTATATTGTTAATTCCAGCCATCTCCATGAAAGAAAACAAAACTCCCTTAAAAATTGAATATATTACTTAGGAAAACCCATTTTACATTTGTCTCTATAATGTATTGGATGTATTATATTACAAAATTCCAAGAAGCCTTTTAAAAGACTTCTGTGTTTGTCCTTTGTCTTTGTGTCAATGAATGAAAAAAATGAATTAATTGCTTCTTTGAATCCTTAAGGACATATATTCGCTCTCCTGCCTTAGAAAAACAAGACAAGATGAGATCTTTAAATCATTTGCATGAGAAGAACTAACATCATGGGTGCTGGCTCCAAAGCTCCTGTTTATATTTTATTATGACATTTGATACAACTTTAAAGCCTACCTCCTCCTCTCTCCTTCTCATCCTCTTCTTCTTTCAGCAGCTTGCCAATGGAATTATACCACTTGAACTGTGGGTCAGGGATGCCATAAACACTACAATTAATCAAGGCACTGTTCCCTTCCTTGACTATGATATGGTCAGTTCTGGCAATGATTACGGGCACAGAGCCCAAGACCACGTTAGTGCCATTTAAAGTGCTGTTAGTCACACTCTTAGCGGTGGCCAGAGTGGATACTAGGATTAAAAAGGGCACAGAAGGTAGAAAGCACACACTCAGATGGCTCTTCAATCGATCCATCTTCTTTGCTTGCTCTGTAAGGCAATAGAGAGATGGTTTGCCAACCGAATCTTCTATCAGACAACACACTGTTCACAGCAGGTCATGGGACAAACCTGTCCTGGGTCCATAGACTTGGTACTTGAGCAAGAACCTGTTTTTAAGGAAACAAAAATATATATACATAAACATTAGCATTCATCCATTAAAAATACTATAAAATGTTAGCAATGCAGCTAAAATACAAACATCTACATACTTTTTTTTTTTTTTTGATATGGAGTCTCGCTCTGTCACCTATGCTGGAGTGCGGTGGGGCGATCCTGACTCACTGAAACCTCCGCTTCCCAAGTTTAAGCAATCCTCCTGCCTCAGCCTCCCAAGTAGCTGGGATTACAGGTGCCCACCAACATGTCTGGCTAATTTTTGTATTTTTAGTAGAGATGGGGTTTCACCATATTGGCCAGGCTGGTCTCAAACTCCTGACCTCAGGTGATCCACCTGCCTCGGCCTCTCAAAGTGCTGGGATTACAGGCGTCAGCCACCGCACCCAGTCAAACCTACGTACTTTTTAAACAAAACACAACCATAAGATGTTCTGGATGTGAATCATATTTCTCACAGAAATCATAATTTTGTTTTTTGCTATCAAAACATATAGCTTTTATAGGAACAAATATATTTTGTATATTAAATTTGTATTTTACTTCATAGAGCTCAAAAACGGATTCAGGCTGCTTTCATTTACCATTACAAGCCCTCTTTCCTCCACATTACCTGCCTTCATTGTGGAGGACCTAATTGTTCACCTGGGTGCTCCTTAACCTCTTCTCTCCCAATAAACGTGACTTCTAGTCTATGTCACTGGTCACGGCTTGGGCTCTGCCGGCATCTGGAAGGACTGCATCAGATCACTCTGGCATTCTCCTAACTCCCCATTACAGCTTCCAGAATGTTCCTTACTGTCTCATTCAACTTCCCATGCTCCTATGAGCTCCACCTCATCTAGCGCTCTCTGCTCTGTGTTACTGTTACTTACAGGCTCCAGATCACTCATGTACGCCCTGGTTTCAATCTCATCTGCCTTCCACAGGCCGGGGAACATCACCAGACATTATGGTTGGCTGCACTTCTATATCCAAAGATCTAACCTTCACCTAGTCCTCTATCCTCCATTTCATTCTAATCCTACAGTCATGCCTTCTTCAAAGGTGGAAGTTGTTATTTCAATTCTGCTTACAGTAACACTGAAGGGGCCCCTGGTGATGATAAATTAGCTTCAGATCATATTTTTTTTCAGTAGGAAAGAAAAGAGTTTTGTTTTGTCATAGATTTCCATACACCCACTAAACTGGAGTGCTTTCCTGCCCTAGGAAGCCAACACATTACGCCACCAGCCGAAACCCTGTGGCCAAGGGAGATAGCACAGACTGCAGTGGCATGATAGACACCCTGCCATGACTTTGCAAATGTCTTTCTTTACTTGGCTAAACTTGTGGTTTCCTTTGTGGTTGGAAAGCTAACCTATTGAATACAGAACAGCTGTGAAGAGCATGGCCTCGGGTGAGAGAGAGACAAGGCCAGGATTCTGGACAGAACCACTTTCACTGGCTGTGTGTCTTGGGCAGGTACAAGACAATTATAAGGATTCACAATCAAATGTATATCAAACATGTATGTACTGTTGCCTTGATAAACAAGAATTATTAGCACATTGTATAAAGCATCCTTTATTGAAATTATGCTTCTCGAATGTGTTTTTAAGTTATGTCTTCTAAAAGCCAGACCTTGAGTTTTCTTTCAAATGTTATTATAAATTATAAATAATTATAAATGACTTTCAGCACTGGGTCCTTTGCAGGGGCTCAAGTCTGAGAAGGCATGAGCTGCCCCCTTAGGTGTATTCTGTGGTGAGCATATTGAGGGCAAGAGCTGGGTCACTCATTATTGACTCCCTGGTGCCCAAGCCATAGCAGATGCCTGGCTAAACACCATGGGGGAGAATCAGAGACAAGACAGGTTGGGAGATAGGTTCTAATAAATATGGGTGGTAAATACAACTTTTTCCCCCAATTAAAGAGAATGCAACAAATGGAAAATCAAACTGAATTTTAAAGTGCGTATCTCAAGATACTCTGTTTTCAAACAGAGGCTCTCCATATTTGGCTTTCTACTTGCAAACACATTGTGCTAGCAGAGTAAAGAGAAGGGGACACTGCTGTGCTATTATATTTTAATAATGTCAGTAGGTGCTTTGGGCTACAAACACAGCAACTGTTCTGAAATGGAATCTAGTTCCCTTAGAGACCTTATGATACAGAAGCAGAGACTTTCATTTTATGCAGGAATTTCAGTTAGCAAAATAGTTTCCCTCTTCCTCATTTTTACTCTCATCCTCTCCCATCTGGAAGAGTTACTAAGGTACAGAAATAATGCATCATTTACAGGTTGTTTGTATAAAAGTGTTTTACTCTAAAATTCTGTGAAAATTGATTCAAAGTAAAGCACCAAATTAACACTAATGAATTAACAGTTTCAGTAAGAATTCACTCTCAATTTACTCTTTCACTTCAGATTTTTCAAAAGGTATTTATTATGTGCTGGGCACACTGCCAGGATTTAGGGGATGGGAAGTGCCACAAAGCTCAATAAACCACAGACCATGTCCACTCACAGTCTAGTAGGGGAAAGATGTACAGATAACTTCACTATGTTCTCTAGGTGCTATGGGCTTGGAGTTGGGTAGGAAGGAGGGGCACCGAATAGCTTGGGTGCCACCTAGAGATGATGTTTGCTGACCACTCATCCAGCATCCAGGCCCTCTTCTGCCTTTCCTTTCTGCAAGTCCCGGAGCTCACAGGGTAGAAACTTCTAGTCTTTCTCATCACCCCACGGCATGTGCACCTACCAAACTTGACACTGCACCCTGGTGTATGATCTTGCACTTTTCTGTTTTGTGTTGAGGAAATTTCTTCTCGATTACAAGGAGAGCTCCTGGATAGCAAAAACTTACACATATAGTTCAGGAGGATTTCCATATTGCTAGGCACCCATAATCATGTTTATACACTTGCTGTATGAAGCCATGCTCATATGGAATCCAGTGGCAATTATTGAAGAACAAATTACAATGTGTTGCCTGAAGAACATAAGATATCACATGACTTTGGATGCTGGCAAAATATTCTGCAAATGTACTTTTTCAGCTTGTTTGATTAGGATCTTACAGACAGCACCACGAAAAGTTTGGCTGAGCCAGGCATAGTGGCTCACTCCTGTAATCCTAGCACTTTGGGAGGCTGAGGTGGGTGGATCACTAATATGGTGAAACCCCATCTCTACTAAAAATACAAAAATTAGTTGGGCGTGGTGGTGCACTCTTGTAGTCCCAGCTACTTGAGAGGCTGGGCAGGAGAATCACTTGAACCTGGGAGGCGGAGGTTGCAGTGAGCCAACATGGCACCACTGCACTCCAGCCTGGGCGACAGAGCGAGACGCTGTTTCAAAAAAAAAAAAAAAAAACAGTTTAGCTGATAACAATCTAACATTGTGAAAGACATTTGAGCCAGCAAAGAGTAAAATAACAATCTAACATTGTGAAAGGGATTTGAGCCAGCAAAGAGTAAACCCTAAGTACTATAATCCAGCAGCTTAAAATGCAGTCCTTCAAAATACAAGAACAAAGACCACAGATTTCCAAAGCAGGCTTAACAAAAGCTACAATGGACAAGTTGTTAAACCTCATAATATCTGGGAAAACTTTGATAGACTACTTTATTTTCTATAAATAAAACAAAAGAGAAATATTCAACAAATATCAAATGTTCTCTATTTTGACCCCTTCCCTACCTCCCAGCCATTGTATTTTATCTAAAAATGTTTAATAAAATGCTTTTTTCAGTCCTATTTCTTCTTTCTCCACCTATAATCAATAAGACTGTTGCCCATGTATTTCTGGAGCTAGAAGGAAAAGGAACTCTTGTGTAAGGGGTGTTTTGTACTAAATGAATATTATTGTTTTTCCTTGGCAGAGTCAATTTGGGCATTGCCCCATCTACTCTGATGAATAATTCGTAGAGTGATACAACTGGATTTTGTTGCAACACCTACTGAGAGTTACCCCTATTTTAATTTGTGTGGGCATGATGCCACAGGCACATAAGCTACCTTCTACATGAAAACACATTCTTCATAGGGTTACACTCATGAAGCATGGAGGGGAAAGCCCAATTTCATATGAATTGGAAAGTGGCAATAAAAGACTCATTAAGACATGAATGCTATCTTTTCAAAACTGGTAGTCAACTCAAGCCATTTCAGTTATGAATATGTTTCTGCCACTTCCTTTCCCATATATCATAATGAATTCAAAATATCCATGTCTTTTTTAAACAAAAATTAAAATTTTTTTTTGCAATTAAAAAAAATAATGAGAACAAAATTCTCATAGGCCCATTCTATCCCACCTAACATCTTTCAGGATCAGCATAGAGTCTCTTGAACAACATGGGTCTGAATCGCTCAGTCCACTTATATGCAGGTTTCTTTTTTTTTAACAGAAGTTACACCGAGTGTGCCTGCCTCTCCTTCCACCTCTTCCACATCTACCACATATGAGACAGCAAAACCAGCCCCTCCTCCTCCTCCTCAGTCTACTCAACTCGAAGATGGCGAGGCTGAAGACATTTATGATGATCCACTTCCCTTAGTGAATGGCAAATATATTTTCTCCTTCTTAAGGTTTTCTTAATAACATTGTCTTTTCTCTAGCTTATTTTATTGTAGGAATACGGTATATAATACACATAGCATACAAAATATGTGTTAATGAGCTGTTCATGTCATCAGAAAGCCTTCTGGTCAACAACTGGCTATTAGTAGTTAAGTTCTGGGTCAAAAATTATACACAGATTTCCAACTGCATGGGGAGGGGGTGGTTGCCCCAACCCATGTTGTTCAAGCATCAACTATACTGAATTTTAGGTAATTAGGGTGATCTCTGAATATAAACCATGGTGATATGGTTTGGCTGTGTCCCCACCCAAATCTCACCTTGAATTGTAATAATCCCCATGTGTCAAGGGCGGGGCCACGTGGAGATAATTAAATCATGGGGGTGGTTTCCCCCATATTTTCCTTGTGGTAGTAAGTCTCATGAGATCTAATGGTTTTATAAATGGGAGTTCCCCTGCACAAGCTCTTTTCTTGCCTGCCGCCATGTAAGACATGCCTTTGCTCCTCCTTTGCCTTCCGCCATGATTGTGAGGCCTCCCCAGCCATGTGGAACTGTGAATCAATAAGACCTCTTTGCTTTATAAATTACCTAGTCTCAGGTATGTCTTTATTGGCAGCATGAAAACAGATACATATGGGAATCTAAAGTCAAGGGCCAAGAAATCTATGGAACAAGAATGTTCCTTTAGCCATTACTGCAGTCCAGAGTCAAATCATTTAAGTGATAAATCAGCTAAGTCTTATCTCAATGTCCAAATTCCTACTACAGAGATTCATATTGCCCTTTCTTGTCCATGTTCTAGAGTCTATTTCTGTACAGAGATTCTTGAAGCCTCTAATCACACAAAGGTAACACCTAATTCAGATGATGGCAAATGTGATAATCACAGGAAAGTATGAAAGGGCATTGCTTTTAGGTTACTTTTAGAAGCATCTAAAGGGGATCAGTTTAATCCAAATCGATATGCATTACCTGAGAAATGACCCTGGGCGCACTGCCAGGGGTTGAGGTGCACAGAGGTGAGACTCAGGCCTTTCCCCTCTTGTCAGAATCCGGCAGGGGACAGAGGAACACATATGGACAATTATAAGACAGTGTGACAGCTGCCCATCACTGGGTGTCAAAGATCCACTGAAGCACCAGACAAGAGATCAAAGTATTAATATATAGTTTGGATGAGCCAGGAAGAATTTTCTGGAAGTGATTTTTTAAAGAAGTCCCCAAGTGGACCAGGGGAGAGAAGCTGACCCAAAAGAGGAATAGAATATTGAAAGAAATGGTGATTACAGAGAACCTGGGGAAATGTCTGTAATTAGGCATCGATGGCCAGGTAGTGTGTGCAAGAACACAGGAGGGGGAAGTAGGCGGGAAAGGCAGGCTGGCCCAGATAATGACCAGATAGTATGCAATGCCAAGGATGGGGGCACTCATAGGTTTTGAAAAGCAGAAGTGGCAGAAGTGTGTTTACAAAAATCAGCTTGATCCTCATATGGCTGCAATGCAGAGCTGGCTAGGAGACTAGTATTATACAATATCCAGGAAGGAAATGAACAGGGGCCTGAACCAAAAGCAGCGGGGAAGGAAAGAAGTGGGCAGATGCAAAGAAGTACAGGAATTAGAATGTACAGAATGATTATTTGATAACAGGTTGAAGTAGTACAAGACCTCCTGACCAGGAGCATCTATGATTATACAGACAGCTCTTAGGAAGGGAGTGTCTCATTTGCTAAAAACCAATGCCTGGCACTGTCAGTGGAATACACAAATTAAGAAATTCAAACAAACCACTCCCTTGGGCAGCACTCCGCTGCCACTCTTGGATGAGGGCCTGTCTGCTAGCAGCGACCTGGCAGAATACATGGTCGCTCCCGCCTGGTTCCTCACTGCTCCTCCTAGCTTCACCATCTCCTCTCTCTGTACCCCTGGCTGATGGATGGTGTTGTGATGACAAGCCACAGTCATGACATTTAAATATAAAAACTCACAAATTAAGAGCTATACAGCAGCACACCATGAGAAGAATCAGAGCCTTTTTAAAGTAGTTGTCCCTCAGGAGGAAAATGAGACTCAGGAGAAACCTCATGGCATTCTTGGTACCACATGCACTTATTAATTGTGTAGTGTTAGGAAAATTTCCAGCTACTTAATGGGTAGAACTAAATATACACCCAGACTTGCTGGATTGCTGTGAACAGCCACCTGCTGAACTGTTAAAGCCCGTGGAACAACTGAGAGGGGCCACAACATTATTACTCCAACTACGCTAACGTTCGGCCTCTACAGAATTTTATTTTATGCTGTTATTATTTTTTTTTAATACACAGAAGGCACGTACTTTTTCAAAAACTGATCTGTGTTAAATCACTGTTTTTCAAACCTAAAAACAAACTACAGGCCCAGAGATGCCATCTTCATAAAACTTTATTTTTAATGGGGCATAATATTAAGAAATCATTCTTGAATCTCCATACTTTGTTCACATGGTATGTTTTTCTGATTAAAAATAATACAAAATAAAGCTCTCAGAAATATACTGTTTAAATTGCCCAGGGTCATCCAATCATTATTTTAAAAAATCACTCTAATATGGAGATGACATACTGCTGATATCCTACTAAACATAAATGTTGGTTAAGCCTGATCATCAGAAGGGAGACATTCAAGGGACCTTTATTACAGTCTTTTGAAGAGAAAAAGAGAATCACAAACCCTTATAAAGGAGGAGGGAAAAATTACATTAAAGGTTGCTCTCTATAGATATATAATTATCAAGCAAGATAAAAACACATCTATACATCTCTTCTCAGAACTAGAACATTAGACTTGGAAAAACTTGGGTATCTTTTCATAAAGCTTTTTCTTTATTCTAAAAAATTGAGGCCTAGAGAAGGTATGGTATTGCACATGGGCATGCAATTAATTTAGTGGCTTAGAACCAAAATAAAAAGACCTTGATGGCTAATAATAATCCCAGGTCAGGACTGGGATTGTTTTCTTAGTTCCATAAAGGCAATTATTAAATTGTTCTAGCACTTGAAACGTGCAATGAAGGCTATTCTAATCACAGGTATATCATTTGGAAGTTTATTGATGTTTCAGCACATACTTAATGTCAAATTTTTATTCTTATTCATTCATTCACGTATTAAGATAGCATCTCACTGTCACCCAGGCTGGAGTGCAGTGGCACCATCATAGTTCATTGTATTAATTGGGTCATCCTTAATTGATCAGAGATACATTTCTCCAGAAATCTGGTGATCCAAGGAATTAGTCAAATCTGGAAACTGAATAGAAATGGGACAGACACACTGGTGCATGGGGCCTTTATGCTGCCAGGCCAATCCCTAAAACGGATCACAATCCACATCAAAGGGTTACAATGCTGTATTCACATTTTTCTTTGATCTTTGACACCATCCTTATTAGAGTCTATATTCAATCTAAGCTGGAACAGAAGCATCTCTAGCTGCTGTCTTTCTTTTCATTAGAATATTTTTCCAACACTTCCCTCCTTTAAAAAATTATGTCCTTTCAAAACATTCTTCCTACTCATTTGGAGTATGCATGTAGAGATTTGAATTTTCATTCCAGTCCAATGAATTTATGTCACCTGCTAATCTGTAGATGGCACTACTTCTGCCAGCTTTCAATTATTTTTATTTGATCTCAAGCCCATTTTCCAAGAAGTTCCTGATGTATTTAGTGTGAAGCTCCTATATTCAGAGTGAAACCAGGCAGGAGCTGATGGATGTCTGGAAGCCTGGACACATCAGTGAGTCAGAACTCTTCTTTGGCTAGAAAAATGGCTAGAGGATGCCATGCACCAGGGAGGTGCTTTATGGAGGTGCTGATCCCTGGCTGCCTGCCCACAAGTCCAGGCTGCCCACGCTCTGCCTGGATGGAGGAAGCAAACCCTGTCTTCTCTACAGCCCACACAGCACACTGTCTATAAATCAGAGGGCAATCTTCTTAATATGCTTTCCTAATATGACTCAGGACCTGAAATAATTGTGAGTTCACATTTTCTTGCTAATTCTGGATCCTTTGATAATGAAAGTGCCTTTCTCAATTCCTACCTCTCCCACCTATTTGATTGTGCACACATGGCTTTCCAACTGGCCAAACAAAACTCCCTTTTCTGGAACTGGTAAGGTAATTTCACATACAATCTTACTAAGGGTGGTTAATTATTTTGTGGTGGGACAGCTCAGAATAAAGCTACTTAACTCATCATGAGCCTGAAAGATAGTATTAATAGTACCCAACCGAGACACAGAACAACTTCTAACAGAAACACATAGAGTGTTCTTAGTGACAGCCAGAGTGAAGAATTCACTGCAGGTCTCCCTGCAGTCGTGGAGCTGAGATTATAATACAGCAAACGATAGGATCAGGTGCCTGGGATGAGAGATGGGTTGGGCTCTGAGGTTAAGGTCAAGAACAGAAATTCTGGGGTGACATGTGAAGAGGAGACCTACTTAGAATTTTAGGATTAAGACCCACAAGCTGGGAGTGAGGATACTCACTCCTTTCCTCAATTTTTCATTTACGAGATGACCCCTGGGAGTCAGCTGATCTCTCCGAACTGTAGACTCATCTCTTAGGTCCTTTCCAAATCTATCATAATATGATCATGACAACCAGGAGTAAGACTGCGCTGGCAAAGGGAAGAAATGGTGAGGGGTAAAGAGAAAAGGGAAAGAACAAGGGAGTTCTTGGTGCACTGCTAAAAATTCCATTGCAGTAAATACAAATAGGACAAAGCACTGTGATGGCCAAGCCATTTGTGACTTGGCAGATGGCCACAGACACAGCTTGTGCACCACGCAGCCCGTGAGAACTTGTCCTCCACAGGCAAGACAACTTCTTGTGTGTCGCTTACATTCTGGACAATAAAATGAGGGAATAAATGGATTCAAGCTCTCAAAGTATTAGGACACTCCATTCATACCCTCTCCAGATGTCCTCATCTCACTGCAGATGTGAATCAGCCCAGATTCCTCTAGGACTTCCTATATGGAGGATGGGCCAGTCCTCTTGGGCACAGCTGCAGGTTTCTCCCTCCAACTTCACTTCCAGAGCAGCCTGGAGTGAAGCCTGAGCCTCACTACTTTTACCTTGTTACCTGGACTAAGGGCAGGTGATGAACCGAGTGCCTGTGGCCATGCCACAGACCCAACTTTTCCTCTTTAGACCAAGAACTGCTGGTTGTGTAAATCTCAGCTATTCCACAGGGGGTCTGACCAAGGCCAGTGTCTTTGGGCCTTGAAATCTTCATTTCACTTGATAATTCAGAGAGGCCTTGTGTCTACTCCGGCAATTTGGGAATGTAATTTTTATCATCAACAAAATTCTCCCATTAAAAAAAGGGTTGGCATTCAAATATTTGTTGATGGTGCTTAGCACCATGCATTCATTACTTTTATTATTTAACGATTAGTAACAATCTGTGCATGGGGAATGTCTCAAAATATAATGAAAATAAAACGCTAAAATTCTTAAATTATTACAACGTACATTTTCCCAGCAGTTCATCATTCAGTGTAAAAGCCAGAGGCAGCCTTGCTATGGCCTGACAGTAGGCCTCTGGCAGACTCACAGCCTCCATATCCAACCTCTCTACACTCGCTCACTCCCCACCACCCTCCCTGGGCTGTGCTAATCCTGGAATGGGTAAACCCTGGAATCCTTGAACTTACTATTTCCACCATCTGAAATGAGTTCTGGGATACCTGGAACATTTCCTTTGGAACCCTTTAATCAGCGAGGCCCTTCCTGGTCACCTATATGAAACAATGCTCACCCCATCATGCTCTATCTACCTTGACCCTGGCCTTTGTCTTTAGAGCATTAACTACTATGTATTTACATACTGTACCCCCATTAGGATGAGAGCTCCCAGAGGGCTGTGCTCCTGTCATTGCTGCTGTTTACTGATGTATCCCCACTGTTGGGAAACACACTTTGCTCAAAACAAACACCTGAATATCTGCTGAGTGAATTTATTCTACTTATATGCCCTTTAAGTTAGACCTATTACTAACTTACTGCTCGCCTTTGGTACAAATTCTATTCATTTCTTAGACAGTTTTAGAAAATGTCTATTCTTTAACCACAGAACTAAGTATAAACCGAGATTTCTTTAAGTGAGTCCACAGAAATGCATCATTTGCTTACAGTGGAATTTGAGAGCCTGGTAATAAAGACAGGCCTGAGAACAGAGGCTCAGGGTAACACAGAAGAGGAGGCGGAGATGCTAGAATGTATGCTCTTGTTATTGTTGAAGTGAAAAGCAATCGCCTACTTAATTTATATTTCAAAATGTCGAACTGTCCCTCACTCCTGTGTCTGCAGTTGTTTGATTAAGACCATTCAAATTCACAGCATAGGAACTGGATCACCTAGGGTTTCCTCTTTCATCAGGATAAAATTTCATCTATTTGAAAAGATGCACTCAATAACTGGAGAGGGTAGTTAAATAGCATTTCCTCCTTCCTTTTTACCAGCCCATTATCACAAAGTGGAATTGCATGGTGAACACTTCCCTGAATCTCCCATGTAAAGTGTCATTATAGGCTCTTTCACTAAGAACTGGATCTCGGTGAAAAACAGAAGAGATCCTGTAATTCAAGCCCTACTGGATTTAATTCTTACTAAGAGTGCTATGATAACTTCCCTTACAATTCACTTAGCATTTATGGCTTACAAAACACCCCGACGGATGATATCTCATCGGAGCCTCAGCACCACTCTAAGGTCGGGACAGGCCTGTGACTCTGCTCACACAACAGTGTAAGAATCCAGGGCCAAGTCACCAACGCTACAGAAAAAGCCCCTTGCAGAGCCCACATCTTCTCTCAGTCCAGGGCTCCTGTTACCTGCACACGGTGGTCACTGAGTGCATGCCAAAGCCTCAGCAACCCTCATAACAGTGTAACTAATTATTTTACAATTTTGTTCATAAAAGCAATCTTTTTCAGAATTTGATTCCATCTTAATAATCTTCTTCCTGACGTTAGTGGTTAAGGTCAGTCTTCCACCTAAGTGTTTTTCAGTGTGACAACATGGCAAATTGTTGCAATTAAACAAAACCACCAGAAGAAAGGTGAAAATAGGGCTTTAGTGGTTTCCACTTTGCTTTTCTCTCAGCTTCGATGGAAAGAGGCCCTGTTAGGCTGAGCACACTTTCCAGGTGATCTCAACGATCTCTCCATTGGGCAGTCAACTTTATCTAAGTGATAAACACAATTAGGAGCAAGTCATATCAATTAAATGAACTCAAAGTACTTATGAGGCCACTATTATCCATTTAGTACCAATTACTATGGGGATTAAAAACAGTTTAAGACCAGGCCTTTACCCCAAAGGTGCTTAGAATCTTGGTGGAGACACCTGCATACAAAGCAATATGCAATCATGTGCTAAACTAGGTAAATGCCATAGAAATTCAGAGGAGGCCAAGCTGGGAAGATAACAGAATGTATAAAAGGAGACCAGACCGTTCTCCTAGCAAGAGTAATGGTTTAGTCTAGACAAATAAGGGTAGAAAGAAACACAGCATGCTAGTAATAAAAACCTAGGTGGCATTGGTTTTTGCAAGCATCATGCAGTGGATCTGCTGTGGAAGGCTGTCTGGAGAGCTCTGGGACAGCAGGGAACTCCTTCAGAAATTCTATTCCAGAAGAAGGCCTCTGGGGCGTCTTAGGAGAAACGATAAAGAGGACTTTGGGACATTTGATCCACTACTTAGGCACAAGAACTAACACCCCAGTGAAAGGAGGAGAGGCGGCCATAACTTGGAGGTAGAGATGAGATGCCTTACAAAGGCAAGAAGAAATCAAAAGTCCACTGCAGGTCCTGGGTACAGAGGCACAGGGAGAAATGATCAGCCCCCATTAAGGCAAAGGATCGGTAATACTCAGATGTTTTCTGGAAATGAATTTCAAGTTCCGCAAAAGTGTTTTGAAATGGAGAAAAACAGGTTACCTTTGAGAAGTTCTAACCAGAGCAGGACTCAAAGACCAAGTAATCTAGGATTGTCCAAACCTTGAAGAAAAACAAAACAACAACAACAACAACAACAAAAAACCACCTTCCCACCAACGTAGGGCTGCCAGCAGAAATGGCAGGGAGTCGTCAGACAGAAGTGCAGGCCTGGCCGGGGGTGGGACAGTGAAGCCCAGCACCTAGCTTTAGCAGGTAAGCAGCAATTTTCAAGATGAACTTAATAACAGCAGCTGAGAAGCAAGAACGCTCACTGGTTACTAAAGAGTTGATGCTACCCACAGCCATCCTGGGCAGTAAAGATCAAACAGGAAGTGCTGGGAGTCAAACACTAACTTAGTCTTCACTCAAATACCTTTCCCTGCCTAGGACCAGAGAAAATGGGTTTTGAATCTTTAAGCACAGTTGCTGTATATCTATCTACTTCCTTGCAGGGGACTCTGGCCTTTGGAGAAAAAAGGAGTTGGCTGATCTCCTCAGGGTGGTCATTACTGCCACAAATATAGAGCCCTTGCTAATTTCAAGGAGGAACAGAAAGATACAGATGCAGCCTGGTGCAATGGCTCATGTTTGCAATCCCAGCACTGTGGGAGGCTGAGTCTGGAGACAGCTTGAGGCCAGGAGTTTGAGACCAGCTTGGGCAACACAGCAAGACTTCATCTCTACAAAAAAATTAATTAGCTGGGCATGGTGGCATGTGCCTGTAATCCCAGCTACTCTGGAGGTTAAGAGGATCACTTGAGCCCAGGAGTTTGAGGCTACGGTGAGCCATGATCATACCACTGTACTCCAGCCTGGGCAACACAGCAAGACCTCATCTATACACACACACATATGAAAGGTAAAGACTTGAGAACAGATGCATTCTATCTTGTTAAGGAGACGTACTACTTTTGTAAACCGAGGAGAATGATTTGAATTAGTCTCAGCCTGCACCTGAACTGAGTGGGTCCCAGAAGTGGACAATTCTGGAGCACTTTATTCTAACCCATGTATTTCCTCAAGGAGCAAACCCTTCCCTTATGCTCTTCCTCACACCATCAGCAAACTCAAATCCTCAGTGGAAGGAAGGGGTTGGGATTATATTCAGTATCTGCTCAGCAAGCTTTCCTCTTTCCTGTTGACTCCAGAGTCAATTTCAGCACAGCCTCTAAGTAAGTCACCCTCTCAATCCAGAATTAGAGAAGCCCAACCCACAACAATTTTCTTTCAATCTCACTAGCAAGTCCCCAATGCTTCAGCCCAAAAGGGACCATCACGGAATTAATTTCTTTTTTCTTTTATGTCTCTCTTACAAAGTCTGTGCCCTGTGATAAGGTTCTGACTTCTTCCCTCACATATGGTGCTGTGTGGTGGGCTTTACAGCTCCTTCCCTGCCTGAAGTCTTCTGGTTAAGTACAGGCGGTGGAAGTTAGTCTCTCTGGTGCTGCAAAGTCTTGCCTTTGGTAGGAAAACCCCTGAGAGACGCTGTGACCCCACTATCCCTTGAGACAGGTGGGCCTTCCACATTTCTGCTGTACCAGAGACAGAATCCAATTCACTACAAAGGCATTGTTTAAAATGTCCCCTTTCCTTCCCTGACCTGAGAAACAAATCAATCACTGAGTTCTAATGATTCTCACTCCTCAATATCGGGCTGCCACATCCTGGGCTTCCCCTGGGTTATGTGCTTATCATCTGTACTGGACTCCTTCCTTGCTGACCTGCCTCCAATCCACGTACCATGTCATTACTAAAGTCAGCTGACTCTGAAAGATCTAAAGCATATTCCATGTCTTCGTTGTGTAAACAGTGTGAAACTCAAGTCCTATGAAGGACCTAGGTGATTCTTCACATTTGGACTCCCATCCACCTCCCTGACTGCATCTCCAGAGCCTCCCTTTCCGACTCTCCCTCCTCCCATCCCCCCAACCCCAGCAAGTTCTCTTTCCTGAATTCCCAGTAGTTCCCCACAGCTCCACATCCAGCCAAGTTCCCTTCCTTACCTTGCACATCTGGCAAACCCCTAGCTTTGAGGTCTTGGTTCAGTAGCACTCCAGGACTCCCCAGGTAGCCCGACACTCCTTTTCTCACCACCTTTTACTCCTAACTTCCTATTTTCGCTCTAATTGTCTTTTTGCACATTTGACCCTTCATTAGATTAAAATCTCAACCTGTCACTACTTGTTGAATGAATCAATGAATGGATTGAGAAAGGCTGGACACTGGTGCATGGGTGACTGATACAGTCATGAGGAAAAATAAGTCAGCCAGAAAGAACACAGAGGGCCACAAGCAAGACAAGAGGACCCAGGTTAGAACCTGGGGAAAGCAGAGGACAAGCCCTCAGAGAAAGAGCAATAAAAAACAAAACTTGGGAACAGTTAAGGGTACAGTATTCCAAAGGCCACAGCAGGTGGGCCCTCTGCACTCCTGCAGAGCCTGACACAGATAACCCAATTAACTACATGGGAGTTGTTTAAAATGCCTCCTTTCCTTCCCTGCCCACAGATAGAGTACAATTCTACCACTGGTGGTTCTCACTCCTAAATATCCGGCTACCACATCCTGGTTTTTCCCTATTAAAATTTAAGAGAGAGGGAATGGTTTACACTGACCTAGTACTTTACAATAGAAAACAATTATTTCTGCAACATTCTACGAGAACATTTGGGTAAAAGTCTTATGAAGTTATACAAATGGATGCTAGCTATACAATATAAAGTTTTGTTTTTATTAGGATACATTTTAGTCAAGTCATACTGTTGTTTCCAGTATCAGATACTGCTAACCCAGGGCTTCTTTTACCACATTGTCTGAAAAATCTGTTTTTCTTACGTAGAGTTCAGTTTCAATTCAAAGCCACTCATATAACACTAAGGTAGATGAATCCTTCAGTTTAGGTTTTCCGGACACAAAGACGTCAACTTAACCAGGAGACAACATATTTTTTGCAAGGTAGATATTGAGGCCTTGTACATAAAAGAGACTAAATGAATATGTTTGAAAATAATTACATTTCTAATATTCAAACCCAGAAGTTAGTTCATCTAGTATTATAGCTGTCAACTCCCACATCCCCCAACGCCAATGTCAAATATGGAGCCCATCCCAACATTGGTGATTGATTGTGGCAATTTCCCAGCTGAATCAACACAAGCCCTCGACATTGCAAGCAGCTATTACGAACTGGTCAGAGTTGGCCCATGTGATTTCTCATCATTCTCAAGTTAATTATGAATTTTAGCTTTCACAGCCCCTTGCTCACATGTGCATGGTACACAGACAGCAGAACAGCTGACTACTGTTAGAGGACAATGAGCAGAAACAAAGTGAAACATGACTTGCCTCTGCTGCTTTATGATGTCCTTCTTATGGTGAATCAAAGTTTTAAGCTATTAACTTCATACATGCATACAAGTGCTTCCATTTCAGATGAATTCAGAGACCTGAATTACAGCATGCTGGTTTCAGACCTCTACTGGCCACTGACCACCTCTGGCTGGACTTTCTTTATCGAGCTGCCCTGTGAAACCTGGGGTTTAGTTATTCACCGTGGTTTTAGGAAGTAAATTTGGCATCAGTCTGTTGATTTCATGTTCCAGTTTCCCATATTTTATCTATGATAGGACAGAATCCAAACTCCTTCACATGACACTGAACTCATCACAGTAAAAGGACCACTTCGTTCCTCTCCTCCTGCCCTTGCCTATTAGTCCACTGCACCAAACCTTTCGGTGGATATAGCTGTATTTGCTTTCCATGGCTCCTGTAACAGATTTCCACAGACTGAGGGATTTAATACAAATTTATCTTGCAGTTCTGGGGAATGGAAATTCAAATGGGTCTTGAAGAGCCATCATTCAGGTGGGCCCAATGTAATCACAAAGGTTCTTTCATGTGAAAGAGGGAAGCAGAAGTCAGCATCAGAGTGATGCCCCACAAGAGAGACTGGACTGGCCATTCTGAGCTTTGAAGACGGATGGGGCTACAAAACAAGGAATGTGGGTGGCCTCTAGAAGGTGGCAAAGGCAAAGAAACAGATTCTCCCTTAGGGCCTCCCGAAGGAACAAGGCCCTGCAGAGTCCCTGACTTTTGCCCACTAAGACCCATGTTGAACTCCCACACCACAGAAGTGCATTGGGCCCAGCTGTATAATCCTGAATAACCTCCCCATGGCAAGACCATTAACTGATTCCAAAGTGGACACCTTTGGTAGGGGGCATTATTCTGCCTATCCCAATGGTGTTCCTTCTTCTTGGAGTGTCTACTTCTCTGTTTAGAAGACTTCTAACTCTCCGGGCATTCCTTAACGAAGTATCATTTCCCATGGAAATGTCACTCCAAGCATGAGGTCCTCTCCTCCTCCAATCTATGGGGTTCATTCTCCCGCCTCCTCAGTCCCATGTACATACCTCTCTGGAGCACTCATCCTGTACTGTGTTTTATTTGTCCTCAAGCATCTCTCTCTCACTTGACTGTGAGTTACTCTTACTCATTTTTGTGGCCTTAGGAGCCTAACTACAAAAGTCTGTGGGAAAAAAATTAATGTGATATTTTAATGAGTAAAAACCTCAGGTGGAAGCAGAGGCAAGACCAATAAATTCACAGGATTTCTGTTTGGAGCATAACTTATAAACTACTTCTGATAGCTCTTAAGTGGTTACACCAAGACCCAATCAAGCAAACCCTTTGTAACCATCTTTTAACCATGCCAGGGAGGTATTCTGCCAAATTTAAAATTAACCACTGGCATTTTAAGGCCATTTCTAACCGTAATGTGATATGCCATAGATTGAAAACATTGTCAAAGTTTTAAGTGTCCTCCTGGCCTTGGCTAGAAAAGACAAGTCACACCCCAAGTGCTGGGTTAGATGCCAACTCAGGGGAGTGATAGTATCAGCAATTCTAAATTCCAAAAACTAAATCAACACTTCTTTAACAAATCTGACTAGGCCGTGTTGAGATTAAAAGCAACTTGGCTACAATATTTATTTGTATTCCAGTATCTAAAAGTTCTTGCATTAAAAAGTAGAATAAAAAGGCCAAATTAAACACAATTTAAAATGCCTTGAGTATTCAAATTGCAAGCCAAATAGGAGCTGGATAAATTAAGGTCACAGGGATTGGGGGTAGATCTATTTTTAAAGGGAGTAATTTGCTGTAAATGTCTAATGTCACCAACATCATCATACAGTATAGAAATCTAAACACATGGAAATAAACCTAAAAATCACGTGCCTAGCAAGTGAGCTGCAAGAACCCAACAGTTAACTACAAAAGAGAAGAAATGATCATCTTTTTTTTGTAACATGCCTAAAAGTCTATTTTTTTCTTCATGAGCAGTAATAAAACCCCTTTTCAACCTAACTCCGGTTGTTGTTTGAGTTTTAGGTTAGAGAAATGTGGACTTTTTGAAGCCAAGGGCAGTATGTAAATAAGCCTTTGATTAAATTTCATCGTGTCTCTTAACACTGAGAAAATACTTAGGATTTGTACTTAGGATTTCTGGATCAAGAAGGGGGCCTATTGATCTGTATTAAACCTCACATTCACAAAAAGTAAACTGAGGACTTGCTGCTTCCTCCAGGTCAGGAAGAACCCAAGGCTAAGGAGAGACTCTAGCTACTTCTACAGGGAAATGTCACCTGAGGATACGAGACCTACTGTACAGAATAAGGTGTACATCCAGGCAATACTTCATGAAAGATTTTAAACTTGATGCATTTTTATAGAAAAGAGAAGCACAGTTATTCAATATTTGTGTTGGGGTTTTCAAACTTCTTTTTCTTTAAATGTATTTAGAAATAAATTTAGGAGCAGTGAACATCACTAACCAGACTATTTGGCTAAAATGGGGGACTGCAGGTTCTAATTCATAAAAATGGTAATCATGTTGTTGCTACTGCTGTTGTTGTCTGGACGTTTCAAGCCTTTCCTATTATTAAACCTCGGTTATGTAGCATCACAGGACAGAGCGAACTCTATACTGGGGGAAATCACCCCAGAGAGTATCCAGAATTAGAGCTGGAGTCATCTCAGGCTCGCAAGCAAGCACCAACCTTAAAGCCTATCCACAACTCAATGAAAAGTCTATGCATTTCTAAAGTCTATTAAGGTCTATTAAGATTGTAAACTAGAAGTTTTGTAATAAGCTTAATGAATAAAACAACTGAACCCACTAAGTGCTACTTATAGAAAGAGGCTTGAGAATTTAGCTTTAGTTAGCAGAACTCGTTCCCGCTAGAACAGGATTGTTTATCTTGCCCCTATTAGATACAATAATCCTAATAGTGTTAATGGTACTAAATGCTTCAGGAAGAAACAACTGTAGAAACCACAGTGGGACCTGCAAATTGCACTTTCTGTGTAAGTAAAATGTCAGAAGAACTACACTCCTATAACTTATGGTCTCATGAAAAGACATTTTTTTCCGTCTTGTATTTCATCCTGAAGGATTTTACTATGTTCAGCATAGTAGCAACTGAAAAAAAAATGTGTTTCATCTAGAAACAAAAGTGAGAAAACTACAAAAAACACTGAGCTTCTGCAATGCTCGGTTTCCAAGATTTTAACATTAAATCGAAGATAATGCAAAATAAAGATTGCCACAGTAACCAAACTTTTCTGCTAAGTATCCTTAAAAATAATGACAGTTCGATCGTATCTTAACTGTCTTCTACAACGTGAGCAGATAATACACCTACAAACCTTTTTTTGCTAGCTTGCTTTATAAATCTTGCAAGGTAAGTTTTTTTTTTCAGGGATGGAGAAGACAGATTAATGATCAAGCTTAAAATAAATCGGTTCTGAAATCACTCTGTATTTTAATCCGATGAAGCACGTTTCCCCATTCCACGCCATGAAGCCATTCGATGTCAACTTGTTATGGAGTCAAATGCGACAAACTCCGAGAGCTTCAGTCGCGAGGCGGCGGCTCACAGCACCCACAGCCGCCCGCACTCCTGCGGCATCAGGACACCGCGCCCTCCCGACGCGGAACCCGCATTCACGTTCTCCGGAGCCCTGGCCAGCTTACCCTCCTCCCTGTCCGGGGAAACTGAGGCACAGTGACGCGAGGGATCTGGAGCCCAGCGAAAGCCCCCACAGCTGCTCGGCGTCCCCTTCCCCCAGGACATCCAGGAGGCTCGCTGGCAGCTGGCAGTGGATTCCGCGCTCCTCGCCCTCGGAAGATTACGGTTCGAGCCCGGGATGCGGCGGTCCCCAAACGGCCAGCCCCCGCCCCGCACGGATCTCGAAGCATCCTGCGACCCCCTGGAGCCCGCTGCCGGGACCACGCGGCGCCTCGCAGCGCAGCCTCCGCCGCAGTCTCAGTCAGCCCAAACACCCGAAAGTTCCGCGGCCCCGGCGCCGACCCGGTGCGGGGCTGGCCCCCACCTGTGCCCCTCCGCCCCATCCCTCCGGGTGCCCCCAGCTAACCTGACACCGCCGCGCCACTCAGGTGGCCGCTGTGCACCCCTCGCCATGGCCAGCCCGAGAGCGGCCGCTGCGCCGCACTCTGCGCCGGACGCCCGGTAGCGCCTACTGCGGTCGAGCCGCCTCCGCCGGCGCCTCACAGCGTTGCGGGCTGCGCCGCCGGCTGCCGGGAGCGCGGAGCTTCCCACCTACAGGAGCCTGGGCCGGCCGGAGCCGAGCATGCCCAGTGCGGCTCTCCGGGCGGCGCGGAGGCGCGGGTGTAGCCTCCGGGTTTTCGCTACAGCCGCGGGCGGGGGCAGCGGGGCGGGCGGTGCGGGCGGTGCAGGGCGAGCCAGTCGGAACAGCGGACCGGCCCAGTGGAGGAGCCAGCGTAGGCTGTCGTGACCGGGGAGTCCAGCGTTCAGTCCGCTCAGCCTCTGGGCCGGGCCTCGGCGGCCCCCTCAGCCCGGCACCCGCAAGCCCAGGGCCCCCGCGGCAGCGCGGAACTCTCACTCCACTCTCTCTCCCGCCGGGGCGACGCGACTGACCCTCGTCGTGGGGCGGGGCGCTCCCGGGGCTTCCACCGCAACTTTTGTGGGCGTCTTATCGCACTCGTGTTCAAGGACACCCAGGAAAAGGCTTCTTAAGGTCCTATGCTGGGGCACTGAATGGGAACCAATCAGTCCACCCCCAAGCCTACCCTGTCTCCTTGCAATCAAATGCGATCACGAGCAAACCGCCTTGCATCCAAAAGCTTCTCAGGCCTTCCCAGGCGACTGCGTTGTCAGCCTTAAACGTCTCTTACAGCAAAGTTCACAGATGAAAGAGTCTGGAAGAAAACCCAACGGCACGTTCCCTGGTGACTTATGAGTGGTGGGGTTCCAGGAATTTTTTTTTTCATTTTCTTTAAAAATATTATTTGTAATTTCGACTTTTTTTCTGATAAACCATAAGTTGATTTTTTAATTAAAAAGTAGAGTACTCTAAAATTATTAAGTACCTACAGAAGTTTTGCCTCACGATCCTGCAATGTAAGTGGCTTCCTCCCCTCTTTACCTCCCGTCTTTTTTTTTTTTTTTTTTTTTTTTTTTTAATTTTAAAAAGAGAGACTCAATTTCTGGGGCGGGACCAGGCTCCTCCCCCAGGCTTTTTAGTGCCCGCCCCCTTGGCCACGCCCCACTCCGGTCCTTTTACTCCGGTTCCGCCCTCTTCCCGGTGGGTTGCTGCGAAGACCCGGAAAGGTGGACTTTGCACATTGATGCGCCTGGCGACTCCGGCAGCCAGACTGGGCATGTTCCGCCGCCGGGTCAGGGATTGCTGTGTCAAGAGAGGAGCTTTAGCAACTCTCAGTCTCTCTGCTCCTCTCTGTTCCTGGCAAACTGACAAAGTAATGCCTCTGACCCCACGCCCCCAGGTCGGACCTGCAGAAGTGGGTCAGGACCCGACTGAGCATGCTCCGGGCAGTGCCAGGCTGCCGCACGCGGCTGCATCTGGTTGCCCAAGGTTGATGTAGCCGCGGTCTCTCGTCACGACATTGAAGCTCGGGAAACGGATGGAAGCAGGGCTCTAGAGAGGCACGATTGCATCGACACGTGGGCAGGTCGCCCATGCCAAGGGCCATGTTGGTGGGTGGGTGCGTGGGATCTGTCTTACGAGTGAGTCAAAGCCTGATTTTTTTCCCCCAAAAAGATTGAAATGAGATATCATATTTTAACAGTTTTATGGCATCTCGAATAGCAACACATTTTAGCTCAAGGGATTTTTCAGCTGTTCTTTCGAGAAACGTAAATCTTCTTTGTTTTTAAGTATTTAATAAACATTCTTTACAATTGCACCAGAGCACAAACTTTCCACCTGCTTTATTGATTGTTACATTTGTGTCCCCACTATGAAAATATTCCGCAGTATTATATCACGTTTTCTTCAGCATTTCTGCATTCACTCTATTTCCTCCCCTCCCCCGTCTCTTTTAAATTCTCAGAACCTGCAAAATGCACTCTTGCTATCTTAGAAACCACTTGAGGTCGGCGTGGGGAACTTGCTTTTAATTCTCATTTAGAGAAGACAGCACTGAAATAGAGAAAAGTCACAGGGAAAATACTTTTACAGTTTCGAGATTAGTAAAGAACCCAAAGAGAGCTTTTCATTGAGAGCAGGAAGGCGAATGGAATTCGCCTTCTGTCTTAAGGAGGGAGAGGATGAGCAGGACAGCTGCCCAGTGAGGCTTGGTATGATAGTGGGAGTCACCCTTCATTTGAACCTCTCTGCCTTGCCCAGCTCCAGTTCAGCTTCAGCCTGGTCAGAGACACTATCTCTATGGAAGGTCACTGGAAGGATACATTTACTTAGCTGCTTCCACCATGGAATCCTAGCTTGTGCTGGAGTGTCCCCTTCGTCCTCCTCCTGTGCTTTGAGAATCCATTGTTGCTGGTATGCCCTGAGCATTGCCCTTGAACCAGGTGCCCCTTGACATTCACACCACGAATAGCCTAGCCTTACAAAGGTGGACAAGATGTCTTTTCAACAGTCTTTACTGCCACTTCTATCCATCTGAAGCTTTCTGTTGCTGAGTCTGTCATGACATTAATCTTTCTTGGTTCTCTTACCTCTCTCTCTGACTGTTTCTTCTCATCCTCCTCCTCCAGGTTTTCATCCTTTGCACCACCCCATTGTAGGTGTTCTGTGGTCTCTTCTCCCTGAGGGCTGTCATCCTCTCTGATGATTGCCGCTGTCAAAGGGGTGTTAGCTGGTATGTTCTCACATGGGCATGCTAGGTGTTCGTTTCTGGAATCCTTTCTGGTTGATCAGGTAGATGTTCAGATTGGTCAGCATCTTCCCTTTATCCATACTCTGTGTGTGTGTGTGTGTGTGTGTGTGTGTGTGTATAATTATTATTTTTGAGATGGAGTCTGACTCTGTTGCTCAGGCTGGAGTGCGGTGACATGATCTTGACTCACTGCAACCTCCGCCTCCCAGGTTCGTTCAAGCACTTCTCCTGCCTCAGCCTCCCAAGTAGCTGGGACTACAGGCGCCCACCACCATGCCTGGCTAATTGTTTTGTATTTTTAGTAGAGACAGGGTTTCACCATGTTGGCCAGGCTGGTCTAGAACTCCTGACCTCAAATGATACACACATTTCAGCCTCCCAAAGTTCTGGGATTACAGGCCTGTTTGTTAATATTTTGGATGTCATCTTTATCCTAAATCACATCTTCCTCTCCACATCTCCCCGAGTTCAGATTTTCATATGTGATCTACCAAATATCTTAACTGGTATGATCCTCAGGAAACTGAACGCAGTATGACCCAAACAGAACTCATGACCTGCAATTACTCTTCTGCTTGTATTTCCTAGCTTGGTTAGCAGGTACCCCTTTCTTCTCAGTCACTTACATTACGAATCTTGGCGTTACCCTTGATTCATCCATCTGCCTTTCCCCCATCATCCAGCTGGTCGCCTGGCATCATCTATCCCGTCCTTATTAATCTCTGAACACCTCCCTTCCTTGCCTCATTGCCTGTCTTGCTCACTTCAGTCCCCATCATCTTCCTGATCAACCACAGACCAAGAGACTCCTAGATGGATCCTCTCTCTGTCTCCTCCAGTCCGTCCTCCATAGCTCCCCAGACTTTTTTTTTTTTAAGCAAATTATATTACAATATGTCTGCTAAAGATCCTGAAGTGAATTCATAATGCCTTCAGGATAAGGTCCAAACTTGAAGCATGAACTGGCTGCTGCCTTCCTTTCCAGATTAGTCTCCAGCCTGTGTCTCCTAATATCCCATATCCTCACCAGTCCAAATTACCTGCCATGTGAATTCACGCCTCCATATGCCTGTTAGATCTTTTGTCTCTCTTTCTGCTTTGTTCACCTGACAAGCTGTTAAGCCTTGGAGATCCAGTTCAGGCAGGGTGTCCTCTGATCTTCCCAAGGTGAACTCCTCTTGAGTATTTCACCTGTTTTCATTTGACACCTAACCTTGATTGATTTTCTTTCATCTCCTCCGCTACACTGTAGGCAACCTGATTGCAAGGGCTGTGTCTCAGCAATCTTTGTATCTTCGTTCTTAGTCTTCAATAGAATTTTACTTAATAAATGAATATTAAACATATGGACTGATATAATGTTTAAAGTTTATTAATTAAAAAAAATTATTGCTGAGAATTATAAACAGATTGCAAAGCAAAAATGCCAGAATGAAGTCACATCATATTTGCTGAATGGTTATGCTCCTAACCCTAAGTTAGGAGACTAAGAAAAGTGAGCTGTCAAATTTGACCTCCTTAAGCCCAATGAATTTTCTTCAGCTTCAGAAATGAGGAAGTATTTTGTGAGCCAGTCTGATGTCCTTGTTTTATTGGTCTGTAACTGCATGAAGCTCAGCACTGTAGTACTAATTAACCCGCAGATTCCATTCTTCTTTATCACTGTATTTATTTCTTTCCACAATGTAGTAATAACCTTCTAATTATGTGGTTACTCCTTAGAACAGATTTAGTTTATTTTTTTCTGTTGAAAGCATGGCACCCCAGGAGGGCAGACTAGCCTTTTGGGAATGAGCATAATTTTTACAGTTCTATCAGCTCATAGTGTCTGCTGGGGGCACCTGGTACTCACTATGGGTGGGCGAACTGATCACCAGCTTCAGGATCACCTGGGGGATGAAGTTCCCATTCCAGACCTCTGGATAGAGTAGTCCAGGAGGCAGTGATTTTTAACAAGTCTTCCTGGTGACTCTACATACTCTTTGTGAGAAACAGTTCTAAGTCATATGGATAAAAGGAAGAATAATAACTCTTGGTCAAAAACTTCAAGTAGCCCCTGTATTGGGTTTTCTTTGGCAGAGAGATCTATGTGGGTGGGAGAGGTATCTGCCCATTAATAAAAGCGTTATTTATATCTGTGCTTATTACATAGCTTTGGCTTATATTAGAGGGTCTGGAGAACATAGAAGAGTAAGCTGGTAAAGTAGTTGCTTGTGTTTCCACTTGTTGAACCACAGAGAGATTTTACTTGGTAATCGATGCAAGGCCCAGTTGTACTCTCCAGTTTCTCCTAAATTCTAACCCCTCCAACAGAGTGAGTGGAGCATTGGAAGTTTTGACTTCACACTCTTCCTGGAAGAGGACACTAAAACGTGTATGATCCTACCTACATTAGGCTTTCCCTTATTCCTGGGAGTTTGAAACAGCACAATTAGAAGGAGGGTTAGGGGAAGAATGAAAGAAAGCCCGTACTTCTCTCTAGTCTTGTGATTTGCTGGTTAAGGAGAGCAAGGCCTCTTGAAAAGGCTGAGTCAATACTGCATTAGGAAGATGTTCCCCTTCCTCATTCTGAGTTTGGACTCAGCATTGACGTTGGTCCCTTGGAGGGGTGTGCATGTGTGTGGGTTAAGTGGTTATCCAGCTGGAAGAATCAGGAGATCAAATTGCATGCTTGCAACTCACAGCGGGCAGAAGACCCAGCGTGAAGGCTCACATCCTTCCTGGACCTCACTCTGAGACCACACCAAAGCCCTTGCCTCCTGAACAGTTTGCCAGCTTGGGACATTAATGACCATCACAGCTGAGCCTCCCACCCCACCAGGGTTTCACTTTAGTCAGTAACGCAGATGTGGGGCCATGGATTATTGGCAGGAGAAAGGATGCATCTGGAACTTTGCCTCCTGTGTGTAGGGGTGGCATTTCTTGAAAGGTGGGTGGATATTTGCAGAGGAAGGTTAGAAAAGGAATGTCTTGGTGAGAGAAGTATGAAACAGAGCCCTGGAGGCTCCGAGTAGGGGGATGGCTGAGCTCTAGAGGGGACCCCTTTGTAAAGAATCTGACTTCACAGTTACTTTGCTTTTGGATTCTGGAAAAGTCATGACTTGTATTTAGCTTGGAGTTTGTTCTTCTAGTTCATAATTTCCTCAGGAAGGAAGGAAAGCCAGACATCCACTTTCCCACTATACAATGGAGGATGTTGGAGTTGGGTGACCCAAGTAAACAAACAAGCAAGGAAACAAACATCAGCAGTCAACATATGGGAAAAGAAACATACAAAGATGCCAACATATTCTCCAGGAGTGCGGCCCACCAGGTGAATCCTTTGTCCCCAGACTTGACAGGGAGGCCGTGCCACTCACCTCCAAATGCTGCTTAGAAGAGGGGTGCTCTCAAGCTCAGGGGAGGCTCTGACAGCGCCATTGTGATCTTAGTAGGAATAACTGTGACTTTGCTATAGCATGATGAGAAATCCAAATGAAGCTCATGAAGTTGATTGTAATTTTCTAGGCTGGTAACTTTCATGGCTCTCTTTTTTTGAGTAGTTGTTTACTAGAATTAAGAGAGAAGAAACAGAATTCTGTTTGTTTGTTTGTTTGTTTATTTTGAGACAGGGTCTCGCTCTGTTGCCCATGCTGGAGTACAGTGGTGCAATCATGGCTCACTGCAGCCTCCAACTTCTGGACTCAGGCAGTCCTCCCACCTGGGCCACCTAAGTAGCTGGAACTACAGGTGCACACTGTCATGCCCGGCTAATTTTTCAATTTTTTGTAGAGATGGGTGTCTTGCTATGTTTCCCAGGCTGGTCTCCAACTCCTGCCTCAAGTGATCCTCCCACCTTGGCTTCCCAAAGTACTGCTGGGATTACAGGCATGGACTACTACACCCAGCCTTGTCTTTTGATCTTTTGGATAGTCGTGACGCCAAAAATCCTAGTGTGGGCACAGTGGCTCTTTTGAAGGCAGAGGCTGAGGAGAAGCCCCAAGGTATGGGCAAGGCCGGGAGGGATGAGGCTGAAGTGGATGGTAGAGGTGTACAAAGGCCTTTGTAGTGGTATCTGGGGGACTTACAGAGACAAGAATGGGGAGAATAAGATGCTGGCTTGGCAGTAGGTGGAGCAAGCTGGCTTTCATTTGGGAAGAGCTGAAGGACCCTGGAAGGCTAAGCAGGCTTGCTTTATATGGGTATCTGGTTTCTCTTCTTGGGACCTCCCCAGTGCTAAGTGAGGCTTTGCTAGAGCATGGAGCCAGCTATCCAAAGCCTGGGTCCACTGTGAGAGGCTCCACAGTGGGGAGCCCAAAGACCCAGACCACGTGCAAGTGGATTGTCACAATGGGAAAGTGTGTTTGACACTAAAGTCTATTTTAGATGATGTCACAATTTTGACTTGATCCAACCCCAGAAATGAAGTTTCCTAACAAATTGAACCTTTTTTTTCCCCCATCATAAGAGGCCAAATGCTGTCACCTTCAGTATGATACTGGCCTTGTCTTCCCAAAGTAATAAATACCATTTCTATCCTTCATTCCAGGAATGATTGGCTGGTTTGTTTTGTTCTCCATCATGGAGAAATATGCTTATCAGTAATTTTTCTTTATTTATGGATTATGTGGAGCATATATCATAACTGCAATTATCCAGCTGAGGAAGTAGGTTTCTTTATTTGGACCTAATTTCTTAAGAAATTATGTTTCTTTTATGATATTCAGGCATTTATAAGCTTTGCAGCTTTTCTGTAGGAGTCTTTTTGGTCTAATCTAGTAGAGTTTCTGGCACACAAGAGATGCCAATACATTTTGTTGAATTATCTGCTGGAAGTTGCTGGTAGAACCTCATGCTGGAGAATCCTGGAGGAAGGCATTTTAAAATACAGATAACCATCAGTCCACTTGGTTTGTCTGAAATATCATTCAGACTTTGGCCTCAAGTCTATTCGGTATTGATTCTGCTTTTCTCTCTAGTGACATGTTTCAGATCTGTTACCAGCATGTTTCTCCCTGACTTCAGTCATCCAGCAAAAAGACAAAATTGATTAACCCACGATGAACGTATGGCCGAATGTACAGATGACCTTGAAGCAATGACTGTTTTTTCAGCATCATGGTTTATGGGCTCTCTCGTCATAGGTGGGCATTTCTTCTGCTAATTCCAATGTCTTCCTTGCTGCTAAATCCAGTGAGCCCTCCTTGCTACTTGTTCCAGTGAGCCTTCCTCACTACTAATTCCAGTGAGCCTTCCTTGCAGCTTTAATAGGAATTTTAAAAGCATGTGGAAATTAACCATCCCTAAAATTTGAAGAATGTTGTCATTGTGTTTATGAATGAAATGGGACAGTTTCCTAAAATGAATAGAAATTACAACTTGCTGCTCGGAAGTATGGAGCATAGGGTAAGAAGGGCAGTTAAGAATTGCAAATAAGCATAATGATGTGGGTTAGCAATGATGGGGAGAGAGAGAAAGTGGAGTATAAAAGGACCCTGCAGATCTCTGTCAATGTGATTGATTTCAGTGATGTATACTGCTGTGTGTGTATGTGCTTTTGGCCTGTAGTACTAATTACTGAAAATGGACTAAGATTAAAAAGGGAATTGCCAGATGCCTTCAGGAGTCTTGGACTGTTACATTAATATTACATTTAATTATATTGAAAGTCAACTGTAGCTTATTGCCCATAAGAGACAGGGTAGGTAATGAGTTTACTCCGAGCAAAACTGCTGGTTATTGCTTAGCCAGTAACCAGCCTGTGATTCACCCAGCACCAGGCCCCCGTTCTGAGGGCACCAGAAAAGTGGGAGAATCAAAGACAGCTCTAAAAAAGTCAATGTTACAAAAGAGTACCAAAATAGTCATCACAGACCAATCACGCTCCTCCGCCCTGCCTTACACTCATTTTATGGCTTGGACTTGTTTGTGCGTTGACTGCCTGCTAGTTTTGGTACTTGGAAGCTTCAAGTTATAAAGGGCTTAATCTGGTTTTCTGTCTCTACTTCTTGTTTTTGCTCGCATTAACTCTCATGCTACTTATTTTTCTTGAGAACGTTATTTGCCCTCTTTCATAATATTGTAGGAAGACTTATGGGAAAATGAGGAACCAAAACCATTACTAGAAGCGTCCGAGAGACTTCTCAGATGTAAGCCAGGTTGTAGCCTCCAACAGCATTCCTGTCGGCCTGACTTCCAGGACAGTTTTCAAAGGCTACAGGCATAAATGGTTGATTATTTCCTATAAGACACTGGCTCAGGCATAGGTTTGTTTAAATAGCAGTTGTTGTCTAACCTAAGGCATTAGATATAAGATATGATACAAAGTCAGGAACACATAAGTTACATAATTCAAGGATCTCTGGCTCTTCAACTCACCATGAATATACCATTTGTTTATCTGTGAGATCAACCTACAGAATGCATTTAACTGTTAAGAAATCAATATTGCCTGCTTCAAAGAGGCTGCTGTATTACCAACTCCCTTTTAAGGTCCCCAGCTTCCCCTAAAGTGCCTCTGCCCCTGGCTCCATCAGGGTCTCACTTCCTCAAGGAGAAGGCCATGGTGTGAGTATACCTTTCTGCAAGCAGTGCCTGGGGGCCTGGAAGCTGAGAAGCAGTCCAGGAGGATGGAGGCCTATTGAGTGCTCAAGGTCACCTTTGGTCAGGAGTGTCCTACCCTGCTTCATGCTCCAGCCACTTCCTGGCCCCTGTCCTTGATCACCAGGGTTGAGGATGATGGAAGAATGAGGTAGTCATTCACCACTGCCCTTAACTACCCAATGGCCTCCCAGCCCCTCCTGATGGCAGAAGAGGTTGAAGCCCGGGGTTGGGGCTGAAAGGACTCTTCCACTCTCCTCTTCTTGTCCCTGCTTCCCCGAGCATGGGCTGCGGGCTTGCTAATTTCTTGCCAGTTTCTTCAGGCACTGTTACACCTGCCCCAGTTTTATTCAAGATACCTTGGGTGCTATGGATGACCCCTGGGGATTTCCTCAGAATCCCCTAAAATCTAGTCTTCCTCTCAGAATTGCAGCTCTGTCTGGGGTTACAGTTAGAACAAGAAGTTGCTTGAGAGAGGCCTAGGGGTGGGACCCTGGAATGACAGGAAACAGAATTTAAGAAGCAGGTAGGTATGTCTTCATCTTATGCTCTTGTCAACCAAGTGTAACTTTTTAATGGAATCAATATATTTAATATAAACAAATGCATATTGATTGTTTTGGGGAGAGAATATTTTTCATTTGTTGCATATTAACTCTCAGACTGTATCATTCTAGACATTAAGATGACTACACATCACCACTGTGTCTCTGAAGTGGTAAATTGGGAAATATTGTATGAGCTTCAGTACGATTTGCTCTTAATGTCACCACGAGAAATTAGCCATATGATTCATGCATTTTAGAATGGATTAGATTCAATATTTCGGACCAGTGAAACGAGTATTGTGAATAAGTGGGGAAATCTAGTCCATTGCATACATTTTAATTCATTTAAAATAAATATGCCAGATTTGTCTAACAGTTTAGGAACATTGCATAATTTATTGTGACAGTTCATTTATGAAAGAACTAGAGTGCCTTTTTTTTAAGCCGTAAAATAAATTGGACAGTGACTCTTATCCCATGATTTATTTATGGTGGAAGATTAATAAAAACATTAAGCGTGAGGAATGTATTTTCAGTGACAGAATTACAGAAAAAAAAATACCAGCAACAATAAAAATAAAATGAATTTTACATTTTTAATCAGTCTGAAGAATTTTGCTGCACAACAAAATAAGTGATATTATTTTTATCACTCAGATTAAAATTGTTTCATTATGCAAACTATATTAATGTACATTGCCCATCTTCCCAAACTAGGACTAAAGCCCCTTGAGAACAAAGGACACAGCTCACGTTCTTGCAGCTGTTGCATCCAGGTATTGTCTTACACATAAAGGTATTGCTGAGTGCCTGTTAGTGAAAATATAAACTTACTATTGATGTACACAGTTTTCAAATAAACTGTTCTATATTAGGAGCTAGATATGTGAAAGAAAGGCAATGACTTCATTTTGAGTAGCTGTTCTTTCTTCCTTTCTAAAAAGAAAAAAGAAAAGATTATTTGGTTAGAAGCCAGTTGGTATTCACGGAGGTGGCTTCTCAGGGAGGTTTAGGTTCCAAAGTTAGTACATAGTAAAAATGAATCTAGAAAATCCCTTGCATTGACCATAAAATTTAACATATGTTTGAGTGTATAATCTATGCAGTAATTCTTATGCACACAAAAACTTCCAAAATGAGGGATAAAAGGGAAGTCCCTATGCCAATGTCTGGGTGACAATCAGAGCCATCTGTCTTGAAGGGATTTGTCAAATTGCCAGGTAAGCAAAGGCTAGGGCGAGATGTCCCAGGGGCTCCTGCTTGCCCACAGAATTTACTCCATTCAGCCTTAATATTAAACCGTGATGGCTTTAATATGTATCACTATGAGGTTTAAAACTGATAAGGAGTCGCCTTTTCTGTGTGTTATGGAGGGAAGGGCCAGATGCTCAAGTCAGGGAGCCTGCTGCCCTTTATCTTATGAATATGGTTTTATCTGATGTGAAAGGAGACTGGAGATCCATGGCAGTTTTCGGATTCAGTTCCATCCTTTCACAGTTGCTAGAGCTTCATGCTTTAGCCATCCTGGAGTGGGGTTTGCTCAGAGAAGTTTTGACCCAGTAAAGAATTGCTTGATGAAGTCCTGTTTGATTGGTTACTGCTCTCAGATCATGATGAACTACAGTATGACAGTAAAACCAAAATATCATTTATGTTTGAAATTTAATTTCACGTTATTCTGGGTCTTAGGAAGACTTTGTCCAACCATCTTAAGATGGCCATGGGACCGTATAAGGCATAGTGTACTAGTGCAATGTGTCACCATGATTGGGGAAAACATGCAAAATCTGGTGAGCAGTCTAAAGTGGATTATGCATCCAAAGTTCATCACTACTGTTTTGGGGCAGAGATGGAGTATTTCTGTCCATTGGTGTGAGCCTGCTGTACATTTCTCAGCCTTTCTTTTAATGAGATCCTTACTAATTTAAGGCCTATCCAGGGCCTTGTTTGTAGCTTGTTTGTATTTCGGGGCATGAAGAACCTGTATGGTCAAACTCGTGCAAGTTTTGTCCTGAAACAATGGTTTAGTTGCCAGGAATGCTGACTTAAGTTTGAGCTCCAGATATCAGCAACCATGGCGACCTGATGAGCAATGAGATTTATTCCTGAAAATTCTATGAAGAGCTTCAGCTTCAGAATGGTTTCCTGGGGGTCACAAGAGCACTTTCATTTGCCACACTGTTGAGCAAAAATGAAGTGATGGAGAGCATGATTCTATGGGCTCCATAAATTTTTGTGCTCTTCTCATTTTCATTTCACTTCATACCTCCAACCTAGAGTGCAATATAATAAACTCCTTTCCAATGGGCTGGCATTACATGGAGGCAGAGTAGCTGCCCCCCAATGCACTGAATTGCTCAGGAGAAGGAGTCTTCTGCAGACGGCCCTCCAGCCAGCATCCTTGGCCAGCCTGCAATGCACCCTTCTCTCCTCGCGCCTGTGTGTTCCCACCTTTTGAGTCATCACCTCATTTCCACAATGGGGATAATGGTCTTTCTCTCAGATGCTTGTGACCTCATGTATGTAAGTGTGGAGTGCACCATTTGAAAGTGAAGCTCCATATAAAAGTGTCCCATGACTTTAGTGGTGGTATGGTTAGCACAATCACAGCCTGGATTGCAGACTCAAAAGTCATGGGTTCAGTTCTGCTGGGTTTGTGTGACAACTGTGCACATATGAGCAGAAGAAAACTTTCATCCAGCCTGGGCAATATAGTGAGACCTTGTCTCTACAAAAAATATAAACAATTAGCCAAGTCTGGTGCTGCATGCCTGTAGTCCCAGCTACTGGACAAGATGAAGTGGGAGAATCCACTTGAGCCCAGGAGGAGGAGGCTGCAGTGAGCCGAGATTGCACCACTGCACTCCAGCCTCTGCAACAGGGAAAGACCCTGTCCCAAAAAGAAAGAAAGAAAGAAATAGAAAACATTCATCCAAAACAGACATAGTGTCAACCTTCATCAGTCTTACTGTGACTCAAGTCTGCCAGTACAGAGGAATTGGCTTACAACAAGACAATGGATTAACAATTCAAGAAGGGGCCAATATTAGTGTCATGTTAGTGCAATGGGCTGCTGAGATGACTGGCTGAGTTTTTCTTTCTGCAAGGATGTGATTTAATGAAGCTGTCAGAGTAGAGCATGCCATGTTGCCATGGAGTAATGTGTAGGTGGTACATGTGGAATTGTGTTTCAAATGCAACCCTACTGTATATATGTATTTTTGAAGAATGGTTCTTTTTTGTTAGTTTGTTTTGGGACACTTTAGTATAATTCAAGATATCTGAGAGAAAAGGCCCATGATCATTTGGCTCTTTCTAAAATAAATTATTGGGCTCTGATTTCTTCTTTTAAAATCAAAATTAGTTTGTTAAAATATTTAAATTACATAAATCATTCCCTACCCCTACCTCTTTTCTTGAACTGTGTTTGTAGTGCTTGTATTGTTATTTCCTTAGAAACAATTATTTATTCACTGACTTAATTCATTTTTATTTCTACTGGTTTTTTTTTTTTTTTTTTGTATTCCTTGTTTTCCTGTTATACAACTGGTTCAGATTATAGTTTTTTCTGTGTCTTGTTTTTTAGTGCTGTCACTTAAGAGTACATACAAATGCCAGTCGTGGTGGCTCATGCCTGTAATCCCAGCACTTTGGGAGGCCAAGGCAATAGGATTGCTTGAGCCTAGGAGTTTGAGACCAGCCAGGGTAACATAGGGAGACCCTGTCTCTACAAAAAATAAGAAAATTAGCTGGGTAGGGTGGTGCATGCCTCTGGGCCCAGCTACTCTGGAGGCTGAGGTGGGAGGATTGCTTGGGCCTGGGAGTTTTAGGCTGCAGGGAGCTGTCATCATGCCACTGCACTCCAGCCTGAGCAAGACAGTGAGACCTTATCTCAAAAAAAAAAAAAAAAAAAAAAAAAAGTATATGCAAGAGCAAGTTAGAAACACATATACATGAAACATTTTTCACAAAGTGAGTTTTCCTACATAAGGAGTTATATTTTGTTATTGAGCCTGGTATATGGAAATATGGTTAACAGATAATAAGAATGAGAAATGAGAACATCCCCCCACTTTTCTCTGCCATTATATTGACCAATTTATCTCTGATTAGCTGCTTTATGTAAAAAGTAATGTCCTGGCAGATAAAACTTGTTTCAGGCTTTGAAAGTGATGGCAGCGGCAGCAGCTGTCTTGTGCGGCTACCGTCACACCAGCTGCTGCAGGGCATGGGGAGGAGGCGGACAGCCCACTCGCTTTCCCCCACAGCTTGCAGGGGGGAGCAGCACAACAGGGGAGCAGGGAGATCAGGCAGAGAGGGATCCCAATGTGCAGCTGGGGGCTCTTAGGGGCTGGGAGAAGGCGAAGCCCTGCCCTTGTTCCTATCTGCTTCGCAGCTGCAGGTGCCCAAACCAGTGGCTGCAGACTTAGATACTCTTGCACTCTTGGGAGCCCAGGAAGGCTCCCCTGCCCTTGCAGGCTTGGAAGTCCCTGCTCCTGCTGCGTGGCTTCTCCCTACTATTGGCACCAGCTCTGATCTTGGAGCAAAGTCTGGCCAAGCCTGGGTGCCATGAATGGCAGGAGGCAGACAGATTCCTGGGTGGAAGGGGCCAGGGAGGGCTGGAAGCCTGCAGAAGGGGCTTCCAGATCTACCGACTGGAGTGGGGACTTGTGGTGCCTTTTCTGGACCTGCCCATGAACCAACTGGCACATGCTTCCTACCCTATGAGGTCCATAAACGCAACCCCCACCCCGCCCCCCAGCTCAGCCAGAACAGAGCAGAGGACGAAGAGTCCCTAGAGGACCAGCTGCAGAGAAGAGCTGCCCTCTCTGTGGAGAGCTGGGAAGATGATGGGACGACTAGCTGCAGAGAGGAGCTACCCTATCTGCTGAGAGCTGAGCACCCGTTGGGAGGAGCCTCCTCTCTGCTGAGAGCTGCAGAGTTGATGGGACAACCTTCCTGTAGAAAGGAGCCACCCACTGTGACTCTCCACTGAGCTGTTCCAGCACTTAATAAAGCTCCTCTTGGTCCTGTTCACCCTTCATTTGTCTACATACCTCATTCTTCCTGGATTCTTCCTGGACGTAGGACAAGAACTTGGGCAAAGGTGCCACCGGACACTCCAAAGAAGCAGCAGCACCCCAAAGATCCCAAAACATAATCCTATGTTGCTCTAATAGCACAGACCAGGCATGCATTTCCATTTGGTATCTGAGTAGAACTTACCGTTCCATGAAAGCTGACTGGACAGAATGTGTAACTACCCTGTCCGTTTCAAGCCACGTGGTTGATAATGTTCATCTTGGCCAGGTGTTTTTATTGTAAGTCATTTCAAGTCCTTTTTGGAAACAGGGATGCCAATGAAATAAGTACACTAAATAAACAAGGATATATGGACAGATTTTTTTTTTTTTCTTCTCAGAATCAGCACAGTACTAACCCTGAAGATGGAGAGTCATAGGTTTGAAGATCAGTATCAGGGGCATTCTGGATCATCTTGCAGAGTGGTAGTCCAAGCTAAAAGCCCAGTTCCACTGCACAGGGTACATGAATCAGCTGAGGCAATGTTTGGCCGAGAAGAAGAAAAATGACTCGAAAGCTAGTGTGGACACCTAAAGCCAGGATGATGTTCTAACAAGCTGATGATTTATAGAGCATTGGTGCAACCAGCCTTCTACCTCCTGCGAAACCCAGAAAGTAGCCTCATATGGACCCTTTTGCTACTTTTTCGCTGGCCTCCACCACCAGCCACACTTAATTTCAAATTGGTGCAGTGGCTCACGACTGTAATCCCAGCACTTTGGGAGGCCGAGGCAGGTGGATCACCTGAGGTCAGGAGTTCGAGACCAGCCTGGCCAACATGGTGAAACCCTGTCTCTACTAAAAAAAAAAAAAAAAAAAAAATTAGCTGGGCCTGGTGGTGTGTGCCTGTAATCCCAGCTACTCAGGAGACTGAGGCAGGAGAATTGCTTGAACCTGGGAGGCAGAGGTTGCAGTGAGCCGAGATCACCCCATTACACTCCAGCCTGGGCAACAAGAGCAAGTCAGAAACACACATACACAAAACATTTTTCACAAAGTGAGTTTTCCTACATAAGGAGTTATATTTTGTTATTGAGCCTGCTATAGGGAAATACGGTTAACAGATAATGAGATAATAATAACTCCATCTCAAAATAAATAAATATAAATAAATAAATTGGTGAATGAGAATTTACTTAGAGTCCTCTGCATGAGTTTCTCCCCAATCTCCAAGTCTAATGGGGTGACTACCTCTGACTGCTTATGTTGGACTTCACTGTATATGTTTATATGTATAAAATATTGAGATAAAAGCAGTGTGTTTTGATTGATAGGTGTTATTAGTCTGCTATGATTGCTGGAACAAAGTACCATAAACAGGTTGCACCCAAGAATCTTCCAGAATCCTACTGGTGCTAACTCTCCATGGGTTGGTTATTGTCATTGTGTCCCCCCAAAATTCATGTTGATATCCTAACCCCAAGAGGCTTAGAATGTCAGCTTATTTGGATATAAGGTTGTTGCAGATGTAATTAGTTATGACATGGTCATGCTGGAGTAGGTTGGGCCCTTAATTTCAATATGACTGGTGTTCCGATAAAACAGGAATATGTGGACACAGACGTGGCTCAAACAACAGAAATGTATCGTCTGACAGATCTGGAGGCTAGAAGTCCACAATGAAGGTGTCTGCAGGGCCATGCTCCCGCTGAAGGCACTAAGGAATCATCTGTTCCAGGCTTCTCTCCCAACTTCTGGTAGTTCCTTGTCTTGTGGCAGCAAACTCCAGTCTTCACACAGCATTCTCCCTTTGTGTGCATCTGTATCCACATATTCCCATTTTATGAGAACACCAGTCGTATTGAATTTAAGGCCCACCCTACTCCAGCATGACCTCATCATAACTAATTACATCTGCAACAACCTTACAGCCAAATAAGCTGAACTTCTGAGGTTCTTGGGGTTAGGATGTTGACATGAATTTTGAGGGGACACAATGACAATAACCAGCCTACGGAGGGTTAGCACCAGTAAGATTCTGCAAGATTCTTGGGTGCAACCTTATTTTGCACAAAAGGTCACTGGACAGTAGAGAACATATTATTTTTGAAATTAAATTAAGTAAAGAATCTTCCCTTTAGATAACAATGAAGGCTCCTTTATGTTTACTCATGCCTTTCTTTTTCTTTCCTTTTTTTTCTTTTTTCTTTCTTTCTTTCTTTTTTTTTTTTTTTGAGACAGTCTTCCTCTGCTGCCCAGGCTAGGGTGCAGTGGTGCCATCTCAGCTCACTGCAACCTCTGCTGCCTCCCAGGTTCAAGCAATGCTCCTGCTTCAGTCTTCCAAGTAGCTGGGATTACAGGTGCTCGCCACCACACCAGGCTAATTTTTGTATTTTTAGTAGAGATGGGGTTTCACCATGTTGGCCAGGCTGGTCTTGAATTTCTGACCTCAAGTGATCTGCCCGCCTCAGCCTCCCAAAGTACTGGGATTACAGGTGTGAGCCACCGCGCCCGGCCTCCTCATGCCTTTCTCCCAGTCCAGTGACCCCTCTCCTCCTCTCTGTCTCTCTGAATCTTCCCCATCATCTCAGCTCCAGCTCACCTTATTGTCATCAGGAAATCTTTGTTCTCATTGGCAGGGATCTTGCCCAACTCTGCACTTGTAATCTTCACCACCAACCTCTAGTAATTTGGTCCATTCTGTCTCCTGATATTTTTCTAGCTGACATTTAAAGCTTGTATACCACCATATGTTATCTATCATGCCATGCATTTACTAGGTTCCTGGCATTTATAAATTGAGCACTTCCTGGTTTTATTATGAAAAGGAACTCTGATACTTAGGCACATGAAACTTTCCCGCCTTAAGATTAATCACCTTAATTAATCTTAACAGTGGATATGTAGGCCAGGCACCGTGGCTCACGCCTGTAATCCCAGCACTTTAGGAGAGTGAGACGGGTGGATCATGAGGTCAGGAGTTCGAGACCAGCCTGGCCAATATGGTGAAACCCGGTACAAAAATTAGCCAGGTGTTGTGATGTGTTCCTGTAGTCCCAGATACTCGGGAGACTGAGGCAGAAGAATCACTTGAACCTGGGAGGTGGAGGTTGCAGTAAGTCAAGATCGCGCCACTGTACTCCAGTCTGGTGACAGAGCAAGAGTCCGTCTCAAAAAAAAAAAAAAAGAAAGAAAAAAAAGTGGATGTGTGAACTGTTGGGGTGGAGTTGAGGAGTGAGGTGGCAACGAGTCTGTTAATCATTGAGTACTCAGCTGACTATTCATTGTCCAAAAAGCAAAGCAGCTGCCATTTTCCACTTTGATAACATAAGCAAATTGCTGAGAATGTATATGCAATCATGTATTCGGGAATTTGAGAGTTTCCAGGAACATCAGACTCTATTGGGCCTGTCTCTGTAACAAGGTTATGTGCTCCTTGAAGGCGAGAAACTTTTCCTTTATTTCTTAAAGCCCAACATAATTCTGGGGGCAGAGGCATGCTTATTAATGTATTACATTAGCATTAGTGAAGCCAGAGATTTCCTGAATGTGAATAAAGTAAATAAAGAGAAACGTGGCCAGGCGCAGTGACTCACACCTGAAATCTCAGCACTTTGGGAGTCTGAGGCAGGCAGACACTGGAGATCAGGAGTTTGAGATCAGCCTGGCCAACATGGTGAAACCCTTTCTCTACTAAAAATAGAAAAATTAGCCAGGTGTAGTGGGGGCGCCATTAATCCCAGCTACTCAGGAGGCTGAGGCAGGAGAAGCGCTTGAACCCAGGAGGCAGAGGTTACAGTGAGCCAAGATCACGCCACTGCACTCCAGTCTGGGCAACAGAGTGAGACTGTCTCAAAATAGAAAAAAAGAAAAATGTGTTCTTACTGTAATAGACTCAGTAAATATTTTGCAAGTAAACATAAATTTACTATAATTACCAAGTGGAGTTTGCCATTTTAATTTTGAATAGTATGTACTATGGTTTGAATATGCCCTCCAAAATTCATGCTGAAATTTAAGTACCATTGTGACAGGTTTTTGTTTTGTTTTGTTTTGTTTTTGTGTTTTGAGATGGAGTTTCACTCTTATCACCCAGGCTGGAGGTCTTGGCTAACCGCATCCTCTGTAGCCCGGGTCAAGTGATTCTCCTGTCTCAGCCTCCCAAGTAGTTGGGATTACAGGTGCCTGCCGCCACGCCTGACTAGTTTTTGTATTTTTAATAGAGACAGGATTTCACAGTGTTGCTCATGCTGGTCTCAAACTCCTGACCTCAGGCAATCCACCTGCTTCGGCCTCCTAAAGTGTTGAGATTACAGGCGTGAGCCACCGTGCCCAGCCTGTGACAGGTTTAAGAGGTGGGACTGTTAAGAGGTGTTTAGGCCATGAGGGCTCTGCCCTCATGAATAGATTAATGTTGTTGTTGTAGGAGTGGGTTTGTTATAAAAGCAAGTTTGGCCCTCTCTTGTCCTCACCCTCTCTTGCCCTTCTGCCTTCCGCCATGGGATCATGCAGCACTAAAGTCTTCACCAGATGTCAGCATCATGCACTTGGACTTCCAGGACTCCGGAACCATGAGCCAAATAAACTTCTTTTCCTTATAAATTACCTAGCCTGTGGCATTCTGTTATAGCAACACAAAATGGACTATATATGTGACATATGCTTTTAAATGTTATAAAATTGCAACCATATATTAACCTTTCTAAAACATTGAAAGTAATATTTCTTTAGAGTAAATGAAAACTTACACATTAAAAAAAATGGATGAGACTTCTGAGGTATATAATATAAAAGTATATAGGCCTGAAATAGGAAGGCAAAATAAATTAAATATCTTAATTGGAAAATTGATATTTAACTATATTTGTCCCCCTATGACTTAGAGTAGTCTAGATATTATACTTTTCTATCTGGTGTGCTGAAATATGTCTTGATGATAAATTCAACTAATTACTACACGTATTATCTTGTATTTTTGCAGTTAGTTGAAGGAATAGGTTTCGTTAACATTAGTCATAGAACTCCAGGCCATGGTATGATTAAATAATATTGAATTTATAATTCATTCTAAATATGAGTTTTATATTTAGATTCCTGTTGAGATATCACATAGAATAAAATAATTTACTGTAATTCTTTCTGCAAGCTTTTAAAGAAATTATATGAGGTAAGACTGCCGCCTGCTGGTCACGATGTGTTACTTCATTCACATTTCAAACTTGTTTTTCAGTATAGCAGAGGATGTGATAAATACAATTCAAAGCGATACAACATACAGACTTTTGAGATGTCCTAGGTTGTCACAAATTATTGATGCTTGAACGTTCTAACAATTAGCATTCCCACAAACTTTTCATGTGTGTCCTTCCCTCTTGGTGACCGTTGATAACAAATCTCTGGCTGCATATTTCTGAGTCTTTGAAATGTACAATTTAGGGGCTAAGTTGCATTTACGCTACTTTCTCTTGAGCAGTGTGAGCTAAGCATCCATCTGTAGGTGAGAGATCTCTTACGTGTTGCTGAACCTGCTGCATAACTGCATTCCTTTACCTTATCTTTTTCTGACAACATCGCACAAACATATTGGCAATGCTGCTTTGTCCTCTTCTGGAACCCCAGGGTAAAGATATCCCCCACTCCTCTCACTGGCTCTGAGCCCAGCCCCAAGGTCACCCATAACTCAGGCGATCCTCAGCTCACCCCTAAGATGACACAGTCTTGTATCATGACTCTAGGGCAGCAGTTCCCAACCTTTTTGGCACTAGGGACTGGTTTTGTGGAAGACCATTTTTCCACGAACCGGGGTTGGGGGGATGGTTTTGGGATGATTCGAGTGCATTACATTTATTGTGAACTTTATTTCTATTTTTATTACATTGTAATATATAATGAAAGATTAGACAAGTCACCATAATGTAGAATCTGGGAGCCCTGAGCTTGTTTTCCTGCAACTTGATGGTTCCACCTGGGGGAGAGGAGAGACAGTGACAGATCATCTGGTATTAGATTCTCATAAGGAGTGTGCAACCTACATCCCTTGCATGTGCAGTTATAATAGGGTTCATGCTCCTGTGAGAATCTAATGCCCCTGCTGATCTGACAGGAGGCGGAGCTGAGGAGGTAATGCGAGTGATGGGGAGTGACTGTAAATACAGATGAAGCTCACCTCCTGCTGTGCGGCCCAGTTCCTAATGGGCCATGGACTGGGGGATGGGCAGCCCTACTCTAGGGGACAGATAACCTGAGTTTGAAGGCCTGCTCTACCCCTGGCTACCTCAATTACTCATTTTGGTTGTGATGAGCATGAAATCCTTTTATAATAAGTAAAAAAAAAGTTGTTATAAACATCCTTCCCTAAATGCTTCAACCACCAACCTGCCCTGACCTGAGGCTGATGCTGAGTTCCAAGGGGCTCAGGTCTAAGAAAGGAAGTGCAGATGCGAGTTCTTGGGTGTCAGTTTCAGTTCCCACACAGTGCTCCACCTTCTCCTTATTCCCAAGAATACCAAATTACGGACATCCTGTCTGCTCTCCCCAGACTTACTGAGCATGTTGAAATTAAATTGTACCCTGACAACTTGAAAATCCTTTTCATGATTAAAACAAATATTTATGGAACACTTTCCAGGTAGCAAGAACTTGCTAAGTACTGCATTTAAAAAGATGAATGTGCTTTCCAAATGCTTAATTTGCATCATGAACACCGCTTATTCAGGATGGCCAAGAGAGACCCAGCCAGCAGAGGTATCTATCAACTCTATTGAGGAAAAAAAGGCAAACATGAGAAATTTCAGGCATGGGAAATTTGTAAGACCAAGAAAGGTAAAAAGGAAATCTTGATAAATTCAAATGTGACATTATGTAACAGCCAGGAAAGTTACTTTGTTGTTGGGATTAAAATAGTTAAGAGATTTTTGTGAACTTCTGGACAGGGGCTCTTTTCCTGGTCTTGTATTTCCAGCACCTCTCAGAGTAGCTGCATATAGTTAGCACTTAATTAACATTTATTGAACTAATTGCCTCACTTGCTCTTGCTTACTGAAACAGTCATAATCATTATCCCCTTCATCTAGCAAATACAAAGTTAGGCGGAATGCGCACAGACTAAGTAAGAAACAGACAAGTGAAGCTGGAGAAGCTTCAAATGTTTGGAGGACGCCCGGGGCATTTCTCCCCAGGCTCCAGATGAATTCTGGTGCTAAGGGTGATGCCGGAAACTCGGAGTCCCTGGGTTTGCAAAGTCTGTCTGCCAAGGAAGGAGGTCTTCAAAGTACACGAGAAAGGAAAACGAGAATAAAAAATGGATTTGGCAATAAAGATGAGGGAGAAAGTCATGCTTCACATCTTGGTGAACCTTTTAACTGCTGATAATAGACATGTATAGCAGAGTCTTCTAAGGCTCACAAATAACAACAATGACGCTATGTGCTTTGCATGCATTACCTAAGTTAATGTTCAAAACAACTGGAAGCAGATCTGCCCCATTTTACAAATGAGGAGGAAACCGAGGTTCTGGGAGGTTGCTAGCTGGTTGGTGCAAGAGGCCTAGATTTCTGCGTATCTCGGCTTTCAACATGCCTTTCTCACTAAGCTTAATTATTTCTAGCTTTTGATTTAATGTGAGAGACTTGAGATTCTTCCTTTCACTTAAACACTTAGAGGCTATTGTAAGATTCCCTTTTTTTTTTTTTTTTTTTTTTTTTTGAGGCAGGGTCTGACTCTGTCACCCAGGCTAGAGTGTGGTGGCACGATCTTGGCTCACTGCAGCCGCCACTTCCTGGGCTCAGGTGATTCTTTCATCTCAGCTTCCCAAGTAGCTGGGACTACAGGTGTGCACCAGGATGCTAGTTAATTTTTGTAGTTTTTGTAGAGACAGGGTTTCTCCATGTTGCCCAGGCTGGTCTTGAACTTCTGGACTCAAGTGATCTGCCTGCCTCAGCATCTTAAAGTGCTGGGATTACAGGCTATTGTAGGTTTGTTTATTTATTTATTTATTGACTGAGATGGAGTCTCGCTGTGTCACCCAGGTTGGAGTGCAGTGGCGCAATCTCAGCTTACTGCAACCTCCACCTCCCAGGTTCAAGCAATTCTCCTGCCTCAGCCTCCCAAGTAGCTGGAATTACAGGCATATGCCACCATGCCTGGCTAAGTGTATTGTTTTGTTTTTGTTTTGTATTTTTAGGAGTGATTTGTATTTTTAGGAGAGATGAGGTTTCATCATGTTGGCCAGGCTGGTCTTGAACTCCTGGCCTCCAATGATCCACCCGCCTTAGCCTCCCAAAGTGCTAGGATTATAGGCATGAGCCACTCTGCCCGGCTGGTATTGTAGGATTCTTTTATTTTTATTTATTCATTTATTTTTGAGACAGTCTCACTCTGTCGCTCAGGCTGGAGTGCAGTGGTGCGATCTTGGCTCACTGCAAGCTCCGCCTCCCGGGTTCACGCCATTCTCCTGCCTCAGCCTCCCAAGTAGCTGGGACTATAGGTGCCCGCCACCATGCCAAGCTAATTTCTTGTATTGTTTTTAGTAAAGACAGGGTTTCACTGTGTTGGCCAGGATGGTCTTGATCTCCTGACCTCGTGATCCATCCACCTCAGCCTCCCAAAGTGCTGGGATTACAGGCATGAGCCATTACGCCCAATCTATTGTAGGATTCTTAATTGACCTAATTTCAATATTGTCACATCTCAGAAAATAGGGAGTCCTGAGGAGATGGGGAAATGGCTGGTATATGAAACAGAACACACACAACATTTATTGAAGTTTGCTATCTTACAGGGGCACAGTTCGTGGCACCCCCAAAAATCACAATAGTAATGTCAAAGATAATTATCAAGCAAAATAACATATATAATAATAATTAAAAGTGAAATATTGTGAGAATTACCCAAATGAGACACAGAGACAGAAAGTGAAGGCACGCGGTTGGAAAAATGGCGCTGATGCCAAAGGTGGCCACCAACTTTCCCTTTGTAAGAAATGCAGTCTCTGCAAAGTGTTATAAACTGAAGCTCAATAAAGTGAGGCAGGCCTGCACACTCCTTGTTTCCTCTGCTGCTGCCATGCTGGTCTCCTGCCTGTTCTTGGGCTGCTGAATTGAGGAGGCTCAAACTTGCTTTAGGGCCTCAGCCACTGCTTGTGTAACATGAGTCTTTGCTCACCTTCTCACTTTCTCAATGAGGACTGAGCTACCTCCCAACTGAACCCTGCAACATGCCCCTCCCCTGCACTCCCAGACTCTCTTCTTTACCCTCTCCAACCCATCATGATCCTTTTACACTTCTAACATACTATACAATGCACTTATTTATTATGCTTATTCCTTTTTATTTTATTTTTTTGAGACACAGTCTTGCTCTGTTGCCCAGGCTGAAGTGCAGCAGCCTGATCTTGGCTCACTGTGAGAGGTGACAATGGCTAGCAGCCCTCACTCTCAGCACCTCCTCGGCCTCAGCGTCCACTCTGGTGGTGCTTGAGGAGCCCCTCAGCCCACCACTGCACTGTGGGAGCCCCTCTCTGGGCTGGCTGAGCCGGCTACCTCTGCTTGCAGGGAGGTGTGGAGGGAGAAGCACGGACGGGAACCAAGACTGTGCAGGGAGCTTACAATCCAGCACAAGTTCCGGGGGGCCCAGGTGCGGGCTCGGAGGGCCCTGCACTCAGAGCGGCCTGTGGCCCTGGGCAGTGAGAGGCTTAGCACCTGGGCCAGCAGCTGCAGAGGGTGTGCTGGGTCCCCCAGCACTGCTGGCCCTCATGCACGGCACTCGAATTCTCACCAGACCTCAGCCGCAGCCCCGCGGGGCAGGGCTCAGGACCTGCAGCCCACCATGTCGAGCCGCCCCCTCTGCGAAGGGACACAACTGCAACCTCTGCTTCCTGGGTTCGAGCGATTCTCAAGCCTCAGCGTCTGGAGTACCTGGGACTACAGGTGCATGCCACCACCCCCAGCTAATTTTTCTATTTTTAGTAGAAGTGGGGTTTCATCATATTGGCCAGGCTGGTTTTTAACTCCTGACCTCAAGTGATCCCCCCGGCCTTGGCCTCTCAAAGTGCTAGGATTACAAGTGTGAGCCACTGAGCCTGGCCTATGATGCTTATTACTTATGGACTTTCCCCATACTTGAATGCAAGCTCCATGATAACAAGGCCCTATTCACTGATAGGTCACAAACACTCCGAACGACTCCGAACGACTCCGAAGGACTCCTGGCAATGTCGGCATCCATACACACACTTTGAATAAACATACCCTTTTGTTAGCAAATAAAAATGGGATCGTATTGTACAAACTGCTTTACAAAGACTCTTTGGCCTCATATTTTTTGAATGTGTTATGTCAATACACATACTGTGTCCGGAATGGTGGGTTCTTGGTCTTGCTGACTTCAAGAATGAAGCCGCGGACTCTCCTGGTGAGTGTTACAGTTCTCAAAGATGGTAGTCCGGAGTTTGTTCCTTCAGATGTTCAGATGTGTCCCCTAGTTCTTCCTTCTGGTGGGTTCGTGGTTTCGCTGACTTCACGAGTGCAGCTGCAGACTCTCCCAGTGAGTGTTACAGCTCTTAAACCCAGTAGGTCTGGAGTTGTTCCTTCTTCCCAGTGGGTTCATGGTCTTGCCAGCTTCCTGAGTGAAACTGCAGACCTTCGTGGTGAGTGTTACAGCTCATAAAGGTGGCATGGACCCAAAGAGTGAGCAGCAGCAAGATTTATTGCAAACAGTGAAAGAACAGAGCTTCCAAGGTGTGGAAGGGGACCGGAGCGGGTTGCCCGTGACTGGCTAGGGCAGCCTGCTTTTATTCCCTTATCTGACCCCACCCACATCCTGCTGATTGGTCCATTTTACAGAAAACTGATTGGTCCGTTTTGACAAAGAGTGCTGATTGCTGTGTTTACAATCCCTGAGCTAGACACAGAGTGCTGATTGGTGCATTTACAATCCTCTAGCTGGACACAAAGATTCTCCAAGTCCCCACCAGGTTAGCTAGACACAGAGCATGATTGGTGTGTTTACAAATCTTGAGCTAGACACAGAGTGCTAGACAGAAAAGTTCTCCAAGTCCTCACTAGGTTAGCTAGATACAGAGTACTGATGGTGTATTTACAAACCCTGAGCTAGACACAGAGTGCTGATTGGTGTATTTAAGATCCCTTAGCTAGACATAAAAGTTCTCCAAGTCCCCACTAGACTCAGAAGCCCAGCTGGCCTCACGTAATGGATCCCGCACCTGGGCTGCCAGCAGAGCTGCCTGCTAGTCCCGAGCCCCACCTGAACTCCTCAGCCCTTGGGCAGTCGATGGGACTGGGTGCCACGGAGCAGGGGGCGGCACCTGTCAGGGAGGCTCGGGTCTGAGGGAGCGCACCGTGGAGCGGGCTGCTGGGACATGGCTGGCTGCAGGTCCCGAGCCCTGCCCCTCGGGGAGGCGGCTGAGGCCCGGCGAGAATTTGAGCGTGGTGCATGCGAGCTGGCAGTGCTGGGGGACCTGGTGCACCCTCTGCAGCTGCTGGCCCAGGTGCTAAGCCCTTCACTGCCCAGGGCTACCAGCCGCTCTGAGTGCGGGGCCTGCCAAGCCCATGCCAGGGCTTGCCGGAACTTGCGCTGGACTGTGAGCTCTGCATGCAGCCCCAGTTCCTGCCCGTGCCTCTCCTTCCACATCTCCCCACAAGTGGAGGGAGCCAGCTCCAGCCTCAGCCAGCCCAGAGAGGGGCTCCCACAGTGCAGTGGCTGGCTGAAGGGCTCCTCAAGAGCCACTAGAGTGGACACCAAGGCTGAGGAGGAGCCGAGAGTGAGGGGTGCTAGCATGTTGTCACCTCTCAATACAATTCAAATACTTTTTCTATCCACATCATGGGCTACTGTATACCAGTTTTCATCAGTTAATGTTTAATTAATCAAGCAATTAATTTGTTTTCATGGTAACCTTTTTTCAAAACTTAATTGAGATGTAATTCACATACCATAAAATCCACCTGTTTAAAATGTACAATTCGCCTGTAATCCCAGCACTTTAGGAGGCCGAGCCTGGTGGGTCACCTGGGGTGAGGAGTTCAAGACCAGCCTGGTCAACATAGCAAAATCCTGTCTCTACTAAAAATGCAAAAAAAAGAACTATCTGGGCGTGGTAGTGAGTGCCTCTAATCCAGCTATTCAGGAGGCTGAGGCAAGAGAATTGCTTGAACCTGAGAGGCAGAGGCTGCAGTTAGCCGAGATCGTGCCACTGCACTCCAGCCTGGGTAACAAGAGTGAAACTCCATCTCAAAGAAATTTTAAAAAATGATAATAAAGTACAATTCCATGGCAACACATATCTATTGAGAGCAAGACATCTGCACTGCAATCGGCTCTGAGGTTACAGCTGTGAAGATACACAGTTCTTGCTCTCACAGAGATTATGGTCTGTGGGGAGAAGGGAACAGGCAGAAATGAACAAATACTCGCACAAATAATTACTTCTTATTGTGGTAAGTGCTACACAGGAAAAGAGACTGCGTGTCCTATGTGTAATTAACAGAAGACCCTAACTAGTCTTAGGGCCCAGGGCAGGGTCCTGCCAGGAAGTGGAATTTACGCTGAGCCCTGTGGGATGAGTAGGAGTCAGGCACGCAAAGGGAGAACGGCTGGCAGGGGGACTGGAAGGTTGTTGTGGATGGATATGTAGGTTGTTTAATTATTTCACTAATAAATGCTGTAATGAAGGGCCTTAAATTATTTCCTTAAGGCAAATCCCTAGAACTGATATTGCTAGGTCGAGATGTACGCAGATCCATCCTCCCTTACTCTCTTTTTTTCTTTTTGCTTAAACCTTTCCTATATATTACATTCCTGGAAGGGTGGTGGTTTAGGTGTCTAGGGAATTCCAAGTCCCCTGCTATTTTGCTGCTTACTTCTCAAGATGATTCAGACAGGATTCCAAGAGCCTTGGAAAAAAAGACCCTATGGGAAATCTTTGCAAACTGAGGCTGGCAGGTAGCTGCAATGCCTCAAGTATAAAGAGCATCACAAACACTGAACATTGAAATCAGGTTCCAGTAGATCTGAAGCGTAGTGAGAAATCTTCTCCTTCTCCTCCTCCTCCTCCAACTGAAGTGGAGTGAGAAATCTCCTCTTACTCATCCTCCTCCTCCTGCCCCTCCTCCTCCTCCTTCTTCCAGTCTCACTTTGGAGTGCAGTGCTGCGATCTCAATCTTGGTTTACTGCAACCTCTGCTTCCTGGGTTCAAGCAATCCTCTCACCTCAGCCTCCTGTGTTGCTGGGACCACAGGTGTGCACCGCCACACCCAGCTAATTTTTGTTTTTGTTTTTTGGTAGAAAAGGGTTTTCCCATGCTGGCCAGAGAGCTCAACTGATCGCCTGCTTTGTCCTTCCAAAGTGCTGGGATTACAGGCATGAGACACCACGCCCTGCCTATTTTCTCTTTACTTAGTTTCTTTCTTAAATGGAAAGTCATTGAAGAACTCTGTTAGGTTCTAGTTTTGATTGCCTTTTCAGTGACTCTGATGAACACATTATTGTAGTATCTGGGCAGGCTAGCTATTTAAATACTAAGTGGTACTGAAATTATGACCATTTTGCAGGTTAGTACTGAAAATTTCAATTTCAGTTCTAAATTCCAAATGAAAAAAGGCACGAAGTCATTTACAAGAAGCACATGAAATAAAATGGCAATTAAAAAATCTGAAAGCAGGAATAAGGAAAGAAAAAGCAAATTGGTCAAATCATACTAAAAAGAGAAATAAGATGAGTTACATATTCAAATTATATGAGAGGAGGAGGCATGGAATACTTATTTTACCTTAAATTCATTGAGTGGCCTTTTTATGTTCAGTTTTTCTTGAAAAAAATAGTTTTGCTTCTCTCCTCAGACACCTTTGTGAATTGCCCTTCACTTTAGTTAGGTCTTGCCTTAAATGCCATGACATCAGAGTTCTTTCCTGATCACACTAGTTAAAATAGAGCGTCTTGTCTCCAGAATCCTACATGGTCTTCCAGCTTCTACCTTTGTTCTTTCTGATCCATTCTCTGTGCTGGAGTCAGAGTGCTCTTTTGAAACCCAAGTCAGCCCATGCTGTTCTGCTGTTTGTTTATTTATTTATTTAGAGATGTCATTCAGGCTGGAGAGCAGTGGCTTGATCTCTGCTCACTGCAACCTCAGCCTCCTGGGTTCAAGTGATTCTCCTGCCTCAGCCTCCCAAGTAGCTGGGACTACAGGCATGCACCACCATGCCTGGCTAATTTTTTTTTTTTTAAATACTTTTAGTAGAGACAGCATTTCAGTATGTTGGGCAGGCTGGTCTTGAACTTCTGACCTTGTGATCTGCCTGCCTCGGCCTCTCAGAGTGCTGGGATTACAGGCGTAAACCACCGTGCCTGGCCTGTTCTGCTGTTTAAAGCTTCCAATTTCCATTAGAATAGTTCGGACACTCACATGGCCTGTAAGGCCTTACCTAGTCTGGCCACCATCTCACTCCTCTCTCTGACTTTTCTTTTACCACTTTCCTGTTGTTGTGAGCTGAATTGTGTCTCCCTACCTCCCAAATTCATGTTTTGAGGTCCTAACCCCCAATACCTCAGAATATGACCTTATTTGGAAATAAGGTTGTTACAGATGTAATTAGTTAAGATGAGGTCACACTGGAGTAGGATGGGTCCTCTAATCCATTATGATTGGTATCCTTGTAAAAAGGGGAAATTTGGACACAGACACACACTCGGGGAGAATGCCTCATGAAGACTGGAGTGATGCTGCCACAAGCCAAGGAAATACCAAGCCTAGGAGATGGCCTGGAATGGATCCTTCCCTACACCTTCAGAGGGAGCATGGCCCTGCAGGCACCTTGATCCTGGACTTCAAGATTCCAGAATGGTGAGACAAGAAATTTCTGTTAAGCCACTCAGTTTGTGGTACTTTGTTACAGCAACCCAAGTGAACTAATACACCTCTGTTTGCTCTTTAGCATTCTGGACTCCTATGGTTCCTCAAACAGGCCAGATGCAGTTCCTCCTCAGGGGTTCTGCATTGCAAGTTCAGGTCGCCTGGTGTCTTTGCACAAGTATTTGCATGGCCCACTCCCTTGCTGCTCTCTGCTCAAATGCCACTTGGTCTGGGGGTCTTCTCTGGGCCCTCTATTAAAAACAGCACCCGGGCTGGGCACGGTGGCTCACACCTGTAATCCCAGCACTTTGGGAGGCCAAGGCGGGTGGATCCTGAGGTCAAGAGATCGAGACCATCCTGGCCAACACGGTGAAACCCTGTCTCTACTAAAAATATAAAAATTAGCTGGGCATGGTGGCAGATGCCTGTAGTCCGAGCTACTCAGGAGGCTGAGGCATGAGGATCGCTTGAACTTGGGAGGCGGAGGTTGCAGTGAGCCAAGATCACACCACTGCACTCCAGCCTGGCAACAGAGTGAGGCACCGTCTCGAAACAAACAAACAAAAAACAAAAACAGCACCCCTGCTCCTTCATGCTCTATCCCTTTACCCTGTATTATTTTTTTCTGTAGCACTTAACATATTTAAAGTACTTTAATAAATTTTACTGTCATCCCTCACCAATCCCTTACCCCAAATATAAGCTCCATGAAGGTCAAGAATTTCTTTAATTTGTTCACTAGTATATGCTGAGTCTAGAGTAATAGGCACTCCATAAATATTTGCTGAATGAATGAATAAAATATATAAGCAAAGGTCAGGTGCGGTGGCTCATACCTGTATCCCAGCCCTTTGGGAAGCAGAGGCGGGTGCATCACCTGAGGTCAGGAGTTCAAGACCAGCCTGACCAATATGGTGAAACCCCATCTCTCCTAAAAATACAAAACTTAGCTGGGCATGGTAGTGTGCACCTGTAATCCCAGCTACTTGGGAGGCTGAGGCAGGAGAATCACTTGAACCTGACAGGTGGATGTTGCAGTGAGTTGAGATCATGCCATTGCACTCCAGCCTGTGTAACAGAGTGAGAGTCCATCTCAAAAAAAAAAAAAAATATATATATATATACACACACACACACACACACATATATACACACACATATATATATACACATACATACACACACACACACACACATACACACACATATATATGTGAAAATTTAAATCCTGAAGCTTGGAACTAGGGTAACTGTGAAGGCATGCTAACCAATACATTCCTTTTTAAAATGTGATATTCCTAGTTACCACTGGGTCCTAGAGAAAGAGAGTATGGTTCTGGACTTCAGAGAACTTAAAATGTTAATAAACACACATCACTAGTGAGAATTATATGACTGGCTGTTATTTCACTTTCATTAAGACTTTAGATTCTCTAAAATAATTAAACCTACTTTTGATAAAGTTAATACTTCCTACCCACTGAGTATTTAATTAGCTGTGTTAGAAAAGAAATTTGAAGATCTACTACGCTCTACAAGAATTATAGGGAAAGCATCTTACACGCAGGGGAGGAAATTCCTAAAGTGGACAAATAAATAGTCAAATTTAAATGAAAAGAAAACTATGCCAAGTGACAACTGCTCCATTATCGGCCACCTCGAAATTGCCATGTTGAACACCACCAGGACCAGCTACTCCAGCTGCTTGAAGTCACTGTAGACCATGACCAGGGAGACCACGGCTTCCACACAGACGCTAAGCAGGCTAATGGTAGGAAGCCCATGCAGTTTTTGTCCAGGCCCACACTGACTGTGACTGCATGGATGTGACTTGCCACGTGATTCCTGTTGTTTGGTAGCAGCCCCTTTGCCACCTGATATTTATATATTTTTATCATTGCCTTTAGGAATCTGTTTGTCCAACTGAAAAAGGGATCATGTCACCAGTTCACTTCAGGTGTTAAATGTATTTGTAAATGATGAAAGAGCCATGTTATAGAATATTTTGAAAATAAAGAAAAATATTACCCAACTGTTAGCATTTTGGTAATGTTTTCTGTGTAACATTACACAGGGTTAATGTTGTAATTAAACTATGGCTATGCTTCTTACACCCTGGGTTTTCATTCCTATTATACTCATTTTTACCTTACCGCCTCATCCTAAAATGAATAATACTGCTTCATAATGGTGTTTTAGTGGTTGCCTCACATTCAGTTAAGTGGATGAACCATAATTGACAACCATTTTCCTATTGTGAGACCTTTAGTCACAACAGCTCTGCCCCTGCCCCCAGCTTTCTGCTATTTGAAACTGCAATTACTATCTTCACATTTCTAAAGTATCTTCCATAGTTTGCATAATTGTTTACTATAAATGTCTAAAAGTGGGATCCGTGGTGGGGAGGAAAGGGTTAACTGAGCAGATCTAGGCCACTTAAACCGTGCACATTACCAAGGAAGGGGGATTTTCATGACTGGACCTTGGCTGGCTCCTCGGAACTGAGCCCTTGCAATATTCTGACTGATAAGAGCATTTTGCATGCTGGGAGGTGTTCAGCCACACTGTACTCCATTTAGTTTATCCTAACAATGTGATTTACAGTGAACACCTGCGTTCCCTCTGGGGGGTGGAGCTTCAGTAACTGAGGTCAGCCATGCAGGCACTGTATGCATATGTGACTGGCCATCAACAAAAAACTCTGGGCCACCAGTCTCAGGTGAGGTGTGGTTGCGTGTGTTATCACACATCCTTGCTGGAGGAATTAAGTACATCCTCTGGGACCTCACGGAGACTCTACTGAGACAGGAGTCTCAGAAACTTGTGCCTGGAAGTTTCCTCTCCGTGCACAATCACATGTGAGTCCATTTAGTAAATCATCAAGCTTGGAGACCCTTGACACCCCTGGCTATACTGATTGGCATTCAGTTGCAGATAATGGAAACTACTCTAGCTGATTAAAGCAAAAAGTGTTTATTATCATGTATTCTATGACTTCCAAAATTGTTGAAAATTGTTTACTAGCATGTATTCTGTGGTTTCCAAAGATGTTGGAATTGCTAAAAAAGTAGATGCAGCTTCCAGGAACCATTTCTAGCACCAGCATTTCACTGCTTCTGCCAGAATTAGAAAGCCACCAAACTAATAAGCTACTTGCTATAAAAATCATACTGCCTTAGCTAGGATCCATGTCAGCAAAACGCGTGCCTTACATCTTACCTTGCTGCCCTCTTAACTCAGTTCTGAATCCGGGCATCTGAATGACAGCCATATCTGACACTGTAGCTGCAGGGGCATCTGGAAATGGAGCATTTTGCATTTACAGTGCTCAAAGATACAAGCAGGAAATTAGAATTTATGCTGAGTGAGCTAATCCACAGTATCTAACACATTGCATTCAAGGGTATGAACATTTTAACGTTTCTTGGTAGACAGGGCCAAACTGCTTTTCCAGAAGGTTGGAAAAATTCACAATAGCAATAGCAATGAATAACGTTCCATTTTTCCAACACTTTATAGTTTCCTAATGAGGGAAAGATAATCTCAGCAGACAAAAACAAACACTAAGTCATAAGGCACTGTGTGTGCCCACTCTTTTTCTCGCTCTGTTTTCTTTGAAGAAGCAGATTTCTTAAGATTGTGGTTAGGAGTAATCCCTTGCTTGAAAGCTGGGAATTATAAGTCGATCTACAAATCAGCTATTCTATGATGGTGACTTAAAAACAAACAAACAAAACCAAAGCAAGGCACTCATCTATGCAATGCTGGGCTAAGCAATTTTGGTTATTGTTGAAAAGTACTGAATAAAGTAAGGGGAAGGCTAATTTTACTTTTATAAGTCTAATTTATAATTTTCTGTTCCCACAGTGAATTGTCAGGTTCCTCATCTTGGTCTTCCTCCAGGCCCTGCATCTCTTCAATCGGTCCTACATAATTACCACTGGTTGCCTTAGAAATAGGGATTTGGGCTTGGGGTCACAGCTGCTTTGATCTTTGAGGTTGAGATTTCTGCTTGAGAATTTTAGCTATTGAAAGATGTAACATCTCATCCAGACGTCCAGGAAAATAATAACTGTGATGGAGATGTTTATATACACAAGGGATGGCATCAATAATAATGACATAAACTTCCTAATTCCTCAAAGATACTTACAACTTCACAATTACTGGGTCACGGAACACTTCGTCAATTGGTTAAACAGCGATAGAAAATGAATACAGGGTATTTATGATACACTGTCACAATGAGATCCTATTCTACATATTACATGTGTATGTAGAGAAGAACATTGCACAGGAAGAATGCTAAATGCTTATAGCAGTTATCACTGGGGGTGAGACAGTGAGTGGCTTTTACTGTATTCCTTACATATTCTGGATTGTTTGAAAATTCTAAAATGAGCACATCTTACTTTAATAAAGATTTTAAAAGGTGAGAAAAAAATCACTAAAAAAGTATTTGCCAATACCTTAAAGGGTTGTAGTAGATTTAAATTACGTAATTGGTAAGAATGTGTTTTTGTAGATTATGTACTATTATGAAAATACAATGTAGTAAATTTTCCTAAGTCCATGATCTCCCCTCCTTACTTAGAATTAATGGGTCTGAAGCCTTTAGGTATGTTTAGTTTAAGAATTTTATTTTAAAGGAATTTCTGTGGCATAACATAATGTTTATGGTACTTTTACTGAAAGTCACTTATAATGATCAAATTATAACAATTTTTGCAATAAGCTCTCATTAAATTTTCCTAAAAGTAGAAAAAGTACACATTATATACCATTTTGAACTTAATTATTTCTTTAAAATCTCAAAATAATTCAGTGTAAAATGTTAGTTTCAAAGACAATTTATGGGAAATTATAAAGCAACTATAAAGTTCTTTATAATAAATCCAAGATAAAAGTAATTTTTTACAGGTTGAAAATTTTTCAAAATGCCTAAGTGGATTATAAATACATTTTGGCCATCTGATGAATTTAGAGGCACTTTAAAAGGTGTCTAGTTGAACTACTACAGATAGGACATGTTTGAGGAAATTTAATTTAATCTGTAAGTCTAATAACACCAGTGTTCATTTCTTCCTGACAAAACAAGAAATTTATTGGAAAAATCCATGAGCAGCATGATTAGTTTGATTTCTTTTTTTCTCTTTTTTAAGAGACAGGGTCTTGTTCTGCCACACAGGCCACAGTGCAGTGGTGTGATCGTAGCTTACTGCAGCCTTGAATTCCTGGGCTCAAGTGATCCTCCCTCCTCAGCCTCCCAAAGTGCTGGGATTATAGGTGTGAGCCACCATGCCCAACCTAGTTTAATTTCTTCATAAAGATTCTTTTATAAGTTGTGCTAATACCTGGAAGGCCTAAAACAGAAAAAAATATTAGAATTAATTAAATTAGGATACTACATTGGAAAACTCTGTAATAACTTTAAAAATCCAAATAAAGAGTATCTGTCTAAGGTTGAGAGAAGGCACTGGAAAGTCAAGTTGAACATCAACTTTATCCGTGCAGGATGCCATCAATGTCTATTAAAATATGAAGACTGAAGTACATCAGATTTCCAGGATTATTTGTTGTTGTTGTTGTTGTTGTACTTGTGGCCTTCAAGATCATTTTCCATTTTATCCATAACATGAACTATTTTAGATTTTATATAACCTCTCACCTGCATTTTATATAGATTTAATTGCCCAAGTCCACTAATAAATTAAAACAGAGAGAACTTATGAAAAACACATTTAATGACATGAGAATGCAAGTAAATAAAGAACATGCCAAAAATGTCCCTTTCCAAGGATAAGTATAAACTCTTCTCAAGGTTAATGGCACTGTTCAATTTATAGCTCTTCTGTTTTATTTCCACATACACAGCTTATGTTGGTTAAAGCTAGATTGCGATTAAGAAAATTATTCTATTTGACCCTTGCTGATACTTTTTTCTTCAGAGAAAGAGACTGACAGCCATCATGAATTTGTACTTCTGGCTCATATTAATTCATTAAAGGAAAGAAAGAAGTTTTCCTCATAACATGACAATTTACCCAGCTCAGTGGGTTGTGATACATTATTCATGCAGACAATACATTTTAACTCCAATTTAGTCTCATTTCTATAGAAGTCTAGCAACAAAGTAAAATGGGTCTTTGAATGATAGTTCATGACTGGTCAACAAATACCTGAATTTTAGAAACCCAAACAGATATTAAGTAATACTCTAATTCACAAAGTATACACATGCATTAAAAAAATAGAACTGCCAGCTAGTATTACTCTGAAGAGAATACTACACTCACCATATCCATCTGTTCTGGAGAAGCTGAAGAGAAGGATGCTCTCAAGTAAGGGCTAGGAGCTGAGCTATCGATGTAGAAAGCATTTCCAGGGAGCATTAATACCTAAGAGAGTTTGTGGAAGATAGGTAATGTACCACTAAAGAAAAACTCAAAGATAATATAGTTCAGCCTAATCTCAGAGTAGGGAAGGATGTTTTAAATTTAAAAGCAGTTAAAGAAATCACAAGAAAAAGTACTAATTTATATAAAAATTGTGTATGTCATACAATGAACAAAACTAAACACATAGAAACTGAAAAAATGTTCAGAATAAATATGGCAAACACTATCTCTTCTCAAACTGTCAGGAATACAGGAAAACTGAGAACACTCAAATTCTAGCTTTAATGTAGAAAGGACAGTTTACTAAAGAAAGATAAATGGTAACAGATACAAACAAATGTTTAACTAGAAAAGTAATTTTTAAGTAATTAAGTTTGAAAGTTACTTTTAAGCTGGGGCCTGAAAGACAAATTAGGTCAGACAAAAAGCAGGGAGCAGTATTTGAGGGCAAAGATACACAGAGTAAAGGCCCTGAGATGGGAAGAAAATTGGTGCAAAGAACTAAAAGGAGGTAAAAGATGTAATGTATAAAATGAAGGAATAAAAGTATTAAGTAAGCGTGTCAAGATGGGGTGGTCGGAACAGCTGCTGTTCTTGATGGCTACACAGGCAGACAGCTCACTGACGGTAAGCTCCATTTCCTCTTCTTCCTGGGCATCACATGTACCCTATTCCCCAGCCTCTTTCTAGCTGTGTGTGACCATGAGAGCAAATCCTAATCAATGGATGTGAGCAGAAGCCAGGTAAGCGACGTCTAAGGCTGGCCCATACAAATAATCCCATGTGTGATCTGCCACGCTCTTTCCATTTTGTGACCATCTTGGAATCCGTATTGAAGAATGAAAGGCAATGAGATGTAAGAAACACGGGTCTCTGAATCACTGTTGGAACACAGCAGGCTGCAGGTCACATCTTAGAATTATATGTGAGTCAGAGATAAACCTCTATTGCTTATTAAGTCTTTGAGATTTTCAAGTTTATCTTCTACGATGGTTAGGGTTGACTAGTATAATCATGATCTTCAAAAGCACCGAGTAACTGCTTGTTACACTGTCTGCTAAAACAAGAGGAATTGGGAGTGACATGATCTGGAGTACTCTGGGGAAAAGATTTCAAGGCAGAAGATGGGTTTCTCCGTCCTGGTTAAAAATAAAATGAAAGCCATCATTTCTCCCAGTAGCATGGATGAGTGTTGGGATGTACTAGAAGCAAGGAGCTGAAAGAGAAGATAGCCAACATCTGGGCTAACGAAGTGGGGATAAAGCTGGAGATTATTTAGTAAAGGTAAAAAAAGAACATGTAGCAGGATATATGGAGTAAATGAAGAGGACTGAAGAAGAGTATAGTAAAAACAAAGTCTATATCCTTAGCACCTCACTCAGACATACCTACAGATAAGCACTTACCACATATTTTGAGGATGATGGCATTGACAGAAAAGAAAAGAATGTATCAAATTGATTTATTATACTACAATGTATTATTTGAAATAAGTCAATTAAGTATTTATCAAGTACCTACTATGTGCTGTGATTAGGGTTAGAACAATTAATAAAGTTTGAGTCCTGCCCTCAAATAAGATGGTTAAGAGAGGATAATAGCTTTACCAAGGCGGTGGAGGTAGGACTGAAGTCCAGGCAGTCTGTCTCTAGATCTAACTTCCAGAGCACCTTGTCTTTTAGGCACTAGCATGGCACTTTGCCATCATCAGTCCAATCTGTCCTTTAGTTCTTATGATTCAAGACAAAACTGACTCTAGCAGTAGGTTTCAGTGTGTGTAAAAGACTGACAAACATGCTAATGGCTTTAATTAATGGAGAAGGAATAATTTATCTGGTAAACTGGAAAGTTACACAGAAGAATGTTTAGAATTTTCAGCTTACTTGATGCCCCAAATGAAACCTAAGTAGACTTATAATTTAAATATAGAAAGAGGGAAAAAAAAGAAACCTAGAATACATTCTATGAGCTAACTTTAAGTGAAAAAAAAAATCAGGATACAAACTTTTCTGTATAATTTTAACCATGTAACATAAGTGCACAGCCAAAATACTAAAAGAACAAGCGTTTCAAGAAACTATACTATAAATGGTCACAAAATCTGGGTGGTAAAATCATGGGCTATTTAAAAAATTTTCATTATACTTTTATACATTTTCCAAATATCCTATCATGAGTATACTTTATCTTCATCATCAGAAAAAAAACCCTTCATTTTAAATACCAGTGGCTCTTACTGAGCACTGAGTATGTGCCACATACTAGCCTAAGGGCTTTACACATATTAACTCACTTAATCATCAGAGCAACCCTGTGAGAGAGGGATTCTTACTACCTCTGTTTTACAGACAAAGCACAGAAAGGATAACCTATTCAAGGCCACGCATCCCCTAAAGGGTGGTGCTGGGACTCAAACCCAACAAGTGCGACTCCAGAGACCACGCTCAGCCACTATGCTGATCAGTAGCTGAGATGAACAACCGTATTTCCACTAATTTAGACCAGCTGGATAATTATGTAACCCAAAAGCCTCTTAGATTTTGATAATGCAATAAAATATCTAACATTAGAACATTATGAGTTGGCTGGTGGGCAACAAGAAGCATCTATTTCTATTTCTATTCAAGTAAAATATTAAAGAAAAAGTGTAACTTTTCTTTAGGTTTCCCAGCCCTTCGCCTCCCAGTTTTACCCCCATCTTAACGGCTTTTTCTTCAATCAGTTCTTTTACATCATTAATGCCTTTAACTTTAATCCATAAAAACATTCCAGCAGCAGGAACATGCCATTCTGCCAAACCTACAAATAAAAGAAGAGAATAAATGTCTTCCAAAGTAAAGCATCTTGGATGATATCAAAGTGTGTTGTTAAATGGCGTAAGTGTAGTAAGTAGAAACTAGTATTCCTAAAAAAGTTCCTTCAATTATAGCATTTTAAAAAATATCATTTAGTGAGCCTTGAAAATTGATGTTCTGGATTTTATTTCAAGTTACTACGGGTGAGGGAGGAAGGGAGAGGTAAGGTGGGCAAGTGATAGCTCACGTGTGCATATTTACAACGCAGTCAGTCTTAGGGTAGTGCAAGAAATCCCACTCACCTCTCCTTCACTTAGAACCATACTTAGACAAACATGGCTATTTCAATTTAGAAGAGGATTCTTCCATTATTTGTGGATTCTTCCAGCATTACAACAAATCCTATTATTCTTGTAACAGTTTAGATGTCCAGTGGATTAGCGTTTTTATCAGAATGTAATTAATTATGAAAAGAAATACTTAAAATTCAAGAATTCCAGAAGCAGTTGTGGGCTTTATGTTTCATTGAGTATTAGGACACAGAAATCAAAAACAAAGCCTAATGATTTTTTTTTTTTTTTTTTTTTTTTTGAGACGGAGTCTCGCTCTGTCGCCCAGGCTGGAGTGCAGTGGCCGGATCTCAGCTCACTGCAAGCTCCGCCTCCCAGGTTCACGCCATTCTCCTGCCTCAGCCTCCCAAGTAGCTGGGACTACAGGCGCCCGCCACCTCGCCCAGCTAGTTTTTTGTATTTTTTTAGTAGAGACGGGGTTTCACCGGGTTAGCCAGGATGGTCTCGATCTCCTGACCTCGTGATCCACCCGTCTCGGCCTCCCAAAGTGCTGGGATTACAGGCTTGAGCCACCGCGCCCGGCCGCCTAATGATTTTTGATTTACGTTACTATCTTTTTTAAAAAAGAACTTGCTGTTGATCAAAAGTTTTTCTTCAGTACTATTATGCAAAGTAGTAAAATAGTGCTCTTGTCAAAAAGATACTAATTCTGTTTTTTTTTTTTTTTGGATGGAGTTTTGCTTCACCCAGGCTGGAGCGCAATGGCATGATCTTGGCTCACTGACACCTCTGCCTCCCAGGTTCAAGCGATTCTCCTGCCTCAGCCTCCTGAGTGGCTGAGATTACAGGTGCCCGCCATCATGCCCAGCTAATTTGTGTATTTTTAGTAGAGACAGGGTTTCGCCATGTTGGCCAGGCTGGTCTCGAACTCCTGACCTCAGGTAATTCACCTGCCTTGGCCTCCCAAAGTGCTGAGATTACAGGCGTAAGCCACCACACCCAGCCACTAATTCTGTTTTTACCAAGACTTTATAGAAAATAAGATAGGACAGAAATAAGGAATTGCTATTTTTGGTTTACTATTATTTATATCAAAGGCATTTTAGCAATACAATTAAAGCCATGTGATTAATTTGACCTTCATAATAGAAAAATGAATCTAAAACATCTTGTAATCAAGTTAGCAATAGATAATACTACAGAGATAAATGAGGTTAATGATTAGAAGGCAAATAATGTATCAATGAGACATCTGCCTTTGTACAGTTTAGTTAGAAGAAGCATGGTTTGACAATTTTACTTTGGGTTAAAATTCTGAAATAACTAAAATTTTTGAAAATAGATATTATTAAGCTTTAAGTAAGTTAGAGGTTGATTTTTAGATTTTTTTTTTTTTTAAATCACAAATTCTTTGCAGCAGACAGGTAAAGTGGATAGGAAGGCCTGTGCCCAGGTTTATCAAATGTTGCTTCTAAGATGATTTATGGTGTAATGTTTCCTTAGCAAGAATACTCCTGGACTGTTTCTTTTCCACCAGGATTGTTAGTAATATGCAGTGTTTAGCCCCTACTCTTACAGGTGCTACTGTTTATCATGAGGATGGAATACGTTCCACTCACCAGTTAACCACTTGTCTGCAGCTGCCAATATTGCATCCTTCTGGTTACTATAGAAATCAGTAACCCTAGAAGAAGAAAACAATGAAATAGATGTGCTCAGTACATTGATTGCAGAAGCAAAAAAGGCTCCAGAGTCCAGGCTATAAGAATTTGTTTTCTATCTTGATTAAAATGTTGAATGCTTGATAGAAGAATGGAGCATATTTGTTTCACTTGTCTGGTGATAAACTTTTAACCGCTGTGTTTTTTCCTTCATTGTAGAATAATTACAAAATAAAAATTCAAAAAGAGAAGTCCATTTCTATGTAAAATATAGAACCTAGAAGTAGCAGGATCAATCTTTGCATTTAGTTATCTAAATACTGGTTCTCATCACTCAGGATAAAAGACAATACTATTGAAATAATGAATCACTGGTCTGGGAATGCAAATACCCAATTCCTCCTTATTTCTAAATGTCCTAGGAGGTACCACATTTACACAGCTAAAGTAATCCATAACTTGTACCAATATACAGACTATTTAGGGAAATTATGTTCACAATCATCTTTACTTGAGCCAAATCCCATGTCATGTATTCTTCATAATTAATCATTATTAAATAAAATATTTCTGTGTATGAATAGTTTACCCATTAAATCATTTAAGTAAGTAAATCCTAACCTGGTGGGAATTTTGGGCTACCTTAGGAGTGGGTGGACACTGCTTTCAAACCACACCTTGGATGCTGAGAAGACTTGCTAGGTGAAGAGCTAATAAAATGAATAGACTTTTGACTTATAGTAGACCATTCCTATTGTTTCTCCTTTCCCAGGATACTTAGGAAGGAAGAATAAATCAATACTGTAGGTGATCTGTATTATGTTCACTGGGCTCCTATTTTGTTCATAAATATTTAAAGAAATGATACAATACCTATCTACATGAGCCATGAAACCCTCTTCTCCCCAATCATGTAGAAGCTGTGATATCATGAGCTAAAAGAGATAAAATCAAAAATACCATGTTTCATCCCCTGAAAATATAATTTTTGCCATATATAAAAGCAAATCACTTTTGATTACATGTAAACCACAATAAGATATAACAAGCTGAGCCTAGCTTATATAGTCAGTGATTTAAAACAAATGTCAATTAATAACAATGACAATACTAGTAAAAATAACAAATATTGATACAGTACTTGTTATGTAGCAGGCACTATTGTAAGATACTAATATATTTTACCAAATGTAATCTCCATAAATTTCTATTTTACTAATGAGGCACAAGGGTTAAGTTAACTTTTCTGAGTCCCACAGCTTGAATTCAGTCAGGCTATCCAGCTCTTGACCCGTGCTGTTAATTGCCATACTATACTGCTTCTCTAAATATAAAAATGTACAGTAGATATGTAAAGTTACATGACATATTTGGAGATTTTCTATTTAAAATAGAAATTCTAGGCTGGGTGCAGTGGCTCACACCTGTAATTCCAGCACTTCGGGAGGCCCAGCTGGGGGATCACCAGAGGCCAGGAGTTAGAGACCAGCCTGGCCAACATGGTGAAACTCTGTCTCTACCAAAAATACAAAAATTAGCCGGGCATAGTGATGTGTGCCTGTAATCTCAGCTACTTGGGAGGCTGAGGCAGGAGAATCGCTTGAACCTGGGAGGCAGAGGTTGCAGTGAGCCAAGGTCATGCCACTGTACTCCAGCCTGGGTGACAGAGCAAGACTCTGTCTCAAAAAAAAAAAAAAAAAAAAAAAGTTTAAAATGTTATAAATTGATAGTTAACTTCTGTTGATAACAGACACAAAAATATGTGAACCTCTGTTGATAACAGATACAAAAAATATGAAAAAAGTCCCCAACTTGGCAAAACATGGGGCCATCTGCACTTTATGGAACATACATCAAACAAATGTCCTATTCTATGCAAACTTTTCTCTTCTATTCATTCTTGCAAGGTTGTGTTACAGAGGGATCCAATAATTTCTCAAAGTTTGTAAGGAAATTTACATATTCTCTTAAATTAATTTTACTTTATTTTAATTAAAACGCATTCCAACCAATTTCTTTAGGAAAGATTAGCATGTCTGCAAAGAAGGCAAACTATGAGTCACTAAACAGGTTTGGAGTTTCTGTTCTCTACCATCTATTTTTTTTAAAAAATTCTGATCTGATTACAAAAAAAAAAAAAAAATATTTCCTAAATTGTCCTTACCTGGTTGAAAGTGCTGGGGTGCAATGTTGAAACTTGTATGTGTAAAATAACTCTCTCTATTAAGGGTTTTGGACCAGTTAAAAATCCTATTCTCAACCTATGTCAAAAGAGAAAAGGCACGATACCAATTCCATATTAACAATTATTACATATCACTTTCCTGATTTCATCAGACAGACAATTGTGACCTGGGGACAAAAGGATCTAGATAATTAAAATATTCTAATAAAACTACTTCTTATTTCAAAAATCAATTTAAGTGTACATTTAAAACAAGATTGACCATGTGTTTCCAAATGTGCCCTTTCATACCTGATATCAAAAACCTGACTGGTCCCACTACAATGTTAGATAAACAGCCAATAATCTTTGATTATTGGAGGTGAATAAAGCGAATAAAAGGCCTATGTTAATATTAATAATGAAACTAATATTTTAAGACAAGCAGACTACAAGCATTTTAAATGAAAAAATTTGTCTAGACTAAAAGATACTGAGGTACTGTCTCTGGCTCTATTAGATCTAGTGTCAAGTTAGAGACACAGGGCCTTACCCGGAGGAAATGATTTTTGAAAAAGAGTCAGCTCTGATGACACGTCCATCAACATCCATGGAAAGAAATGTTGGTACCCTGAACTTAAAATGAAAAATAAAAAATACTGTTGATCTAAAATCTCTGTTAGTCACTGTATGATTATTCTGAATAGAGAGTAGACAGGAGATGGATTTGGATAACAACAGTACAAATATTCTCTTACCTTTATTTCAACCCTTTAACATGGAATAACAAACAAAGATGCATGTTCTTTTATTAGCATCTGCTTGTCTTCATGGCTTTTCTGCCAAAAACACACACAAGGGCTCATTATTTGCTTCAGATGCCATTATTATGAACTTAGGGAAACTTCAAACAGGCCCTCTTTGCCCCAGAGGTTGAAATCCAGGATTAACAGACTTACAGGAGGGACTCCAGGAACACTAGTTTGAACAAGACTATAATGAAGATGGCCAGCAGCACTCAAGGGTATTCAGAGAGAGAGCTGATCCTTACGATCGGCAGAAAGAAAAATGATGCGAATGAAGATGAGAAATTAGTCAATATGAAAGACTGACTTCAACATTTACTTTAAAAGTAGCTACAAATGAGAAAGGAAATTTGCTGGCATGCTGATGGTGGGAGGCAGGAGGCAAAAGTGATGTTTTAGGAAACCCTGTAGAGAAATAAAGAGTTCTTATCTTTTCCCAGTATATTTAAGGGGCAAGCTGAATCCAAGTGTATGTTCTCTGCGGCCTTGAGAGCAAAGAAAGTGTTGGCTTTTGAAGAATCAGGCTTTGGTCTTACCATTATTATCATCTATCAGAAAAAATCATCATGAAAGGTAGCACACATACATAATAGTGTGAGAATCAATCTAAATGCCCATTACTCTGCAGTAAGATCCATGACAGAAATGACAGGGTGGCAAATGTGTGGTGTGCTGCCTGTGATGCCTCCTCTTGTGTCTATGGGAGACACTGCTCACGGAGCACAGCCCTCTTTCTCCTTCCGCTTGAGCATGGCTTCCTAACCCTTCTCATACATCATTCTAATCGGCCACCCCCAAGACACAGAAGTCGACAGCCAAAGATGAAACTCAGTTCACATCCCTGGGTGATGTTTGAGGAGCTGTGAACTTGGATGTGGAGTTCAAGGCATCCATCAGCCCTGATCTACTGTTTGCCCCAGTGCCTGGTACAGAAAGCCAGCTACTGTTTTGAAGGAAAGTAATTTCTGGAAAGAGCAGTAATAACAAAAAAAGAAAGGTACTAATTCCATAATAAAACTGGAAGACTGAAAAGTAAAGTAGTAGCAAATTAATCATAATTGATTTACTTTCCACGTAAAAGTGGATCAGTTCTGACTCTGCAGTCAGCCTAATATCCAACACAGTGCAGTAACTTACAACAACTTATCTTCTAATAGTGAAATAAGTTCATATCATCACTTACCTTGTTAAACTGGAGAAAATAGTAAGGATCATCTTCTATTATGAGGAAATCATATTTTCTTGCAAGCTAAAAAAGGTTGAGGTAATTGTTTATTTCTTAAAGTCATCTATTTCTTAAAAGTTATCTAAAATTAAATTCACTTGGAATTGTAATTTTTTGTACGCATTCAAAAAACTACTGTGTGTCTATTGTCTTAGACAATGAGGATAAAAAGATGAACAAGGCATTAAAGGCTCTTATTCTCATGGAAGTTAGATTCCAGGGGAAAATACAGCATATACAAAGCCTGTGGATCATGAGCAGAATAAACATTAGATGACTGGTTTTATTTACTTTCTTTTTTTGAGAGAGTCTCGCTCCGTCGCCCAGGCTGGAGTGCAGTGGCGCGATCTTGGCTCACTGCAACCTCTGCCTCCTGGGCTCAAGTGATTCTCCTGCCTCAGCCTCCCAAGTAGCTGGGATTACAGGCATGCACCACCACACCCAGCTAATTTTTATATTTTTTGCTAGAGATGGGGTTTCACCATGTTGGTCAGGCTAGTCTCGAACTCCTGACCTCAAATGATCCACCTGCTTCAGCCTCCCAAAGTGCTGGGATGACAGGAGTGAGCCACTGTGCCCAGCTAGATGGGTGGCTTTAAAGTGCTGGGCAGCGCATTACAACAGGTGAGGGAAGAGAGTGACAGGGTAGCTATTTCAGGTTCAATCACTGAGAAGCCCTTCCGGACCAGGTAACATCAGAGCTTAAAATGACAGGAAGGAGTCAGCTGTGCAAATATCAGAAGAAGAAGAATCTAGACTAAGGGATGAATGAGGGCAAAGGCGGCAGGATACGCAAAATGCTTGACATGTTTAAGGGCTAAAAAGGGCAGTGCGGCTGCCCCAAGTGCAGCAAGAAGAATGATAAGAGAGAAGGCTTGAGAATAGACTGACCATGTTACCTAGCTCTGCAGGGCAGATAAAAGAATTTGGGCTTTATTTTAACTGCAAGGAGAAACCACTGGAGCCTGGAGCCCGGCTTTATACTGACATTTCTGCAGGGATGGATGTGGCTGGCTGCTGTGTGAAGAGTGTGACTGGTTAAGAGCACAGGGTGAAATACAGCTGGTGCAGTGAAGGCACTGGAGGAGTCCAGTGAGGGCAGGCAGGGGCTCAGAAGATGGGGACAGTGATGACAACAGAGAAAAATGGAGGGACTTGGATAAGCTCAGTGGTACAGTCCACAGGAGGAACTAGATGTGGGGAATGTGGGGCAAAGGAGGGAAAGACAGGAATAAAGGGTAACCATTCATAGTTGCACTCTTTATGGAGATGGAGAATGTGAGAGGCTGGAGATCAGAGGTTTGGGGTAGGGCAGTGGAAAATCAGGAGTTCTACTTTGGGCATGTTAAGTGTGAAACGATTATTAGATATCTCTGTGGAGATATCAGTAGAAAGTTGGATACAGAAGCCTGGGGCTCAGGGAAGAGGTAGGGGCCAGGCAATGTGGCAGTCATTGTGTATGTAATGGAATAGACAGACACAAAACTGGACAAGGCTGCCTGGGGGGTATGTAAACAAAGAAGAGAACGCAGGACAGAGCCCGGGAAGTACAAACAGAAGAACATGACGGTGTATGTGGTGTGTGTACATATATACGTGTGTGTATATATATGTGTATATATACGTGTGTATATATGTGTATGTATATGTGTGTGTATATATGTGTAAATATATGTGTGTATGTATATATGTGTATATAGGTATACTTACATGTATTATATACATGTATTAGGTGTATATATGTGTGTGTGTGTATATATATTTAGAGTTGGAGTCTTGCTATGTTGTCCCGGTTGGTCTCAAACTCCTGGGCTGAAGCGATCCTCCCACCTCAGCCTTCCAAAGTGCTGGGATTGTGTAAGTCACTGCACCCAACCTGAGACAATATTTTGTACCTAAATTTTCTTTTTCTTTTTTTTTTTGAGATGGAGTCTCGCTGTGTCACCCAGGCTGGAGTGCAGTGGCACGATCTCAGCCCACTGCAAGCTCCACCTTCCGGGTTCATGCCATTCTCCTGCCTCAGCCTCCCAAGTAGCTGGGACCACAGGTGCCTATCACCACGCTGGGCTAATTTTTTGTATTTTTAGTAGAGATGGGGTTTCACTGTGTTAGCCAGTATGGTCTCCATCTCCTGACCTTGTGATCCACCCGCCTTGGCCTCCCAAAGTGCTGGGATTACAGGCATGAGCCACTGCGCCCGGCCTGAACCTAAAATTTTCTAAGTAAAAGGAACTGGCTGTAATCTTTCCTATGATTCCACTGGATGTGACTAAATTCTATAGAGTTTAAAAAGGGTTTGGTATTTATTTTAAAAAGCTATTTGTAGTAAAAGGTTGGGGGCACAGTCAGGTACATAAAAGAGACTTTCTAAAAGGCAAAATTTCTCTTATTTTTCAAAGATTTCTGTGGAGCTTAACATATGTTTGATACTTAAAAAAATGTTTATAGTGAAAAGCTAGGCATCATTGGTATCTCAGAGAGATTTCATAAAAGGGGAGCATGCCTCTTATTTTTAAAGAATTCTTGGTAACCTAAGATGACAAGGAGTAGGAAGCAGAACAGGCAAGTTAACAACACAGAAAAAACGGATATCAAACTTGGGGTAAAATATTAAATAATCTCATAAAATTTAACATCAGGCCAAGGATGCTATTTCTTTTGTATTAAAACATCAATTATGGAGAAAGAAAAATCTCATAACTAAGGAAAGATGCAGAAATTTATTGTGTCTAAATTTATTAGGACCCTGAGCATATATGATTTCCTTTTATTAAAAATTATATTCCTTGAAAGCAAAAGGCTAATGAGAAAGGGAGCTTGCATAGTGCTCTTCTAAAAAGTCACAAAGAAACAGGAACATAACTGCTTTAACCCATTCTACAGTACCTCATAGATTTCCTTTTTGCGTTCACTTGTTAATGAGTTTCCAGTAGGGTTGTTGCCACTTGGAACAGTATAAAGAAATTTGGGGGTGTTTTTCTGGGGATTCTTTGAATCTTCTGGTTTCCATCTGGAAAGTATGTCTCTTAGGGAATCTGGAACAATCCCATGTTCATCACTGGCAACATTAATAATGTTGCAGCCCAGTGGGTGCAGCTGTTGAGCACAAAAGAAAGCCTGAGTCAGTCGTGATTACAAAATGTAAGTGCTATTTTTTTTTTCCTTCTAACCAAGAACTTGCTCATTCATACCCTTAAAAATATATAAACCTGCACGCAGCTCTGAGCTCCTGAGGGTTGAGGTTATACACTTTTTTTTTTTTTTTTTTTTTCTGAGATGGAGTCTTGCTCTATCACCCAGGCTAGAATGCAATGGTGAGATCTTGGCTCACTGCAACCCCCGACTCCCTGGTTCAAGAGACTCTCCTGCTTCAGCCTCCTGAGTAGCTGGGACTACAGGTGCATGCCACCAAACCCAGGTAACTTTTTGTATTTTTAGTAAAGTCGGAGTTTCACCATGTTAGTCAGGGTGGTCTGGATCTCCTGAACTTGTGATCCACCCTCCTTGGCCTCCCAAAGTTCTGGGATTACAGGTGGTGGTGGGACAATGAATGGGATGAGCAGATCACCAAGCAGTACAGTAGAATTTCCATATTTTACCAATTGCTAAGGCTGTACTGGCATTGCTTATAGACTTAGCTTTATACAAATTTGTGGAATCTCATTCATGGTTGAGCATTAAAATAAAAAAAAGGAACTTAAGAAATAATAATTGAATGAGGTTCTAAAAAAATTGCAAATGAAAAGCAAATACTCTTTTAGCAGTCAAATGTAGAATTATGCATAAAAAAGAACAATTCAGATCCTCCTTATGACAAATTTAAAAGGCCTTAATCTTATAAAGCACATCTACCATGAATAAAGCAAATCAACACTGCGCCATACAATAAACGCATACTGCTTATTAGCATATTTCCTCAAAGCTTGGCATACAGCTTCTGTTTTTCTGTTTGGGTATGTGAAAACATTTGTGTGTGTGTATATGCACGCTTTGTATGTAGACACCGGTTTTACATTCACAGGCATTATGTAATCTTAAATCTTAGGAGTTTAGGAAAGTAAATTATGAGTATCCAATCATTAAGAAAAAGTAATTATTTTATTTTAGTTTTTTTATTGTGGTAAAATTGTTGCCATTTTAAGCCTTTTTTTTTTTTTTTTTTTTTTTTAAAGCGACAAATTTTTTTTTAAGCGACAAAGTCTCACTTTGTTGCCCGGGCTGAAGTGCAGTGGTGCAATTATGGCTCCCTGTAACACCATGCTCCTAGGCTCAAGTGATCCTTCCACCTCTGCCTTCTGCCTGGCTAATTAAACAAACAAAAAAACTTTGTAGACACGTGCTTTGCTATGTTGCCCAGTATGGTCTCGAACTCCTGACCTCAAGTAATCCTTCAGCCTCGGTTTCCCAAAGTGCTGGGATTACAGGCGTGAGCCACCTCGTCTAGTTCATTTTAACTATTTTTAGGAGTACAATTCAGTGGCATTAATTACATTCACAATGTGTGCATCTATCACCTCTGTCTATTTCCAAAACTTTTTCCTCACCCCAAATAGAGACTCTGTACCTATTAATCAATAACTCTCCATTCTCTACTCTTCCCAGCCACTGGTAACCACCCATCTACTTTCTATCTCTATTAATTTGTCTATTCTAGATGTTTCATATAATTGGAATAATACAATATTTGTCCTTTTGTGTCTGGCTTCTTAAAGTTAAAACACTTTCAGGGTTCATCCATATTGTAATATGTAACAGATCTGTGTTCCTTCTTATGGCTGAATAATACTCCATTGTATGTATATAACACATTTTATTTATCCATTCATCTACTGATGGACACTTGAGTTGCTTCTACCTTTTGGCTATTGTAAATAATATTGCAATGAACATTTGTATACAAGTATCTGTTTGAGTCCCAGTTTTCAATTCTTTCTGGGTATATACCCAGGAGTGGAATTGTGGGTCACACGGTAATTCTATTTTAATTTTCTGAGGAACTGACAAACTTTCCCATGGTGGCCATACCATTTTACATTTCCACCAGCAATGAATGAACCCAGTGTCTTCACATATTCACTATTTCTTTTTTAAATAATAGCCATCCTGGTATGTGTGAGGTAGTATCTCACAGTACTTTTGATTTGCATTTGTCTACTTAAAAATTTTTTTTCCCCAAGCCTGAGTCTTGCCAAATAATCAGACTGCAGGTACAGCTGTCACACATTGTAGAGTACTAACCACTACACGATCAAGGAACTTGCAGCTTTCATATGTTGATTTATGTTGCTTTGCATTTCTCTAATCACTAATGATGCTGAGCATCTTTTTATGTGCTTATTGGTCTTTTGCACATGTTCTTCAGACTAATGTCTCTTTAAGTCTTTTGTCCATTTTTAAATTGGGTTGTTTATCTTTCTATTGTTGAGTTCTAGGAGTTCTTTATATGTTCTGGATATTAAAGCTTTATCAGATATATTATTATAAATATTTTCTCCCATTGTATAGACTCTTTTTTCACTTTTTTCATAATGTCCTTTGATACACAACCACGTTTAAATCTTCAAGTCCAATTTATCTATTTTTGTGGTTGTTGTTGTTCATATTTTTCATCATATCTAAAAAATCCACCAAATCTAAGGTCATAAAAATGTGCCCTTATGTTTTCTCCTAAGTGTTTGTAGCTTTAGCGCTTATATTTATGTCTTTGATCCATTTTGAGTTAAATTTTCATATGGTGTGAGGTAAGGGTCCAAGTTCTTTCATATGCATGTGGAAATCCAGTTGTCCCAGCACCACAGTTGAAGAGACTACCCTTTCCCCCACTGAATGATCTTGGTACCCTTACTGAAATCAACTGGATTTGTGGGTTTATTTCTGGACGCTCAGTTCTATTCTATTGGTCTATATGATTGTCTTTATGCCAGTACCACATTGTTTGATTACTGTAGCTTTGCAGTTTTGAAATTGGGAAGTGAGGGTCTTCCAAATTTGTTCTTTTTCAAGATTATTTTGGCTATTTAGGTCCTTTAAACTCACATCAATTTAAGGATTGGCTTTTCTATTTCTGCAAAAAAGGCTGTTGGCATATCGATAGGGATTGTATTGAATCTGTAAATTGCTTAGGGTAGTATTAATATCTTAACAATAGTAAGTCTTACATTCTACGAACAGTGGAAGTCTTTCCATTTATTTGAGTTTTGCTTAATTTCTTTCAGCAAAATTTTTCAGTTTTTAATGTACAAGTCTTCCACCTCCTTTGTTAGATTTATTCCTAGGTATTTTATTCTTTTGGATGCTATTACAAATGGAATTGTTTTATATATTGCTTTATATGTTGATTTTCATAAAAATAATATAAAATTTTTTAAAAATAAGAGAATCCATGAAGTTGGAATCAACAGAGCATAAAGGTCATCTCATTCAATTCCCCTACTCTAAGCTAGAATTACGTTTGCTGTATTTGTGTTAGGTGGCAGTCAAAAGTAACTGAGCACCTACAGTGATAGGCAATGTTGTAACCTCTTATGAAGTCCGGCAAGGCCAACGGTTAGCAAGTTCTTATATAGAGCTGAAATTATTTCCCTGTGGTTCCAGTTCTATCAACCTAAGGTCATGTACAAATAAATCTAATTCTTTTGTTACATGACTAACTTCTATGTATTTGAGGACAGTTTTCATGCCTCTCTTGAGTCTTTTCTTTCTGGGGAAAATAGCTCCAGTTCCTACAACATTCATCATATGGTATGGTTTCCAATTCCCTATTTACTCTGACTATCTTTCTCTGAATATGCTCCAGTTGTGGACATTTCTTTCTTAAAGTAGACTGCCCCAAACAAACCTAATTCTCAGCAATGTGCTCTGACCAGTGCAGAGCACAGTCAGATCATCAGCTTCCTCATTCTGTATATCACAGTTCCACGGGTCTAACTTTGGAGTGGAAAGTCCTAATTATACCATATTAGTATACTAAACTGACATATAATATGGTTGTACTTATGCATATGGTAATAAGATAGTAATAAAAAATAAATTTTTGTAATTTAAGTTACATTTAAAGTGAAATATTAAGAGAACTGGACATGATTTTATATAACCTAATTTTAATGCCTATACACTTGGATTTTTAAAAAGAAATGTATAAAGAAGAGGGTACATTTAACATATTTTGTGTATATCATTTATCATCCTGCTTATGGATAAAAGATGCTACTTCATTTTTCTGTGTATAGATTATTGTAAAGTTAATAAGATATTAACTTTATTATAATAAACTTATAAAACTTTTATTATAAGTTTTCTTCTTATTTACTACAACAGAGTTGCCTTTTGTAAAAATGTATACTCACACTTTGAAGAGTTCCTGAATAAGCAGGTTCATCTAGGAGGACATTATCTCCAGGGTTAATGATCATTTCAAACACCTAACAAAAGAAGCATAGGTTCACTTGTTAGTCAGCATAGGTTAGTACTGTTTCCATGCTCAGAAGCCCATTTTTTAGTTTGAGCTCACATGATTCTAGAGTAAGAATTAGCAAATTGTTTATAAAGCGCCAAACAGTAAACATTTTGTGGATCATCGTATTTCTGTTGCAACTATTCTGCCTCTATAGTGAAAAAGCAGCCATAGACAATATATAAATGCATGGGTATGACTGCGTTCCAATAAAACTTTATTTATAAAATTTGATGAAGGCCTGGATTTGGCTCTCAAACCATAGTTTGCCAACTCCTGTTCCAGAGTAAGGTGAACAGAGGTTTGGCTCCTAACATTCATTTATTCCTTTCATTGCTTCTTTGAAAATCTATTAAAGGTTTACTATAAGCCAGGCCTGTGTAAAGTGTCAGAGACAAAATAGCGAGCAAAATGACATGGTTCTTACTCTCATGGAGCTACTGATCCACTGGGAAAGCTAGACACCAGTTAAATAACTACCCAATAAATGTGCAATTAAAAACAGTGGTAAGTGATATTATGTACAGATGCACAATGACATAAGAGCTCATTGTAGGAAGACCTAGGCATTGAGGGAACTCAGGGAAGGCATCCTGGAAGAAATGATGAGTTGGTGTAGGGGGTGACAATAGTTACATTTGAAAAGCCAAAATAATTATGTGTCTTGAGGCAGAAGGTAGAGAAAAGAGTGGTGTGAGATCAGACAGAAGTGGGCAGAGACCAACCATGTAGGCATTTGAGCCAAGGGAGGGAAGTAAGGATTTTAAGAAGAGAGTGGGGAGGGAGAGTCGCATGATCAGATACTCATCTTGAAAAGATCAATCTGACTGCAGTATGAAAGAACAAAAGAAGGGTGAGAATACATGTGGAAAGTTTGGAAAGTTTTTAGTATTGTTTGGGAAGTTACTGCCACAGTCCTGGAAACAGATAAGGGTCACCTTAAAGTAGAGTGGTGACAGTGGAATTGTAGGGAAGAACTGAGAGGTATTAGGAAATGAAAAGTAATGGAACATGATTATGGACAATAGGGAAATGAGGAAGAGGAGGTGTCAAGAATGATGCCTAGGTATTTGGTTACGGAACTAGATAGATGGTGGGGGTGGTGCTATTCACTGAAATGCAAAACCAAAGAGCCACCCATATCTGAGTGAGAGGATGATTTGTTTTAGTGTGAGATGCCTTTGAAACATCCTGTGATGATGTCAGATGGATAGATGGACAAATGGATTTGGAAGGAGTTTGGAAGTTACTGGCATATGGTTGATCATGTGAATGTAAATGGAGACACCCAGGAAAAGTACATAGACTAAGGAGAGATGTTCAAGGACGGAGCTACAGGGAACTCCAATCAATAATGGCTGGGTAGAGGAGGACACTGCAAGGAAGGCAGGGCAAGTGGGCTGGAGGAGAACCACACAACATGCTACTGAGAGAGCTGGAGGAGGACAGTGTTTCCAAAAGGGCGGGGGAGACTTCCAGTTCCAAAATGGTGGTGTAGAAGCAAGTTGGCTTCATTCCCTCCCACAAAACCACTAACAAATATACAGTGCTAAAATTTTCACCAGAAACAACCCAGAACTCAAATATGAGGATGAGTCAGTTCCTAGGACTATAGAGAAGTGAAAAAACTCTGAGCAGATGGTAAGAAAAACATACTTCTGCATCTATGATACTCCTCCTCCCAATTCTGCCTGGCACCAAGCACATGGAAAATCTCCCCCTAACTCACGGCTTCTACACTAGAAAAAGTGAGATTGAGGTGGCCAAGAGTTTCCCCACCATCTTTGGTTCCCTGGCAGGAGTCCTGTCCTTGCCTTAACCCTTGGGAAGCATCATGATTGACTGGAGGAAAAAACATCCCTGAGGAAAGGCATAGACAAAATGGGGAGGCAGGACTACCATCCCAAGCCCTGGAAACTCTGCACTGTAACTCAGCAAAAAGGGCATGCCAAATCAGAGTGATTGTTCAGCAGCACCACACTGCAGGAGGAATGCTCCAGAGGTTCCTGGGTATAATTATTTTGCTAGCCATCTCATGCCAATGGAATAAATCCTTTGGGACCTCCCTGATTTGGGACAGGCTATTCTCGAATTATTTACTAAACCTGGGCTTAAGGTGCTACCTATGAAGATGCCAACAAGGAAGCAGTGACCCAGCAATAGAGATTTACTAAGCAAATATATCCAATAAAAAGCAAAGCAAGCCAGACAAAACAAACAAAAAACTAGAATAAATAACTAATCCTTCAATGCAAAAAACAGATGTATACCTACAAGAAACAATAGCAAACAGGAAACCATGACCTCCCCAACATGACAGAGCAACAATCCAGTGACTGATCCTAACAAGACGGCAATTTGTAAGATCTTTGACCAAAAATTCAAAATAGCAGTTTTAAGAAAACTCAGGGCTGGGCGCGGTGGCTCACACCTGTAATCCCAGCACTTTGGGAGGCCGAGGCGGGTGGATCACGAGATCAAGAGATCAAGACCATCCTGGCTAACACGGTGAAACCCCGTCTCTACTAAAAATACAAAAAACTAGCTGGGCGAGGTGGCGGGCGCCTGTAGTCCCAGCTACTCGGGAGGCTGAGGCAGGAGAATGGCGTGAACCTGGCAGGCGGCACTTGCAGTGAGCCGAGATCCTGCCACTGCACTCCAGCCTGGGCGACAGAGCGAGACTCTGTCTCAAAAAAAAAAAAAAAAAAAAAAAAAGAAAAGAAAACTCAGTGATCTTCAAGATAACTCAGAACAGCAATTCAGAAATTTATCAGAGACATTTAACAAAGAGATTGAAATAATAAAAATAAAACGCCCCAGAAATTTTGGAACTGAGAAATACTGAACTCAGAATTGTTGAACTGAGGAACTCATTAGAGGCTCTCAAAATTAAAACGGACCCAGCAGAAGGAAGAATCAGTAAGCTTGAAGGTTGGCTATGTGAAAATACAGTCGGGGAAAAAAGAAAAAAGAACAAAGAATGCCTACAAAATATAGAAAATTACCCTAAAAGACTAAATCTAAGAATCATTGGTCTGCAAGAGGAAGGTGAGCAAAAGCAAGGCGTATAAAGCTTATTTAGAGAAATAATAACAGAAAAAGTTTCTAAAACTTGAGACAGATAAATATCCAGGCCACAAAAGAAGGTCTGAGAACATCAAACAGATTCAATCCAAATAAAACTACCTCAAAGCACATAAGAAACTCTCAAAGGCTAAGGACAAACAGAAGATATGAAAAGCAACAAGACAAAAGAAGAAAATATATACATGAACTCTGATTTGTCTCGCAATAGATGTCTCAATGGAAACCGTACAGGCCAGGAAGAAGAGATATGGCATTTTCAAAGTGCCCAAAGAAAAAAGCAGCTGTCTAAGAATATTGTTTTCTTTTTTAATGGATTGAGATGGGGCCTCGCTATGTTAACCAGGCTGGTCTCGAACTCCTGGCCTCAAGCAATTTTCCCATCTCAGCCTCCCAAAGTACTGGGATTACAGGCATGAGCTACCATTCCCGGCCCATCCAAGAATATTGTACACTTGATCTTAGCCAGAAGGCTGAGAAGCGATCATCCAAGAATACTGTATCCAGCAAAATTATTCTTCAAATATGATGGAGAGATAAAGTCTTTCTCAGACAAACTAAAGCTGAGAGAATTTACCACCACCAGATCGTATGAAAAATGCTAAAGGGAATTCTTCAACCTGAAATAAAAAAGTACTAATGTGCAAAAGAAAACTTTTCAAGGTAAAAATCCCACTGGTAAAATTAAGTACGTGGACAAACCCAGAATACTCTATGATTGTAATTATGGTGTGTGATCCACTCATAATTCTCATATGAAGCCCAAACGACAAATCGATAAAAAACATTAATAGCTACAGCAACCTGTTAAGATAGGTAATATGTAAATTGAGGTATCTCAAAGCCAAAATGTGGGGGGAATGGAGTTAAAGAATAGAGGATTTTTTTGTGTGTGTTTTTTGCATTTGTTTGCTTCTCCAACATAAGATAAGTTGATCCAAGATAAGTTGTTACCTCTTTAAAATAACTTTTTATATCAATAAGTTTTTTTTTTTTTCTGTAAGCCTCATGGTAACCACAGTACAAAAACTTATAATTGATTCACTAAAAATAAAGAGCAACAAATTACATAATAGTACCAGAGAAAATCACTTAACCACAAAGGAAGACAGTAAGAAAGGAAGAAAAGAAGAGAGGAGTCTCAAAACAACCAGAACACAAGCAACAAAATGCCAGTAGTAAGTCCTAACGTATCAATAATAACACTGAATGTAAGTGGTCTCCATTATCCAATTAAAAGGCATAGAGTGGCTGAGTGGATAAAGAAACAAGACCCAATCATATGCAGCCTACAAGAAACCTACTTCACCTACAAAGACACACAGTCTGAAAGTGAGGAGATAGAAAAACATATTCCGTGGAATTGGAAACCTAAAAAGAGTAGGTGTAGCTACACTTACATAAAATAGACTGCAAATCTAAGATTGTAAAAAGAAACAAAGAAGGTCACTATATAATGATAAAGGGGTCAATTTGGCAAGATAATATAACAATTATAAATATATATGCACCCAACACCATACCTCCCAAGTATACAAAGCAAGTATTAATAAATATAAAGGGAGAGACAGAATGCAATACAATAATAGTAGGAGACTTTAACACTTCACTCTCAGTAATAAACAGATTATCCAGACAGAAAATCAACATAAAGAAACAGTGAGGTAAAACTACACACTAGATCTAATAGACCTAATAGATATTTACAAAAATATTCAACCAACTGCTGCAGCATATACATTCTTTTCATCAGCACAATGAAGAGTCTGCAGAACAGACCATACCTTAGGCTATAAAACAAGTGTGAACAACAACAACAACAAAAATCTTATCAAATATCTTTTCTGACCACAATAATAAAACTAGAAATCAATAACAAGAGGAACTTTAGAAAATATGCAAACACATGAAAATTAAACAACGTGCTCCTGAATGGGTCAATGAAAAATTAAGCAGGAAATTAAAAGTTTTACTAAGAAAAATGAAAATGGAAACGCAATATACTAAAATTTGTGGAATACAGCAAAAGCAGTAGTAAGAAGAAAGTTTATAGCAATAAATGCCTGTATCAAGAAAGTAGAAAGACTTCAAATAACAATCTAATAATGCACTTCAAGGAACTAGAACAACCTACAGGATAGGAGAAAATATTTGCAAACCACCCATCTGACAAGGGATTAACAACTCAATAGCAAAAACCCCAAATAATCCCATTAAAAAACGGGCAAAAGATCTTAACAGACATTTCTAAAAGAAGACATAAAAATGCCCAAAAGGCATTTAAAAAGTGCAGTATTACTAATGCAATCAGAAATGCAAATCAAAACCACAATGAGATATTACCTCACCACAGTCAAAATGGCTAGCTTCAAAAAGACAAGTAATAACAGAGGCTGATGAGGGTAGAGAAAGGGGAACCCTTGTACACTTTGATGGGAATGTAAATTGGTACAGCCACTATGAAGAACAGTACAGAGGTTCCTCAAAAAACTGAAAATAGAACTACCATACAATCCTGCAATCCCACTGCTGAGTATATATCCAAAACAAAAATATCAATATATCAAAGCAGTATCTGCACCTCCATGTTTATTATGGCACTTATTCACAATAGCCAAAATATGGAACCAACCTAAGTGTCCATCAGCTGATGAATGGATAAGGAAAATGTGGTATACACACAATGGAATATTATTCAACCATAAAAAAGGAATAAAATCCTGTCATTTGCAGCAACGTGGCTAGAACTGGAGGTCATTTATGTTAAGGGAAATAAGCCAAGTACAGAAACACAGATATTGCATGTTCTCCCTCATCTGTGGGAGCTAAAACAGTGGATCTCATAAGGATCTCATAAGGACAGAAACACAAATATTGCATGTTCTCCCTCATCTGTGGGAGCTAAAACAGTGGATCTCGTAAGGATAGAGAGTAGATTGGTGGTTACCAGAAGATGGAAAGGACATGGGAGAGATAGGGTGAAAGAAAAAATAAAGAATATAAATGTACTTATTACCACTGAACTGTATACTTAAAAATGGCAAGGATAGCAAATTTTATGTACATATTTTATGGCAACAGAAAAAATTAAAAATTAATTTTAAAAAATAAAATGGATGGGGAGATCAACAGTATTAAAGGATATGTCTAGGTCAAGTAATAGAAAGTTTGACAAATCTTTGGAAATTATGTGGATAATATGATTTCTACTACAATCACTAGAGCCAGGCAATAGATTTTTCCAGCCTAAATCAAAGGGGTCTATTATCACTAAATCATACATAAGTCACAGAATAATTGCTTCTTAACATGTGATGTTTCACAATCCCCAGTTTGAGTCCTTTTTCCTACCATTTTATCAACCCACATCTCACCACAAACAGTATGGCCATTATCAACTGAGATAGAAGACTTGACTTTTGTTTCCCAATTGGCCTGTGATGTTCAGTTTATCTTTTCCTTATGAGCTTTTGGCATCTTATGACAAACAGTATTCTCCTCTGAAAAGTTTCTAATTGACTTAAGCTTTACAAGACATCCTAGGACCAAAGGAATCACTTGGGTGGCATGCACATATTAACAGATCAAAGGAAAACCTAATTAGCATTGGTCCTTGAACAACATGGATTTGAACTGCACAGGTTCACTTATACGCACAGTTTCTTCTGCCTCTGCCTCCCCTGAGACAGCAAGACCAACCCCTCCTCTTCCTCCTTCTCCTCAGCCTAATCAACATGAAGATGACGATGAAGACCTATATGATGATCCACTTCCACTTAATGGTAAATATATTTTCTCTTGCTCATGACTATCTTAATACCATTTTATTTTCTCTAGTTTACTTTATTGTAAAAATATAGTGTATAGTACATATAAAATACAAAATATGTGTTAACTGACTATATTATCAGTAAGGCTTCTGGTCAAGAGTAGGCTATTAGTAGTTATGTTTTAGAGGAGTCAAAAGTTATATGCAGATTTTCAACTGCATGGAGTCATTGCCCTTAAATCCCTGTGTTGTTTAAGGGTCAACTGTAAATATATTTTCCACATCAGTTAGGGGACATACAAATTTCAAATATATTAAATTAGAAGGGAAGGCTGTTATCATCTGGGAGCATTGTTTAAAAGATGAGAGAGAAACACAGGAGCCTAAAATAACATGAATCCTGGAGAACAACGTGGAGGAAATATTAAACCAGATACATATTAGTGCCCCTGTAATAAGCATGTCTGTAAGTAGTAAGTTACTGACGTATTTAGCCATCTATGCTGTCTTCTTTGTATAACTGGTGCTGTAATGGATAAAGAAGAAACTGTCTTGAGCAACTTTCTGGAAGAAAAAGTCCATAGCACCCTTTCTTGAGGAAAGAATTTCATTGAAAAATAGTCTTATATCATTCTATACAATCACAAATGTTTCTCTTCAAGCAAAGACTCAAACACTAGCTAATTCTTTTACTTTTCCTAATTATATACAAAAAGGGTAAGATTTTTTTTAATTTTTAAAAACTTTAAAAAATGTTTTTACTACTATAACTCATTATTTCATAACAATAATTTAATTAAAATTCATTAAAGCAAACAAGATTACAGTTTTCATATTTCCATGAAAAAGAAAATACTCTGGTTTCAGATAAAGATAAATGGGAGTCAGAGATTAATCTAGATCTGAGAATGAATATAGAGAATCTTATTATTCATGGAAAACAAAGGAGAAAATATACCAGCACTTTGGGAGGCCAAGGTGAGCAGATTGCTTGAGCCCACAAGATCAAGACCAGCCTGTCCAACATGGCAAAATAATATAAAAATTAGCTAGGCATATTGGTGTACACCTGCAGTCCTAGCTACTTGGGAGGCTAAGGTGAAAGAATTGTTGGAGCCCAGGGATGTCGAGACTATAGTGAGCTGTGATTGCGCCACCGCACTCCAGTCTGCATGACAGGGTGAGACCCTGTCTCAAAACAAAAAACAAAAAACAAAAAACAAAAACAGAAAAAAGAAAAGAAAAGAACAGATTAAACTGAGGACCACAGATGTGGTCTCTTTATTGTGGCAACTAACCAGTGGTGTTTACATCTGTGGAGTTCCTGGAACCCATAAGGGAAGAAGATGGAATAACTAATGCCACGAGGAGAGGGAGAGAGAGAACCAATCCATGTAAGAAGTCAGAGATACAGACATATAAATAGATCTAGAGAAATGCACCCAAGAGGGGGACAAGATACAAGCAGTGGCAAGCACAGAGATTCCATAGACAGATATGAAAAGGAATATAAATTTTTTTTTCTCAGGAATATGAAGGTATGCCCTCTAAAAAGTTTAAAAATCATATTGAAATTTCCTAACTATAGGCAGAAATCAAATGTAACTTGAATTTTTGAGCCAGATGAAATTAAGCAGTGTTCACTAAGCTGTTGGTAGGAATTGAGTACTCCCTTAGTGGGAATCCTGCTTTAATGGTTAATAGGTCTGCATAATTGACCACATGCTCTGTATTTAATATTTAACAGATTAGGCTAGCGAATGATGTTAAGAACAGATAATTTTTGAAAGTCCTTGTGTTCACAATGAGGAAAACTAAGGGGAAATATTGATAGATCAACCTACAATATTTCTGCCTGGCTTTTGCTTACAGTCAACATCCCCTACCCACCCTTGCCCATCCCCGGCCACAACTGCTCCCACCCGCATCCTATGACTTGTCCTTTAGTTCCCTGTTTATAATTCTAGGTGAAGACAAGGAAGACTACCAGTAATCCATAAAATATGATTCTCTGTGATTAAGTGAGAGAGGACTATAGAAATAAATGCTTCCAATTCTCCATTTTGGCTGAGTTTTCCTTTCAGTCTTACCTTACAAAGACCTTGTTGGCTGCCAGATGTGACACATAGGTCCATTTGTCCTTGACTGGGTGGGTAATGGACAGTAGGAGGATTATGCAATTTTATTTGTAACTGTTTAAGCCAGGACAAAAGCTCTGGAATTCTAAAGCATAAAATGTATTTTTAAATTCATAGTAGTAAAAATCATAGTAATAGTAGTAGACAGGAAATAATAAATGACAGCTTTATCAAGCACTTTGTACACTCAATTAAAAAAACCCTCAAATGCTTTTTTCCAGTATTAATATTCCTATTTAAAAGATAGGCAGTAGACTTAGAGATTAGGAAATTCCCATAAGTCAATCAGCCAGAAATTCTCATAAAGTCAATTATGTAATCAATGAGCTGAGATTTGAATCTATATCTTTCTTATTCCAAACCTGAAGTCTTTAGAGTAATCATTGCATAATCGATTCTTTGTTCTCTCTAGGAAGAGTTCTATGGCTATCTAGAAGTTCAGGCTCAATAAGTTGTTTCTATTACGGAACGTTCGAATAAGACTATGTATATTTAACATATTATGTAACTAATGCATGTATACATGAATAACATATTTCAATATACTTTTCAATCACAGAAAAAACAAGGTTTTAATAAAGTATAATTTATAGGTTCTTCATAAATTATCCTTTGTCACTGGAAGAAGACCAGCTAAAGAAAGTCGTCAGATATGTTTCAGCTTGCGTTTAAGAAATTAAAGACATTTGAACCCATGAGGGCAATGTATTTGCATGGCTGCTTGTTTAGAAAGGGAATATAATTATTAAAAAATTGCCTGGGGACTTAAAGTTGCTGCCTCCTAGACCTTCCATTTCTTCATTTCTCCTGATATGTTTTTTTCACCTGGATATCTTCTCATTTTTTTGGACTCAGCTCTAATGGTATTTCCTTCTAGAAGTCTTCTTGGTCATTTGCAATTGAGAAGCAATCACTGAGGAGTGTTAAGCATTCAATATCCTTTCTGCTCTTAATTATCCTTTGAAAACCTTTCCCCAGACCTTCCTAACTATTGAATACTCATTTGGTTATTATTCAATGATCAAGTGAGTATTTGGTCACTGAATGACCAAATGAGTCAATGGCCTTAGAATGTTTATTAATGGGCCTTAGAATATTTCTTTAATATTCTTTATCAATGGGCCTTAGAATATTTCTCATGAAAATGAGCCAATAAAACTATGTTAAGTATTGATACTTACCCAGCACTCGGAGAATACTGAAGTGCTCTCTTCATCATCTCTTCTCCAAATTCGATGGTCTTTCCATTTTCTACAGTGATTACAGCAGTCTTAAAAGGAAACATGTTTGGATTTGGTAAGCCACCAGCCAAGGAGATCATCGATTTTGGTCCTCTGCTCGATATTTCAGCTACAATACCCATGGAAGAGAAGAAACAATTTCACTGAAGATTGTTATAAGCAGATAGTTAAGCATGCATTATAATCAATACAACTATAAAGTTTAATAATTTCTAGTGACAGAATGTGCCATGGTCTAAATGTTGGTGTTCCCCCCACATTCATACTTGGAACTTGATACTAATGTGATAGTTTTAAGAGGTGGGGTCTCTAGAGGTGATTAGGTCAGGAGGGATCCACCCTCCCGAATGGGATTGGTGCACTTATAAAAGAAGACTGAGGGAATGCCCTTGGCCCTTCTGCCATGTGAGGACACAGGTTCCCCTTTCTACCACGTGAGGATGCAGCAAGAAGCCTCTGTCTATAAGGAAGGGCTCTCACCAGATACAGAATCTGCTGGCACTTTGATCTTAGACTTCCTAGTCTCCAGAACTGTGAGAAATAATTCTATTGTTTATAAATTACCCAGTTTGTGGTATTTGTTATAGCGGCCTGAATGGACTAAGACAAACGCTAGTCTAAAATAAACATACAGAATAACTTTTTCTGGGCCGCCTCACCTGTGGAGGGACCAAAGAATGAAGGTGACCAAAGAGAAGGCAGAGGGATCAGGAAGACAGCAAAGGGCCACAACAGCAGAAGCCTTCCTCCACTTAGCCCCGACCTGTCTGTGAGCTTCATGGCCCACCCCTACCTCTCCCATTTACCTGGCCCTCTCCACTGCACACCCATCTGCACGCTGTGCCTGCCCCTTCTCAGCTTCCCAGGAAGGGCATTTCTCGATAGCACGCCCCCTCCCTTCCAAGGCCGTGCCCCACAGCAGTCTGCGCCTCTCTCTACAGCTGCTCGGACTCTGCTCCAGCAGAAATACCCGCCTTCCGTTTCAGCCCGAGTTCTTTGAGAACAAAGGCTCTGCCTATTTCATTTCTGCACGCAGAGTCTGGCTCAGCGCGAGAGTGCACAGGGGTACGCATGGATGCAACCAAGCGGTGGCTTGCTAGGGAACCTTCCTTAGAGGCTGTGCGAGGAATGTCCCACCCCAAAGGAGTGATGGTCGCCCCGTTTCTCACTCGCGGTCCGGATGGGAGAAGGGTTTCTGGCTGCGCTCGCGGCGGTGATGAACCGTGCGTAATTCATGTCTCTGACAGCCAAGCATCAAGCTTCCTCTTCAGTGGCTGAGGACTAGAAAAACCAAAGAGCCTCGTCAAGTCCTGCCTGCTAACTTCCTCACTCTGGCAACGCCAACGCGAGCTGTCCCCCCGCTGCGTCTGGCTTCCCGCGCGCAGTGCCCGGAGAACGCCGCCGAAACTCCCCGGCTGGACGCTGCGTTCGGTCTCCCGGTCCTAAACGGGTCTGGGGCTGGTGGCGAGCCTGGCAAAGTCCACGCCGCACGCGCTCCGGCGGCCGCCAGGGCCCACGCCAGTTTTGCCCCGCCGCGGGCCTCGCCGCGCCCCCTCCCGCCCCGCGCCGTGGCCTATGGCCGCCCGCCGCGCGCGCCTCCCCGTCCCGGATCATCGCCCTCAGAGCGCAGGGCGCGCGGGGGAGCCCGGGTGCGAGGCGCTTGCAGCCCCAGGCCAGTGACTCTTGACCTCGCCGCTGGGAGTCACCAGAAGCCGGCGTCCGCGTTGGCCTGCCTAGGTGCCGGCCGGGAGGCCAGCCCAGGGGCTGCCCGAGGGGACCGGAAGTGCCCGTGATCCTAATCCTCGGGAACCATCTGGCGGCCGCTTGGGTCCACTGCAGGGGGCTCCCGAGCTGCGCCCAGCCTGGAGAGGCCACACCTTAGTTCCCGCGCGCTCCGCTGGCCTTCTCTCAGTCACTGGGTCTGTGCATTTTGCCCGTTCAGACCATGGCTATGCTAAATACCCATCTTTCGTTAGTGAAACTCTGGGCACTCTCCTGGGAAGCACCCCGGCGACCCAGACGAATTTCAACATCACTTTCTCGAAGATCTCAGCATTTTGGAGTGACGATGGAGTTCTGACAAAAATTTTTCAAGAATCACTCTAAGAGTCTCTTCAATTTTAGTGTCTACCCTCGCACTGAATTTCTGACCTTTCCTTAAATGAGAATTATCTTGGAAGTGAATATCCGGATCTTTTTGGGTCTAGCACCTTGCCTTTTTTTTCTTACAAAATAATCCTTAGGCCCCACCTCCCTCAACTTTTCTGCAGTTTCTCCTTCCTGAATCACCAAAATGGAATGTACAAGGTTTAACGTGAGCACTTAGTGAGGGAAGGGTTTCAGAAAACCTCTCTTTCACTTTTTAAAAATAATTATTTAATGGTCATTAAAATGAATGAACTGGATTCACTCATTCAGTACACATTTGCTGAGTACTTCCTCGAAGATTATTGGCTCACTGCCAAATGGCTCTCTTTTAATCCTTGTTTAATAGGTTGGTCAAGGAGCCACTGCTTTTATCTAGGTCCTGGCGGCAAAAGGCTGAGATAACCCAGTAAAATCTTTATGCTAGCAGCTAAATAACAAAAAGGGAGTATCATTAGTAAACCTGTTAGAAACCCAAGAGTCAAGATGCTTGTGGATTCAGAGACTTCAAGTAGTTGAAATGCCACTTGATGGCTTAACAGCTGGGTGTCTTTGGACATGTTGTTTAACCTTTCTGTGTATTGGTTTTCTCACAGGCCTGTTGGCAGGAATAAATTAGATAATCTGTATTAAACTAATAAGTGCAGTGGTCTGCACATTGTAAAAACACTCTATGAACATTGGCTGTTTTTATTAGTAACAAATGCTTTTAAGCAAAACTTAAGGACTCAGCCTTCAAATGTTTTTGACTAGAGAAGCTATTTGGCAACTTTTAAGGCATGTTCTCAGTTAATCCATGCACACAGATCCTTATCTGTTTGAGCTTGTCCATTCTAAAAGTAGTTGTCCCTGAATTTTTATAGAAGTTAACTCAGGAAGCACTAAAAACATCTAAATAAGGTGTAGATCAAGGTTATTTATGACTTGTAACTAGATATATTGATGTTCCTGGGGACTTCAGGCTTTTTTTTGATAGGGGGAGGGCTCTAACTGAGCATGGTTTCCTCACATACTTAGAAGAAAATTTAAACTTCGGCCAGGTGCAGTGGCTCACGCCTGTAAACCTAGCACTTTGGGAGGCCAAGGTGGGTGGATCACCTGAGGTCACGAGTTCGAGACCAGCCTGGCAACGTGGCAAAACCCCGTCTTTAGCCGGATATGGTGGCAGGCACCTGTAATCTCAGCCACTCGGGAGGCTGAGGCATGAGAATTGCTCGAACCCAGGAGGCCGAAGTTGCGGTGAGTCGAAGCTGAGATCACGCCACTGCACTCCAGTGGGGGATAAAGCTGGGGGATAGAGCGAGACTCTGTCTCAGTTTAAATGTTTTCCCTCTGGCAGTAGCAACCTGTTTGGTCAAAGGAGTTTGAAGTCCTGGGCCAAAAGACTAAAGGTTTTTGTAAGCACATGGATGCACTGGTCTGTGATTTATAGTATTTATTACTCACAGGCTATTTATTTTATTTTATTTTGAGAGACAGAGTGTCTGGAGTCTCACTTTGTTGTCCAGGCTTGAATGCAGTGGCGCCAACCATAGCTCACTGCAGCCTCGTCCTCCTGGGCTCCAGCGTTTCTCTTACCTCCGCTTCCCGGGTAGCTGGGACTACAGGAGAACACTGCCACAGCAGGGGAAGTGTTTAAAATACCTTATAGAGACAGGGTCTCCCTATGTTGCCCAGGCTAGTCTTCAACTCCTGGCTTCAAGTAGTCCTCCCACTTTGGCCTCCGAAAATGCTGGGATCATAGGCATGAGCCACCGTGCTTGGCCTCACACAGGCATTTTTAAAAATACATAACTAATTGATTTTCCCCCTTTCCAAACAGGGGTGACACAATTTAAGGAACCCAAACTGAAGAGACGTGAGGTCATCAAATCCTAAGGTGCAGGTTTTCAACCCTTAAACAGTTTGCTGAATTTTCTATTTGGCCTGCCCTGGAGTTGTACTACTGAGACGTTGGGGGTGCTGATTGATTACAAGCTGGCTGATGATTCAGGCCAGATGGAGAGGCAGAGAAATGGTCCATCAGGGCGGGCTAATGGAATGCAGGGGCACTGGGGGTCATGATCAGAAAATGCAAGGCAGAATATAGTCACAGTGGTGGGAAAGGGACAAGCAAGGGTTAAGTTGGGAAGAGCTTACCAGACAATAGAAGCTGAAGACTGAAGGTAAATTTGATTGCCAGAGAAACCAGACTTTGGATTTGTCAGGCGACAACAGCAGAAGGCTTCTCCTGAGGGACTAAGATAAATGAGCAAGGTTCATTGCTCAGTGCTGCCTTTTTAGAAGCTTGGCTTAGGACTGCCCGAGGATAGAATTAAAGACGTCAGATTCTTTCTCCAAACAGTTACTGAATTCTTACTCTGTTCTAGGAACTGTAATTGATTTAAAAAGATAACTAAGACAAGTCGCTACTCTTGAAAAGCAACTGTTTGTACATTAAGACGTCAATAATTTCAGATAATACAATGTTTGTGGCAGAGACAGGTGCAAGCTGCTAAGGAAAGCAGAGAGAAGGAAGTCTTTCTTTTCTTCTCCTCTCGTCTCCACTCCCTTCCCTTTCCCTCCCCTCCCCTCCCCACCCCTCTCCTTTTCTTTTCTTAAGTATCCCTTATCTGAAATGCTTGGGAACAGAAGTATTTGGGGGTTTTGGATTTCTTTACATTTTGGAATATTTGCATATACATAATAAGGTATCTTGGGGATGGAACCCAATCCTAAACAAGAAATTCATTTACATTTCATATATGCCTTATGCACGCAGCCTGAAAGTAATTTAATACAATATTTAAAATAATTTTGTGCATGAAACAAAGTTCATGTACATTGAACCACCCATGTAGGCCCTCTGTAGTTGTTTGGCATCATTATCATTCCTGACTCTGAATTTATATGCTACTGATAAGCAATCATTTTCTTGTAATTATTCACACATAGTACTTAACAGTAAAATATTTTGTTAATCGTTAGTACAGTGAAGAAATAATGTGTTTAGGTCAACTGAGCAGCACAGCAGCATCACCACAATACCTGTATCAGCTGTTAAACAACAGTAACAGCAAACAATGGCAGGATTTCAGTCTCTAGATATGGTGCTGTGTTTTGATTAAGGTTATGTAGACCGTATTTTGTATTTTAGGTAAGAAGAAATGTCAGAAGCAGTTGAAGGACCAGAAAGTGGGTCCCCTAGGGATGAGGAGTCAATCTGCTGGATGGATTTTAAAACTCTGTCCTCTAGAGTCATCTGTTTCATTAACAATGGTTTTTGTCTGAGAAGGCGCTGTTTGATTTCATAAGCTGACATGGTTTCTTGTTCTCTTATACATGCATGCTGCTCTAGTGCTTAAAAAAGCCCATCACAGATTTTCACCATGTCAGCTATAGACACTTTTCCTGCTGAGTTAACATCATCTTTATCATCCACTTGTGGCATCATTTTGGTGCTCAAAAAGTTTCAGATTTTGGAGCATTTTGGATTTCAAATTTTTGGATCAGAGATGTACAACTTATACAAATAAGAGCACATTGACAGGTTGTGTGTGTGCATGATTTTTGGGAGACACTATTCAGCCCGCTATCGTCAATGACTAAAGGAGCCTAATATGTAATAGTCTGGGAGATAGGAGGACAACCAGAAATTTACAGTGAGAAAGACAGTGAAGGAAGGGAATGTTTCGAGAAAGACTGAAGGGCTCCTAAGAGGATAAACTTATATCTTTTATCTCAGAGCTCCAGGATCATAGATTCAATTATCATGAACCAATAAGAGTAACACTCAATTGCTTTAAGACTGTTTTGGGTTCTTATGCCAGCCCATGTCTCATCAAGGAGTAATCATGAGATGTGTCTTAGTGTCTTAGTTCATTTAGTGTTGCCATAGCTGAACACCCGAGGGCGGGTACTTTATAAAGAAAATAGGTTGATTTGACTCATGATTCTGAAGGTCAGAAAGTGTAGGAGCATGATACTTGCATTTGCTCAGCTTCTGGGGAGGGCCATGTGTTGTGACAAGACATGGCAGAGAAGTGGAATGCTGAGGGGACATATGCAAAGAGACAAACACTAATGGGTGGGCTTGCTTCATAATACTTGTTCTTGCATTAACTTATCCAGTCCTGTGAGAGTGAAAACTTACTCCCATAAGATGGCATGAATCAATTCATGAGGGATCTGCCTCCATGACCAAAGACCTCCTATTATGCTCCACCTCCCAATGCTTCTACACTGGTAATTAAACTCCAACATGAGTTTTTGTGGTGACAAACAAAATCCAAACCAGAGCACATAGTAACTTGAAAAAAATTACTATTCATAAATGGCATTTACCTCAGAAATAATTCTTTGAGTTAGGGTGGACAGCCTTGCCTTGTGGCCAATATATCCCTGTTGAAATATGTATATCGGAGATCTCAGTCATTAATTTGGGTGCAGTTTGGAGCGCAGAAGAGAAACACAAAAATAACCACTGGGTTCTGATACAGACAGAAATGTACTGAGGTCCGTAGAGTAACCATCATAATAGAACTGCCAGTCAAAGCTTGAGAGATGGCAGATATTACCTGTCATGAAATGGGCAGGCAACTCTAGAACTTTATAATTAAATAGGAATAGTATCATCTTAGAGTACTGTTCAGAATCAACACCTTTGTGTGTTGAGTCTATGGGTATAGTCTTTGGAAAGAGACACAATGTGTCTTTAGACTGAAGACCATAGGATGACTCTGTGGAATGCTGTCCTTGTCATTTAGGATGCTGGCTGCTCAGCTGTTAAATAGCTAATGTTCATTTGATATAATGCCATTCTTCTATTACATGCATCGTATGTAGGATACTTGTTTATATTATATGTATTTTAAATCTTCTCAATCTATTCCTCATTTAACATTTTTCATATTTTATTACTTTCACTGTGCTGTGTCCATGTGGATTTTGTAGTTATAGTTTTAAAGTATTAATTTTTTTTATTCAGTTATTTGTAGTTGCTTGCACATTTTTCTCAGTCATTTTTTCCTTTTTTTGAGAATAGGGTCTCGCTGTGTCACCCAGGCTGGAGTGCAGTGATATAAGTATGACTCATTGCAGCCTTGACTTCCTGGGCTCCAGTAATCCTCCTATCTCAGTCTCCCGAGTAGCTGGGACCACTGGTGCACACCACCATTCCTGACTAATTTTTGTAGCTTTTGTAGAGACAGGGTTTTGCCATATTGGCCAGGCTGGTCTTGAACTCCTGAGCTCAAGCAATCTGCACACCTCAGCCTTCCAAAGTACTGGGATTATGGGGATGAGCCACTGTGCCCAGCCAAGTTTGAAATATCAATGAAAATATTTTTTATTTCTAGGATTCTGATTAATTCTTTTCTATCTTTGTGATTCTTTCTCATATTCATCTGCTTTATTTAGATTTTGAAAAGTGGGTATCATTTTCACCACTAGTTCTTTCAGGTCTTAAATAAACTTGTTTTTAGGTCTTTCTCATATTGCTTTCTTATTTTCGTCTTCATGAGAGTGAATTCCCATCTGTTGAGCTTCCCTTGGCCTATATTTCATAGTGTCTGCTTTCCCCATGTCTTTGACATTTTGCATGAGTAGTTTGGTGTTTTCTCTCCTCGTACTCTCTCCTTTCTTCTGGCAGTATTCATTGCTTCCTCCAAAATTCCAAGAGAGGTAGAATCAGCTCTACTATAAAGGTTTGTGGCCCTTGTTCACAGGATGTCACAGATGGGCTCCTATAGCCTTGGGCAGCTCCACCTCTGTGACTTTGAAGGTGATAGCCCCCCTTCTGGCTGCTTTCACAGGCTGGTGTTGGGCATCTGTGGCTTTTCCAGGTGCTGGTGTTGAGTGTCTGCTTTCACAGGCTGGTGTTGAGGGTTTGCGGCTTTTCCAGGTGCACAGTGCAAGTTGTCAGTGGATCTACCATTCTGGGGTCTGGAGGATGGTGGCCCTCTTCTTACCGCTCCAGTAGGAAATGTCCCACTGAGGACTCTGTGTGGGGGCTCCAACCCCACATTTCCCTTCTATACTGCCCTACTTGGGGTTCTCCATGAGTCACCCCACTTCCACAGCAAATTTCTGCCTGGACATTGAGTCGTTTCCATACATCCTCTGAAATCTAGGCAGATGTTCCCAAACCTTAATTCTTGACTTCTTTGCACCCTCAGGCTCAACACCACATAGAAGCTTCCAAGTCTTGGGGCTTGCACCCTCTGAAGCCATGGCCCAAGCTGTACTTTGGTCCCTTTTAGCCACAGCTGGAGCTGGGACACAAGGGCACCAGGTCCTTAGGCTGCAAACAGCAGTCCTTTCCCCAGACCTGACCTGTGAAACCATTTTTTCCAACTAGGCCTCCAGGCCTGTGATGGGATGGGCTTCCATGAAGGTCTCTGGCATGCCCTGGAGACATTTTCCCCATTGTTTTGGTGATTAACACTCAGCTCCTTGTTACTTATGCCAATTTATGCAGAGGCTTGAATTTCTCCCCAGCAAATGGGTTTTTCTTTTCTATCACATGGTCAGCTGCAATTTTCCAAACTTTTATTCTCTGCTTCCTCTTGAACACTTTTCTGCTTAAAAATTTCTTCCACCAGATACCCTAAATCATCTCTCCGAAGTTCCAAGCTCTAGGACAGGAGCAAAATGCCTCCAGTCTTTGCTAAAGCATAACAAGTGTCACCTTTGCTTCAGTTCCCAACAAGTTCCTCATCCCCATCTGAGACCACCTCAGCCTGGACTTTTTTGTTCATATCACTATCAGCATTTTGGTCAAAACCATTCAACAAGTCTCCAGGAAGTCCCAAACTTTCCTACATCTTCCTGTCTTCTGAGTCCTCTGAGTCTCTAGGAAGTTCTGAACTTTCCTACATTTTCCTGTCTTCTTCTGAGTCCTCCAAACTGTTCCAACTCCTGCTTGTTACCCAGTTCCAAAGTTGCTTCCATATTTTTGGGTATCTTAAAAGAAATACCCCTACCAGTACCAATTTACTGTATCAATCCATTTTCATACAGCTATGAAGACACACCCAAGCTGAGTAAATTATAAAGAAAAAGAGGTTTAATGGATTGACAGTTCCACATGGCTGAGAAGCCTTCACAATCATGGCAGAAGGGGAAGGAGGAGCAAAGGCACATCTTATATGGTGGCAGGCAAGAGAGTGTGTGCAGCGGAACTGCCCTTTATAAAATTATCAGATCTTATGAGACTTATTCACTATCACAAGAACAGCATGGGAAAACCTGCCCCCATGATTGAATTACCTCCCACGTTGTCCCTCCCTTGACATGTGGGGATTATGAGAGCTACAATTCAAGATGAGATTTGGGTGGGGACACAGCGAAACCATATCAGTCCCATTCCCTTGCAGGAGTTGAAATACCAGAATTCATCCAAAAGATTTTAGATAAAGACAAACAGTTGGGGGGAGGAAAAAAAAAAGACGACGACGTAGTAACAGTGCTGTGCTGAGTATATCGGTGTTGGGGCAAAATAAAACATCCTCACTCCTGATCTCTTTGTATTTACATGGTTGATATTTATTCATCTTGGAATTGCTGCTTCAATTTTTACATTTTAAATATTCTATAGAAATTCATTCATTCTGATAACTGGGATTTTGGTGCCTTTTCTAATTTCGTGCTGGAGGCTCCTTGCCTCCTTAGTCTCATCTCGTCCAGGTTCTTCCTTCCTGTTCACAAGTGACCAATCTCTTTGTTTTCTTTTCTAGGCTTGGATTATTCTCAATGGCTATCAAGGCCACCATGTGGAGCAGTGCTTCCTGGACTTGGTTTCTTCTTGGCATCTAGACCCTGCCCAGTGCTACAGGATCATCTACTTCATCTCCTGGAGCTCCTGCTTCAACTGTGCCCAGGAAATTGCTGGATTTCTGAGGGAGAATAGACACATGAGCTTGCATATCTTCACTGCCTGCATCTATGATTACCACCCAGGATATGAGGAGAAACTGCACATGCTGCAGGGAATTGGGGCCCAAATTTCCATCATGACCTCTACAGGTAAGAATGGAAACTTTGGGTGGGCTGGGGTGGGTGGGGGCAGGGAGAAGAAAGTTACTAGAAAGGTAGGGAAGGTCGGTATCCCTGGGCAAAAAGCCCTGGTTGGCTGCATGCAGAGGTTTATGAAATTGCTGTTCATAAATGGCATCCGCCCAAAAACAATTCTTTGAGTTAGGGTGGACAACCTATACTGAGGCACAGAGCCCTATAGATATATGCGTTTTCATATCCCAGACACCACTATGTAGTTCCATTTTGTTTCTGGTTTCATATAGATTTCTAAATTGTTTTTGAGCTCACGTTTGTCTTTTTATGTTTTAAAAATATTTAATGCCCTATTGTGTTTTGTGTTTGAAGTAAAGGGAGAAAAATAGATCAGCAAGTTTCTGCATAAAATTTGTTGTGGCAAATTGTTGCTCTTGGTACCTACTTCTACATGTGCATATATATATACAGGGATACCTCATAGATATTATGAGTTTGGTTCCAGATCATTGCAATAAAGTGAGTATCTCAGTATAGTGAGTCATGAAAATATTTTGGTTTCCCAGTACACGTAAAAGTTATGTTTATATTATACTGTAGTTTACTAAGTGTGCAAAAGCATTGTGTCTGAAAATCAATATACATACCTTAATTTAAAAATATTTTACTGCTGAGTGGAGAGGTGGAGCAAGATGACCAAGTGAACCCTCCAGTGATTGTCCCCTCCTGCAAGAACACCAAAGCGAACAACTATGCCCACAAGAAATCACCTTCATAAGAACCAAAAATCAGAGGAGCAATCACAGTAGCTGGTTTTAACATCATGTCAAGGAAAGAGGCACTAAAGAGAGTAGGAAATACAGTCCTGAATTACCTACACCACCCCTCCCCTTTCCCTCAGCGGTGGCTGTGTGGCATGGAGAGAGAGTTTGTGTGCTTGCAGGAGGGAGAATGCAGTGATTGTGGGACTTTGTGTTGAAACTCAATGCTGCTCTGTCATGGCAGAAAGCAACATAGGTAGAATTCAGCTGCTAAGTGCCCATGGAGGGACCATTTAGACCAGCCCTAGCCAGAGGGAAATTGTCCATGCCAATGGTCGGAAACTCAGTTCTGTTTAGCCCCACTCACCATGGGCTAAAGTACTCTGTAGTCCCAAATAAATTGAAAAGGCAGTCTAGACCACAAGGACTGCAATTCCTGAGCATTTTCCTGTTACTTATTACAGTGTTGGACTCAGAGCCACTCACAGGACTTGCAGTGTGTATGACCTAGTGAGACACCAGCTGGGGTGGCCAAAGGAGTGCTAGTATCACACTTTCCTAACTCCAGAACGCACAGCTTGCAACTCTAGGAGAGACTCCTTTTGCTTGAGGAAGGAAAGGGAAGAGTAAAGAGGATTTTGTCTGGCAACTGGGATACCAGCCCAGCCACAGTAACATAAAACAACAAGCAGATCCCTGAAGTCTCCATTCCAGGACCTAGCTCCAGGATGACATTTCTAGACCCACCTTGGGCCAGAAAATAACCTGTTACCCTGAAGGAAAACACAAAGTCCTGGCAGAATTTACCACTTGCTGGCTAAAGAGCCGTTGGTCGTTGAATAAACAGTAGCAGCCAGGCAGTACTCATCACGGACCTAGAACAGTGATGGCCATGGAGAAAGACTCTTTTTGAAGAAAGTAGAAGGAGGAGTAAAAAGGACTTTGTTCTTGCAACTTGGGTTGCAGCTCAGCTGTAGTAAAATAAGACACCAAGCAGATTCCTAAAGTCCCCAGTTCTAGGCCCTAGTTCCTGGACAATATTTCTAGACCCACTCTGGGCCAGAATGGAACCTGCTATACTGATGCGAAGGACTCAGTCCTGGCAGGATTCACCATCTGCTGACTAAAGAGCCCTTGGGCCTGAAATAGACATCGTGGTAGCTAGGCAGTTATTGCCAGTGGCCTGGTGATGGCCATGTGAAAAGATTCCTTCTGCTTGAGGAAGGAAGAGGAAAGAATAAAAAGGATTTTGTCTTGCAACTTGGGTACCAGCTCAGCCACAGGAAAATGAAGCTCCAAGTAGATTTCTCAAGTTCTTAAAGCCAGGCCCTAGTTCCTGGACAACATTTCTAGACCCACCCTAGGCAAGAGGGGAGCTTACTGTACTGAAGAGATGGACCCAGTCCTGGCAGGATTCACCACATGCTGACTAAAGAGTCCTTGGGTCTTGACCAAACATCAGTGGTGGCCAGGCAGTAGTCGTGAAGGACCTGGGACACTGGTGGCCATGGGGAGAGATTGTTTCTGCCTGAGGAAAGGAAAAGAAAGAGTAAACAGGACTTTGTCTTGCAACCTGGGTGCTACCTCAGCTACAGTAAAATGAAGCACCACATAGATTTCTAATGTTCCTGATTCTAGGCCCTAATTCCTGGATATATCTAGATCCACCCTGGGACAAGAAGGGAGCCTGCTGTACTGAAGGGAAGGAACCAGTCCTGGCTGGATTCACCACCTGCTGGTTAAACAGCCCTTGGGCCTTGAACAAACATCAGTTGTAGCCAAGCAGTAGTTGCCCGGGGCCTGGGATGGTGATGGCCACAGGAGATAATCCTTCTCTTTCAGGAAAGGAGAGGAAAGAATTAAAATAACTGCTTTGCAACTGAGGTACCGACTTTGCTACAGTAAAATAAAGTACCAAGCATATTCCTAAAACTTCCAGATCCAAGCTTTAGCTCCCAGAAAGCAATTCTAGACCCACCCTGGGCCAAAAGGGAACCTGCTACACTGAAGGAAGGTACTAGCCTCAGCAGGATACACCATCTGCTGAGTAAAGAGCCCGTAGGCTTTGAATGAAGATCAGTGGTAGTCAGGCAGAAGTCACCACAGGGACAATACCCAATACTGTGCTAGCTTCAGGTGTTTACCAGCACATTCCCAGCTGTGGTAATCATTGGGAGACAAGATTCTGCTTGAGCAAAGAAGATGGAAGAATAAAAAGCACTTTGTCTTACAACTTGTATTCCTGCTCAGCCAAAGTAAAAGAAAGCATCAAGTAGATTCCTAAAGTCCCCAAATTCAGGCCCTAGCTCCTGGATAGCATTTCTAGACTCATCCTGGGCCAGTAGGAAACCTGCTTTGTTGAAGGGAGAGATCCAGGCCTGGCAAGACCCATCACCTGCTGAGTAAAGAGCACTTGGGCCTGGAGAAACATCAGTGGTAGCTAGGTAGTAGTCACCACAGAAATTGACCAAGACCCAGTACCATGCTGGCTTCAGGTGTGAACCAGCCCAGTCCCAGCAGTGGTAGTCATGGAAGTGCTTGCATAACCCCTTTCCCATCTCCAGGCAGCTCCAGAGACAGTGACTCATGTGGTTTGAGGTAAAGTAAGGGAAGATAACTAGAGACTGCATGGTAATCAAGAGATTTCTTCAGGATCTTACCCAAGACCCCCAAGGTGACAAGTGTGGAAGAGCCACAGTGTTTCTGGGCTTAGTGTGGCCCCTAATACAGCTGCAGTGACCAAAGACTTGGACTACAACACTCAAGTCCCTTTGAATACTTGGAAAGCCTTCTCAAGAGGGATGAGTACAAACAAGCACAGATTGTGAGGATCAGAATAAGTACCAAACTCTTCATTGCCCAGACATTGATGAACATTCACAAGCGTTAAGATCATCCAGCAAAACATGACCTCATCAAAACAAATTAAATAAAGCATCAATGACCAATCCAAGAATTACAGAGATATGTAATTTCAGACAGAGAATTCAAAATAGCTGTTTTGAGGAAGCTCATTGAAATTCAAGATAACACAGAGACGGAATTCAGAATCCCATCAGATAAAACTAACAAAAACATTGAAATAATTTTTAAAAACCAAGCAGAAATTCTGGAGCTGGAAAATTATCTGACCACACTGGGATAAATCTAGAAATCAATAACAAGAGAAATTTTGGAAATTATACAAACTCATGAAATTACACAATATTCTCCTGAATGACCAGTGAATCAATGAAAAAAATTAAGAAGGAAATTAAAAAATTTCTTGAAACAAGTGAAAATGGAAAAACAACATACAAAAACCTATGAGATACAATAAAAGCTATACTAAGAGGGAAATTTATAGCAATAAGTGCCCACATCAAGAGTAGAAAAACTTCAAATAAACAATCTAACAATGCATTTTAAAGAACTAGAAAAGCAAGAGCAAACCAAACCCCAAATTAGTAGAAGAAAAGAAATAATAAGTAACAGAGTATAAATAAGTAACATTTAAATAAAAAATGCAAAAGATCAACAAAATAAAAAGTTGGTTTTTTGACAAAACAATTAACAAACCTTTAGCCAAACTATGTATGAAAAAAAGACACAAATAAATAAAATCAGAGATGACACATTACAATTGATACTGCAGAAATTCAAAGGATTATTAAAGACTACTATAAGTGACTCATATGCCAATAAATTGGAAAACTGAGAAGAAATGGATAAATTCCTAGACATGTAAAAGCTACAAGATTGAATCATGAAGAAATTAAAAACCTGAATAGACCAATAACAAGTAACAAGATCAAAGCTGTAATTGTCTCCCAGCAAAGAAAAGCCTGAGATCCAATGACTTCACTGCTGAAATCGACCAAACACTTAAAGAACTGGCACAAATCCTGTCCACCTATTCTGAAAAATAGAGGAGGTGGGAATACTTTCAAACTCGTTCTATGTGGTCAGTATTGCCCTGATACCAAACGCAGACAAAAACACATCAAAAAAGAAAACAATGAGCCTATATTTCTGATGAACATTGATGCAAAAGTCCTCAAAAATACTTGCAAACCAAATTCATCAGTACATTAGAAAGAGCATTTATCATGACCAAGCAGAGTTTACGTCAGGGGTACAAGGTTGGCTCAACATACACAAATCAATGTGATACATCATATCAACAGAATGAAGGACAAAAACCTTATGATCATTTCAATTGATGTTGAAAAAACATTTGATAAAATTCAAAATCCCTTTCATGATTTAAAAAACCCTCAAAAACTGGGGATAGAAAGAACATACCTCAACACAATAAAAGCCAAATATGATAGACCTGCAGTTAGCATTATACTGAACAGCAAAAAACTAAAGTCTTTCCTCCAAGATCTAGAACATGGTAAGGATGCCAACTTTTACCACTGTTATTCACCATCGTACTGGAAGTCCTAGCTAGAGGAATCAGTCAAGAGAAATAAATAAAGGGCATCCAAATTAGAAAGAAAAAGTCAAATTACTCTTGTTTTCAGATGGTATACTCTTATATTTGGAGAATCCTAAAGATACTACCAAAAAACTATTAGAACTAACAAACAAATTCAGTAAAGTCGCAGGACACAAAATCAACTTATAAAAATCAGTAGCATTTCTACATGTCAACAGTGAACAATCTGAAAAAGAAATCAAGAAAGTACTCTTATATATTATTGTTACAAACAAAATAAAATGCTTAGGAATAAACTTATCCAAATAAGTGAAAGATCTCTACATAGAAAACTATAAAACATTGATGCAAGAAATTTAAGAGAACCAATGAAGAAAGGAAAAGAGGAGCTGTATTAGTCTGTTCTCGCACTGCTATAAAGACATACCTGAGCCTGGGTAATTTATAAAGAAAAGAGATTTAATTAGCTCATGGTTCTGCTAGCTGTGCAGGCTTCTGCTTCTGGGGAGGCCTCAGGAAACTTACAATCATGGCAGAAGATGAAGAGGAAGCTGGCACATCCACCATGACTGGAGCAGGAGAAAGAGAGGGAGGCGGGCAGGTGCTACACACTTTTAAACAAGCAGATCTCAGGAGAACTCTATCACCAGACAGCACTAGGGGGATGGTTCTAAACCATTAGAAACTGCTGGCATGATCCAATCACCTCCAACCAGGCCCCTCTTCCAACACTGGGGATTAAAATTTGACATGAGATGTGGGCAGGGACAGAAATCAAAACTGTATCAGAAGGCTAAATGGCAAATACTTACTCTTATTTATGCTTTGTGCAAATAACCAGGCCACGTATATTAAGACTAAAGCTTATTTCACAAACAAATCAGTCTTATCATGATTTGTTTTTAATAAAAATGAGGATTGGAGAGAGAAAAAATACGTTTCAAGAACTATAGTACACCTGTATTTAGATTCCAGTCTCATCAGTTATTTTTGAGTTTTTGTCTGCAATTTAGACTAACCCTTCTTATTCCTGTGAAATAATCAGTGATCTCTGGCTGCATCTCAGAAGAAAAGATGGATGGGTAGTGTAAAAATCTGGATCAATATTCTAATTCTGCACATGTATTACAATCAGCTAGCAACTCCATACACCCAAGTCTTAGCAGGCATGACTATACCCACCAGCCACGTAGGTGTGTTGGTAGCCCTAGGATTTTTTTGGAGCTGTCATCTTCCTCTTTTTTTTTTTAAACTGTTCTTCTAAAGGTGATAACTTGATTTGTCCCCTTTCACGTTCAGGCCATCAAGCCCCAGATGATCCTCAGTGAAGGATACTGACCTCTCAAATAGTCAAGAGTCACCCTTCTGCAGCGGGCCTCTAGACTGCCCGTCAATGGAACACAACAGAGGCAAAATCCTGCCCCTTTCTCCCTTAAGCCTGGCTGGATACTGGTTTCTACAACCCGCAGAGCCAACCCTGCCCTGACAGCTAGTAAGAGGCCAAGACCCACAGAACCACCACCACTGCCCTTCTGTCAGTAGGAAGCAGTTACAGAAAACTGACCTTCATCCATTTTCCCCAAAGAATTGGAGTCTTGGACTCCAGAGGGGGAAATGTTACAGTAGGCAGCTAGTTAAACATGAGCAGGGTAGGAGAGGGCTCCCAACCCCCACCAGGAATGTCAGGCGACATCAGGTGATCTCTCAAGTCACCCACTCTGCCCTCTTCCAAGTATACTTTACTTCCTTTCATTCCTGCTCTAAAGTTTTTAAGTAAACTTTCACTCCTGCTCTAAAACTTACCTCGGTCTCTCCTTCTGCCTTATGCCCCCTCGGTCCAATTATTTCTTTGGAGAAGGGAAGAATTGAGGTGGCTGCAGACTGTATGGATTCACTGCTGGTAACATGCTGACTGGAGTCGCACTTTTAATTTTCCTCAAGAACTTTTCTTTTGTATTTACAATTGGGCTAATTGTCTGGTGCAAGAGACTTAGTTTTCAGCCTCTGCCAGCTTTTGACATACCTTCCTCACTAAGCAGAATCATTTCTGGCTTTTGATTTCAAGTGAGAGACGTGACTCTTTGTTTCACTTGAACATTTAGAGGCTATTGTATGATTCATAATTGGCCCAATTTCTCTCAGGGAATAGGGAGACCTGAGGAGAGGAAGAGAGATGTGGGGAATGGCTGGTAGGTGGAGTAGTCAGAACACACATACCGTCTATGTATTAAATTTGGTGTCTCATATGGGTGTAAATCTTCGTGTCCCCAAACAATTACAGTAGTAAAATCAAATATCACTTGTCACAGATCACCATAAAAGAAATAACAGTAATGTAAATGTTTGAAATACTGTAGGACTACCCAAAATGTGACACAGAGACACAAAGTGAGAACATGCTGTTGGAAAAATGGCTCCGATAAACTTGCTTGATACAGGGTTGCCACAAACCTTTAATTTGTGCAAATCATAGTATCTGTGAAATTTAATAAGCTAAACACAATAAAATCAGATGAACCATTATTGTGCATGAATAGATAATTATTTGGGGGTAATTCTTCACATATGTAATGAATATTTTTATACAAAAGGTACACATGAGCCAATTATTTCTAAGGAAGATAAAGACTTTTAGGTAAAGCTGATATGGCAAACAAACTAACCTGAACCTACCAGATAGAGGAACTGCTGCTAATAAATTAAATACAGTAATTATTATAAATTCAAGAGCCTTGAAACACTAATTGGTCGGCTAAAATGTTACAGATTTTAAAATAAATCTTGGACAATATGTCAACAAACAGGTAGACTATATGACAATTCATTTGTCAAATCTAGTATCAATTAAAGGAAAGGAAAATTGAAATTGAGAATATTTTATGTTAGAACACATTAAGAAAGGATCTAGTAAAGCAAGGATTAGATTGGAGTTACGATTTTGAAAATCTCTTTGTCTTTGAAATAGCCCAAGCAGGCTCTCTGATGTCATCTTTTTGGACTAATAATTATTATGTAGTTAGAAAGCTCAGAGTCTTATGGTTATCACACTGCATATCTCTACCCAAAGAATGGGGGCTTGTCCATAGGGTTGGCGCTCCTGAAGCATGGGGCAGGAAAGCAAAGACCTTTCTCAAGGATATCTGGGAGAAGTGTTGGAATGACAAGGCCTTCAGCCTAGAAAAGGGCTTCCTCTGTAGGTGTGGCCATCAGTGACAAGGAAAATACAAAATCAATTATATAACCAACGAGAACAAGCCAAGAAGAGGCTTGTATCCATAATAATAAAATTTAAACAATCTATGCAAAAGATTTTAATTTTTATTTATTTTTGAGACAGGGTCTCGCTCTGTCACCCAGGCTGAAGTGCAGTGGTGTGATCACTGCTCACTGTAGCCTTGATTTCCCAGGCACCAGGGATCCTCCCACTCAGTGCCCCTGACCCCCCAAGTAGCTGGGACCACAGGTGTATGCCACCTCCCTGGCGAATTTTTGTATTTTTGGTAGAGACAGAGTTTTGTTATGTTTCACAGGCTGGTCTCCAATTCCTGAGCTCAAGCAATCCACCTGCCTCAGCCTCTCAAAGTGCGAGAATTATAGGTGTGAGTCACCACATTCAGCCAATTTTTATAAGGCATGAAGTTTAATTATTATTATTAGTAGTAGTTGAAGAGAATGCTGTGTGTTGATTAGCAGTGTTTTTGCTAAAATCTGAATTAACGATTTAAGGTACCTTTGTTTTACAAGATATTAGACTTAGTCATATGGGTTCACAGCATTCCACTGAAGTTTCAGATTCTGCTCTGAGAAACAGTCTGCTTAGCAAACATGGGGAAAACATTGCTAAAACCTGGAATAAGATATTAAAATAACAGAATATTTTAATAACATCTGGGAGAAGGGAAACAGACATGAATATTGTGAATTTTATTGTTGTAAAATTTACAAAATGATGATCTATTTGTATTTTGTTCAAGTCTCCTCAGTGAGTATGTGTACTCATAGAGGTAATAGTAGAAATTGAAACTGACGATGCAACCATGGCATTCATCCATGGGAACATCTTGCATCCAGACAATGGGATTTATTGAACAATAGGGAAACATTCCCACTTGACAGGTTTTAGGATTTTGTTGTGGCTGTTGTTGTTGGATGTGTGGGTGTTGGCAGGAACAGCTTTGTTAACACATTACATTGATATCTAGAGTTGACCTGGTGGACTTGGCTGGCAGGGTATTTGGGTGTTTCTTTCCTTTCTATTGCTCCATACTGGTTGCTATGGCAGCTGTACTCCTGTGAAGAGAGAATGCCTGCCTAGTGTCTGTCTGTTCTTGTTTCAATCAGAAAAGCATGTGGAGCCTTTCCAAGGTAGGCTGGATCTTACCTATGATGTATTGGTAGTGCATGGACATGCTGTGGTCAGCACTGTCCAACTTGCAGTGGGCCTCTGGGACATGTTCTGAGATGGATGAGGTTTTCATTTTGCACTTTATGAGATTTCGTGGTCTGCTTTTTAGAAACCCATGCAGTATTACAGCCATTGCTTACAGAAGCTGTCCACTTTAAATAGTGTGGGTTTGAAAATTGAGACCAGAGCTGCTTAAAAGACTCCAGAGTATAACTGAGATAATTTGCTGCACATGGATGGGTAAAATAGGAAAGAGTAGGAGGAAGGGAGGGAGATGATTGCATAAGGAGACAGAAAAGAAGTCTGTATAGGGCAGTGACTCAGAAAAATGACTTACCAGAGCAAAGGACATGTATAATAATTGATCTCCAATTCATCTACTTCTGTGAGGTTTATCACAGATATCTGTTCTGGTTTTAACTCACCACTTCCTACCATTGCCCTGTGAAAGAAAAATAAAAATCTCAAGACTCAGATTACTATGCCAAAAGGGAAAAATTAAGCTTGAAAACTGAGTTATGCCAAAACAACAACAACAACAACAACAACAACAACAACAACAACAACAACAACAACAAAAACTGCCTTTCCTTTTGTTCCTAAACAAATAGCTAAAGGATAGAAGGCCACATGTCTCTGCAGGTGACCTCTCTCTCACTGACAATGTAAATCAACAGCTTATCTTCACAGGTGTGAGACAAGAGAAAACTAGAAATCATCCCCTCATGGACCCTGAGACAAATCCCTGTTAGACTTTTCCCTGTGCTCTCTCTATGTTTATCTTTTGTAAAGTGCAGATTTACTAAGTGTGAGACACTAAGCATGAGACAAATACATAACCGATTGTTCCCTCAACCACCTCCTTTTCATGTACAACATATGGATTCATTGAGCTCTAATCAAAGCCTCACAAGGATGTGACCATACTTTCCCCCCTCTTTTTTTCTTTTCCCTCCTGCCTGCTTTTTCCCGTTTAAGTGTTGAAACTCTCAAAATCCTCTTTGGAAAAAGTATGGACTGCAGAGCCTACTGTGGTTTGTGTCTCTTTTTCCTGGGTGCATCCCCAATCTTGGCAAAATAAACCTCTAAATTAATCGAGAGTGATCTCAGCCATTCTCTTTGGTTTTACAATGCTGTGCAAGTTTATTACAGACAGTATCTACAACATTGCTTATAAGCATCTCACTTTCCAGTAGTTGGTAAACTACTTGAGGATAGACACTCTTTGAAGGAAATTAAAATATTTTACCCCAAAATGTACTTCTTTGACATGTTTAAAAATGACGGCCACCTGGCCACCCTGTCAGAAGTAGCACTGCACAGCTGTCTTAAGTAGGGAGAGTTTGCATCTGTAGAGAATCCCCATGAAAGTAAGTTTGCCTCCCTCCCCTTCGTATGCGTTTCCCTGGATCCAGGAGAAACTGACAGTCTGACACCTTTTAAAGTCTGAAAAGAAACATTTACCATCTGTTCCGAGGGAGGCTTCGACCACATAACAAGGCCATCTTTGCTAGCCAAGCTTCTTTCTTTCTCTCTGTGTTAGCCTGTCTTGCCACTAAACCTGATTTACCTGTTTCTGGCCATTCTCTGAGTCTGTGTTCCTTACTGTGGCCTCAGAATGGTAAAAGTTTCTGTAAGTCCTTGGGAATTTGGGTCTTCACATTGAAGGCTCCCTGATATATACATTAAATACATTTGTATGCCTTTTCTCTTATTAATCAATCTGCCTCCTGTCAGTGACTTTTAGTGATCATTTAGGGGTCCAAGAGCCTGTGACCCCCTACAGAACAGGATGATCATCAAAGTTGCTCTTCTCTTCTAGAGGCTACAGTGAAGAGAAACCAAGAGACTGATCTGCTGGCAAAGGGATACAAATTTCTTACCAAGTAGGCTACTGGCCTCTCTTTCTCTGTGTACCCCAGTGAGCAGATGGTAAAAATCACAGTCTCATCTGCAAGGTTTTGATTAACAGGAAAAAGGAATTTGACTAGTCTTGCATTGTAGTGTCCCTGATGTACTTTCAGTACTTTGTGGTATGAATACTCATATTGTGTGCCCCCTTTTCTCTCAGAAATAGCCTTTTCTGTTGCTGTTTTCCTTTATCTTTCTGTGTTGTTCTGTCATAAAGAGGGGTGGCATTGGATAGAACATGGGTCTAGAACCCCTTTGTACCTGCTATTCAAGCTTATCCTGCATACTGGTCAGTTTTTTCAATTCTGGATAGACCAGCATGTGTTCAGACACACTTTTCTGTGAGTCCCTGATACAAAAATCAGATGAGGTTTCCCTCTCATCTTGTTCTATGTCCTTAAGAACTTGACTTTGTGGCTACATGGGGATACTCTCTCTTAGTCTTTACCATCTGGGCATGTGTTTTTAAAAATTTAAACTTTTCAGCCCGGTGCAGTGGCTCACGCTTGTAATCCCAGCACTTTGGGAGACCGTCGTGGGCGGATCATGAGGTCAGGAGATTGAGACCGTCCTAGTTAACAAGGTGAAACCCCCTCTCTACTAAAAATACAAAAAATTAGCTGGGTGTGGTGGTGGGAGCCTGTAGTCCCAGCTACTTAGGAGGCTGAGGCAGGAGAATGGCATGAAACCAGGAGGCGGAGCTTGCAGTGAGCCGAGATCGTGCCACTGCACTCCAGCCTGGGCAACAGCGCAAGACTCCGTCTCAAAAAAAAAAAAAAAAAAAAAAAAAAAGAAAATTTAACCTTTTCATCAATGTTTAGAATAGAGGGCATGCATTTTTTGGTTCACATTAGATGGGCAGTCTGAAAAGACTGGGAGCCTGAGACACATAATATTTTAAGCAAGACACTTTTTATACTGAATGTGTCACACTCTTAGGGAAATTTTGCCTTACAAGACCCATCCCTATGGAGCTTTTGTCATCTTTTGTCTATCTTATCTCTGTTTCTCAGGGTGGATTTTTGGGAGTCATGAGGATGTCTCATGTTTTTCCTCATGTTTGTAATAGATATACTTTCTGAGATGGCTAATGGTAGTTGATTAGAGCAAATAGTTATTACTACAGGGGATACTCTGTGTGTGTTTATTACCACAGGGGATATGCTGTGTGTGTTTATTACTACAGGGGATACTCCAGTAATGTAAAACCTGAAAAATTACCACCTGGGCTTTACAGAGGCTTTTGAATATAGTTGCTATTGGAATAAAGTACACCATTGAAAATTCTAATTGCCAATGGCCAGAAGATAGATTAAAAGAAAGATTTGTGAGATCTCTTATACTAAACAATTGATGAAAAGGTTAAATTTTTAAAAAGACATGTGATAATGTTATAGCTAGCCTTAATATTTTTTTTTGAGAAAAGTTTGCCATAGTTAACTCATAGCCTTAGCTTAGGCTTATTGATTTCACCTAGGAAGTTACCTTTGGTAAAGAAGTTCAAAAGTTCAGAAATATCAGCTGTTTGTCCTGACTAAAATCTGATAATAAGAGATTTGAAAGAATTTTTAGAGTTCTATAGTCAAAAGTCAACGTAATTAAAACAGGTATTTAGGCTACATATGTGTATCTATATTGTTTTAAAGCCTCTGTTCTCTCTCTGTATAAACTTCTCAGTGAATTTTGTCTGTTCCACCATTTACTTCTTCCTATCTTCCTTCCTCTTTCTATCATGTATGCCACATGAGGGACCTAAAAATAAAAAAGGAATTTCTAACAGCCCAGGATCCCCTGGGAAAAATGGAAAATGTACCAGACTCCTGTGTCTGGAAGGAACCTCTGATTTTCTTCATGGAATCCCAAGAGTTGTAAATGGACAGATTCCACTCAGATCTAAAAGCTCTTTTCTCTTTTGTATTGCATTACCTAATCTTTTTGGCTTTTGGGGATTTGAAAATTACTTTGCATTATGAAAAAATGTTTGACATTGGTGTTTGTAATAGATATACTTTCTGAGATGGTTAATGGTAGTTGCTTAGAGCAAATAGTTATTACTACAGGGGATACTCTGTGTGTTTGAGATAAGAAAGGGCATGGTTTAAACACGTAGAGAAATGTCTTCATGACAAAATGCACTGTAAAAATATTATGTGGCCTGGCCCCATGGCATTTCTCTCTTTTTGGGATTCAGGATTCAGTGTGGGCTCTGCTCTGGGCTCAGTGGTCCAGTTAAAAGATAGTAAATTAAAAAACACCTATCTAAATAAAATCGGTCTAACAAAACACTGTGATAGACTTCTATGATTTTGTGCTGTCTTGGTATCCATGTTATATTTTATTTTATTTTGTTTTATTTTATTTTATTTTATTTTTTGAGACAGGGTTTTGCTCTGTTGCCCAAGCTGGAGTGCAGTGGCGCGATCTTGGCTCCCTCCAACCTCTACCTCCTGTGTTCAAGTGATTCTTGTGCCTCAGCCACCGAGTAGCTGGGATTACAGGCGCTCACCACTATGCTCGGCTAATTTTTGTATTTATAGTAGAGACAGGATTTTTCCATGTTGGCTCGGCTGGTCTTGAACTCTTGACTTCAAGTGATCTGCCCACCTTGGCCTCCCAAAGTGCTGTGATTATAGGTATGAGCCACTGTGCCCGACCGACATCTATTTTAAAACTTCCTCTAACACACTTGAACTTTCTCTCTCTCTCTGATTTGAGAAGTAAATTTGCTATCTTGTTTTCTCCAAAACTCAGTGAGGGCATTAGTCATGGCCATGAGAAATGGATAAACTTTAACATTTTCACAATTTAATCCAACTGTCTTTTTGGACTAGTGAGTGTATCTATCTTATGACTAAAATTTTAAAATCAAACTATAAAGTCCTGGATAAATAAAATGTGGTACATATACACCATGGAATGCTATGAAGCCATAAAAAGGATCATGTCCTTTGCAGGGACATGGATGAAGCTGGAAGACATTATCCTCAGCAAACTAATGCAGGAACAGAAAAACAAATACTGCATGTTCTCACTCATAAGTGGGAGCTGAACAATGAGAACACATGGACACAGGGAGGGGAATGACGCACACTGGGGCCTATGGGGAAGTGGTTGTGGGAAGGAGAGCATCAGGAAAAATAGCTAATGCATGTTGGGCTTAATACTTAGGTGATGAGTCCATTGGTGCAGCAAACCACCATGGCACACGTTTACCTATGTAACAAACCTGCACTTCCTGCACATGTAGCCTGGAACTTAAAATGAATAAAAACTATAAAGTCTTTATGTTATTATAATCTTTATGTGTACATGGGTATATGTCTGTCTGTGTACTATCTGCATGGGTTTTAAATTGACTTACTCATAAATAAAGTAAATAATCCTAAATGCTTTTCAAGTAATATGATTTTAGTAATTTTTGGTAAATATAGTTTTAAAATTATCAGTAAAATAAAATGGAAGCATGTTCAGAATTTAGACATTTGATCTGAATTAGTCACTGTCTCTGTTAGATGTTTTAAGATACAAAACTTTGCTCCTGATACTTGCTTAACTTGTCTGTAACTTACGTGCTTAGATTTATGCCTTTAGGATATGAAGCCTAACTCCAGGCATTGTTCTTTGCTCTGGGTTATGCACCTGGTACATAATTAAAATTGCTTACTTAGTAGGTTTTTTCACTAAAATAAGAGTTACTGAGAATTAACATTACAATTAATGCATGTAATGAAAATTACTGGATACATTCAAGTGTGTAAGAAAAGTAAGATGTATTTTTGGCCAAAAAAAAAAAGTTAAAAGAGGGCATGAGAATATGTTTTTTTTTTTTTTTTTTTTTTTTTTTTTTAATAAGGGGAAGGAATTTTGTCTAGTTTAAGGGGTTTTAAGAATTCTTTTAAGTTATAAATAGAACAAAATGGAAGATGTTAAGCAAGTTGTGGAAAGTTTGAGAAAAGATTGATCCTGTAAAAGGAATTCTGTATGTGAACGAGTTTGCTAAAATTTGAAGGGGATTATTTAGTTTTTCTGTAAATTAAGCATTAAAATAAAAAGCACAATGATGGAGAGCCAGTATCTGGGCTCCTGTATCTGAATAATAGGGTTTTTTTGGAGTATTCATCTATCTGCTTTTTGACAGGAAATTATAAAAGGTTATAAAAGACTTATGACAATCTTATATTATGGCCAAATTCATTAAAGTTAGATTTGTTCATATAGTTTTATTAAAATTAGATTTAGTGCTAATAATACACCACACAAAGGTAAAAATTGGTTTTCTCTTGAACAAAATTTTTGTGTAATATTAAGAGATAGTAGAAGATTTGTGTTTACCTTTTGAGTAAATCGCAAGAGAGAGAGAGACAGATTTAGTTGGCCTCATGCTGTCTTTATTAGGTCTTATTGTTTGGGAATTAAGTCTCCATTCTCAAAGAGTAAAGGTTTTTGCTTTTTGAAAATTTTAAGTTATCATTTTGGCTAAACAATTGATTTATTTTACAATGACTCATGATCCTATTTTGTGATATAAAGTGTTCTAAATCTTCAATGTTTGACAACTATTCCAAAATCAAATTCTAGATTCAAACTTTTGACCTCAAACTAACTTTATAGAAGTCTGAGAGAGAGAGATTTAGCTTAATTAATATGTTAAAATCATTCAGGAAACATTGTCAAAAATAAAACTGTGTTCAACTTTTTTTGGTTTATATTTATGTAAATGTGTTATTAGTATGTGTTCCAAAATTGTGAATTCCTGTAATTCTGATACATATTAGCATACATTATCAGTAGTAATTATAATTATTATGTTAAATTGTTATATACCACAGAAATAACCAAATTTCTTTGTCAATTGTGTCTTTGACCATGACTGTTCTAAGACTTTTGTTATCTAAAATTATTTTGCTGTGATCTTTTTTAAAAGACAGCTTAATTATAAACTAATTATAGTTAAAGGATTCTCACAGATGCCCTTAAATGCAGGTTTCTGATAACTTTACAAATTGTGCCATTGGAGCAGAGAAAAAAGCATCTGGACTCATGATGTGTTCATGAGGCTTGCTGGCCCAATATTGAGCAGAACAGGAGCTAACTGTGAAACTGCCTTTGGAAAAATTATAACGGAGGAAATTGTGACAGTGAAAGAGATCAGACCTAACAGACTCTATCTTGCTTCTAACCTCTAAGCTGTTCTTGTTCATTCCTGAGTGTAGGCCAAGTTAGCCTTGGGAAATGATTTAATTTATAGTTAAACCCTGAAACAAAACTGATAATAGTCCTTTCCTGAAAAAAATCCCTTTTTGCCTGTGAACCAGTCTGCCTTTGTAGGACTAACAAATCAGTTACAAGATTAGAAATTACCATTTAGGAGCCATGCAGCCTCTGGCTGCAAGAGCCTGAACCTCCTCAAATTGCTCCTGGGATTAACATCACTGTTGTAAAGCCTAAGATCAGTGCTTGAGATATTTCACAAACCCTGCATTCTGATGGACCAGCTGACATGGCCCAGACCAGTAATCTGGCTCAACCAGTTCTGCAATCCCACACAGGAACAGATGTCAGCAAGAACTCACTTTGACCCCTTGTGATTTCATCTCCAGCCCAACCTATCAGTACTCCTCACTTCCCAACTATCTACCCACCAAATTATCCTTAAAAACTCCAATCCCAAGTTTTCATTTTTGGGGAGACTGATTTGAGTAATAATACAATTCTGGTCTCCCCACACAGCCCGGTCTGAGTGAATTACTCCATCTCCATTGCAATTCTCCTTTTGCAAAAAACCGGCTCTATCTAGGCAGCAGGCAAGGTGAACCCATGGGGCAGTTACAATTGCATGGACTGAACTAATAGAAGACTGAAATAATTTTTTTTATGAATTCTTGTGTTTGAAGCATTGCTAATTCTTTTTGTTTCGTTTTACAGAGTTGGGAAAATCTTTTCTGAGTTACTTACAGCTTTTAACAATTGATTAGAGCAAAATTTGAAGCACATTTCTTTCTTTCTACTTGATTTTTCCAGAATTTGAAAGCTATTTGTGAGTATTCTTAACTTATGGTAATATAGTTATTTGCATAAATTCAGTAAGATCTGTTTTCTTGTGTAACAGGACACAGTTGGAGGCACTGGCTCTTTTACCAAGGCTTTAATTGGAAGGGTATATTTTCAGATATGAGCAGATTTCTGTAAGGAATTGAGATTGACTTATAGATCTGATAAAAGTTCTTTGGAAAAACTGACCTCAAACATTTTCTATGTAGTTCCTTTACAGATTTCCTTACATGTTCCTGACCTGTGGTAAGTAAAGAATGTCACTTTCTGACAGGCCCAGGAACCCCAAGTTATTTTGGGATTTCAAGAAGAGAGAAGTTTCCCAATTCATACAGGTACCTGCAGGGATAAATACTTGGCTGTGCTCATGACTTTTAAAAGGTCTAATTTGTGATTCTTTATGAAAAAAGCTTCTGGAAAAGTCATCTTAAAACAGTCTATATGAAAAATAATTATTCTTGCTGCCCTTTATGCAAATAATCAGTCCAAACATAATAAGACTAAACTAATTTTGCTAAGAAATTGATCCTACTATGATTTTGTCTTTAGTAATATTGGAAGATTGGAGACAGAAAAATTATATTTAGAAGGAAACTATGTTATACCTGTTATTGGATTTTAGCCTTATTCATTGTATTCAGTTTTGATTATTTTCTACCATTTGGACTGGATCCTAAATTTTTTTTCCTGGCTACAAGTCACCAAGCTAATATGTTCAGTTTCTGCCCTCCATTTTTTTTTTATCTTGAAATCACTAGAAATTAAAACTGCTTTTCTTAAAACTCTGCAAACTGAAGCTATGCAACTTAAACTCCAGGAGAAAAGAAGAGCAACTTATATATAAACAAGCTTCGAGCCTACTTGCTAATGTAAAGACTTCTCAGAAAGTTAGCCTGAATGCCTGGTTTGAATTGCAATCCAGAAGAATTTGTCAGATTGTCACTGCAATCTGAAGATGCCTCAGAGACCTTAGGAAAGCTGTATATAGACTGCTGCAATCATTAACCTTTGTTTTTTCTTGTGTTTTTATAGAAATACCTTTATTAGAGATCTGATTGCCTATATCATATATAGAGGCCTAGTCCATCTGCAGTGCCACCTCTCAGAATGGGACACAGTTGTTTAACTGAACTGGTCTATTCTCAGTCTCTATTCTCAGAGACTGACTAACGAAGATATGGGAAGATATACTTAAATTTGCTCCTTTCTATTCATCTCAATTTGTCTTTCTACTCCTTTCTCTATATCTATCTAACAGTCTCTAGATCAAATCTCTCCAAAGCTACCAGCTTGGCTTTTGATATGTGAAACTTATTTTAAATTGCAAAGTGGAGACTGAAGAAAATTAAAATATTTTCCCCCCAAATATATTTCTTTGACGTATTTTGAAATGGCTGCCTCTTGGCCATCTTATTAGAGGTGGCATTGCAAAACTGTCTTAAGTGGGGAAAATTTGCATCTGCAGAGAATCTCCCTTAATGCAGCCATGCCTTCCTCCCCTTCCTATTCCTTTCCCTGGATCCAGGAGAGACTGACAGTCTGACACCTTTTAAAGTCTGAAAGGAAACATTTACCATCTGTTTCCTCTGAAGGAGGCTTCATCCACTTAACAAGGCCATCTTTACTAGCCAAGCTTCTTCCTTTCTCTCTTAACACCTCTTGCCACTAAAGCTGATTCACTTGTTTCTGGCCATCCTCTGAGTGTGCTTTCTTTAGAGTGGCCTCAGGATGGTATGTAAGTGTCTGTATCTCATTGGGATGTTGGATCTTCATTCTGAAGGCTCCCTTCTATACACTGTTAAATAAATTTGTATGCCCTTTCTTGCATTAATCAATCTGCCTCCTGTCAGTGATTTTTAGCAGTCATTTAGGGGTCCAAGAGCGTTTGGCCCTCATGCCTTTTTAATTTATTTCCTTTCATTTTTTACAATGAACTGCTTTCCTTAGTTCCTCAAACATCTGTGGTACTTCATAAATATTTCTAGAATAAGTAAGCACTTCAATTATTTTACACTGTTTGTGGCATTTGGGTTAAATAGTGATATGGTTTGGCTTTGTCCCCAACCACCCAAATCTCATCTTGAATTGTAATTCCCACAATCCCCGCATGTCATAGTAGGAACCCAGTGGGAGGTGTTTGAATTACGGGTGCAGGTCTTTCTTGCACTGTTTTTGTGATAGTGAATGAGTTTCATGAGATCTGATGGTTTTAAAACACGAGTTTCTCTGCACAAGCTCTCTTTTTGCCTGTTACCATCCACGTGAGATGTGACTTGCTCCTCCTTGCTCATGATTATGAGGCCTCCTCAGCCCTGTGAAACTGTGAGTCCAATTAAACCTCTTTCTTTTGTAAATTGCCCAGTCTTGAGTGTCTTTATCAGCAGCACAAAAGCAGAATAATACAGTAAATTGGTACCAGAAGTGGGGTACTGCTGAAAAGATACCCAAAAATGTGGAAGTAACTTTGGAACTGGGTAACAAGAAGAGGTTGGAACAGTGTAGGGGGCTCAGAAGAAGACAGGAAAATGTGGGACAGTTTATAACTCCCTAGAGACTTGTTGAATGACTTTGGCCAAAATGCTGATAATGATATTGGCAATGAAATCCAGGCTGAGGTGGTCTCAGATGAGGAAGCTGGGAACTGGAGCAAAGGTGACTCTTGTTATGTTTTAGCAAATAGACTGGCAGCATTTTATCCTGCCCTAGGGATTTGTGGAAACTGAACTTGAGAGAGAAGATTTAGGGTATCTTGTGGAAGAAACTTCTAACCAGCAAAACATTCAAGATGTGACTTGGGTGCTGTTAAAGGCATTCAGTTTTATAAGAGAAGCGGAGCAAAAAAGTTCAGAAATTTGCAACCTGACAATGTGATTGAAAAGAAAATCCCATTTTCTGGGAAGAAATTCAAGCTGGCTGCAGAAGCTTGCATAAGTAATGAGGAGCTGAATGTTGATCACCAAAACAATGGGGAAAATGTCTCCAGGGCATGTCAGATACCTTCAGGGCAACCCATCCCATCACAGTCCCAGAGGCCTAGGAGGAATATGTGGTTTTGTGGGTTGGGCCCAGGCCCCGCATGCTGTGTGCAGCCTAGGGACTTGGTGCCCTGTGTCCTAGCAACTCCAGCCATGGCTGAAAGGGGCCAATGTAGAGCTTGGGCCATGGTTTCAGAGAGTGAAAGCCTCAAGCCTTGGCAGCTTCCATGTGGTGTTGAGTCTGCCAGTGCACAGAAGTCAAAAATTGGAATTTGGGAACCTTTGCCTAGATTTCAGAGGATGTCTGGAAACATCTTAATGTCCAGGCAGAAGTTTGCTACAGGGGCAAGACTCTCATGGGGAACCTCTACTAGGGCTATGTGTAATTTTGGTCTTCCTCAGCTATGGGGAGACTCACCACCAGGGAGATTACTGCCATCATAGCTACCATTAGATTACTAGTGGTCAGTGACTTGTTCTGAGACTTCAGGTTCTCTTCTGCAATGTGAGCTAGTCTCTTCATCTGCCCCCAGGTTGCTGGAGTTGCTTGGTGAGTTTTACTGGTTTCCATCTGCTCAACAGAGATGTTTATCTGAGCCATCTGACAAACTGGGGGTGCAGGGATGTTCCGAGGTCTTTTCCTCTTCCTTGGATTCTGGCTCATGGCACAGCTTAAGATGTCTTGTGGGTACCCAGACAGGAAGCTGATTCTCTCCTGGTGAGATACAAGCAAACCCTCGACCCTATGTAATGATTTTGCCCTTTTCCCAGGTTTTGGTTCTGACGTCCTTCCACCACACATGTTTTCCTTCATGAGGATTTATTTTTTGCCCTGTTAAATGCTGCTCTGCTGCCATTGTAACCTGATCTCCAGACAAATTCAAAAAATTTAAAGTGATAAGAGTCAATTGTAGCTGCATATGTGGAGTAGAGTATTCTCTAGTTCCCCCTTCTGTCTTTTGTTTTTGTTATTGAGATTTTAAGGTTCAATTAGCCCGTTCAACAATGGCTTGGCCTTGAGAATTATTGGGTGTTCCAGAACGGTGCTCAATGTGCCATTGTTGAAGGAACATTTGTAAAGATTTACTACAGTAGCCTGGGCCATTGTCTGCTTTAATCTTTTGTGGGATGCCCATGGCAGTGAAACAGGAAAGTAAATGTCTTTTAATATGAGCAGCCACCTCACCTGTTTGGCAAGTTACCCATACAAAATAAGAAAAGGTGTCTATAGTAACATGGATGTATGGAAGTTTCCTGAATGAAGGTAAGTGGGTTACATCCATTTGCCACAACATACTGGGGGTTAATTCCCGTGGGTTAACACCAGTCCCTTCATGTGGCAGTTGTAGTACCTGGCACTGAGGGCAATGTTGCACAATGTCCTTTGCCTGTCTTCAAGTAATTTGATATTTTTGTCTAAGTCCTGCTGCATTAACATGTGTTAGGAATGAAAATCTTGGGCATTAGTAAGCACAGTGGAAACTAGTAAATCAGCTTGATTGTTAGCCCTTACAAGGGGCCAAGGAAGATTAGTGTGTGCTTGAATGTGTGTAATATAGAAAAGAAAACAGCAATCACGCACTGCCTTTTGTAAAGAAGAAAACAACTGATAGAGTTGTTCATCCATAAGATATTTAATGAGTACAGTTTCTATGTATCGAGTAGCTTGAACAACGTAAGCCGAATCAGAGACAATATTTACAGGTTGCTTAACGTCTTCTAACACAGCAATAACTGCCTGTAATTCAGCCCTCTGTGCCAATTGAAAGTCAGTTTGAATAATTCCATTTTTAGGTCCTATGTAAGCTGCTTTTCCATTGCTAGAGCCATCTGTAAACACAATCACTGCTCCTTCCAATGGAGCACTATGGGTAATTTTTGGAAGGATCCATGTTGTTAGCTTTAAAAACTGAACTTTTTTTTTTTTTGGATAATGATTGTCAAGAACTCTAATGAAGCCAGCTAAATTTATCTGCCAATTGACTGAATTAACAAAGCCTTGCCAAATCTGATTTTTATTCATCGGAACTATAATCTTATCTGGATCTGAGTCACAAAGTTTAACAACTCTAAGGCAAGCTTGCCCAATCAAGATTGCTATCTGATCCAAGTATACTGTGAGTGTTCTGACAGTATTGTGAGGCAGAAAGGACCATTCAACTAAGTCCTCACTCTGAACTATAACCCCTGTAGGACAATGGAGAGTAGGGAACACAATGAACTTTAATGGTAAACTTGAGTATTCTATTAACCTGGGCCTGTTGCATTTTTTCTTCAATCATTTCTAATTCTTTGGCAGCCTCAAGAGTCAGTTCTCATTTACTATTGAGAGCAGGATCTCCTCTTAAAATAGAGAACAGATTAGACATAGCATAGGTAGGGATTCCCAAAGTAGGTCGAATCCAACTGATATCCCCTGATAATTTTTGAAAATCTAAGTTTTCAGAGAGTCTTTTCAAATTTGAACCTTTTGGGGTTTAATTGCCCTTTCCTGAACCTGCATTCCCAAATATTGGAAAGGAGTGGCCCTTTGAATTTTATCTGGTGCTATGAGCAATCCAGCATTGGCTATCACCTCCTGTAAATATGGGTAACACTGGATAAGTGGGTCTCGATTTTGGGCTGCACACAATATGTCATCCATATAATATGATATACGAATCTAGAAACTGATCTCTCACAGGTTGAATAGCCTTCCCCACAAAAGTTTGACAAATAGTAGGACTATTCAACATACCTTGCAGCAAGATTTTCCAATGATACCTGGCTGCTGGTTCCTTGTTGTTCATGGCAGGAATAGTAAAAGCAAATTTCTCAAAATCAGACTCTGCTAGAGGAGTATTAAAAAAGCAGTCCTTCAAATCTGTAATTATTAATGGCCAGTCTCTAGGAATCATGGTGAGGGATGAAAGCCCTGGCTGCAGAGCTCCCATTGGCTGGATGACTGCACTGACCACTCGTAAGTCAGTTAGCATGCGCCATCTGCCGGATTTTTTCTTTATTACAAACGCTGGCGAATTCCATGGAGAAAATATGGGCTCAATGTTTCCTTTGTTTAATTGCTCTTTGACCAATTCCTATAAGGCCCCCAGTTTTTCCTGAGAAAGCGACCACTGCTTGACCCAAACAGGATTTTGGGTCTTCCATTTCAAGGCAATAGGAGTTGGAGGCTCAACAGTGACCGACCCTAAAAATGGTAACTAATCCTTTTCAGTCATTTTTTTACAGTATGGGTTCAATAACGCCTGTCTCTTGTTTTCCTAGGCTTTTTCCAGGAACATAGCCCATGTTTGATATTATTTTTTGACTAGCTTGACTGTACCTGGGAGAAAGGATTGAAATTTCTGTGCCCCATTGTGGAAGCAGATCTCTCCCCTATAAGTTAACAGAAATGGGTGTAATTACAGGTTGTATTGTGCCTTCTTGTTCTTCTGGACCAAGACATGGTAAGAGAAAAGTACTCTGGAAAACTTCTGAATCAGTTCCAATCCCAACAAGACCCACTGGGGCCTTTTGTTTGGGCCAGTTTTTTGGCCATTTATAAAGAGCTATGATTGACACATCTGGTCCTGTGTCGACCAGATCCTCAAATTGTTTTCCTTGAATAGTGACCATACAAATAGATCTATTGTCAGAGACTTGATTTACCCAATAGGCAGCCTTGCCTGCTGAATTTGTGCTTCCAAATCCTCCTGTTCTTTTATTCTGAGCTTTCTCCTAACTTAACATATGGTAAAAGCAAGAGTTGAGCTATTCTGTCACCTGGATTAGTACTCCAGGGAACAGTGGGAAGAGATAACAATTTGCATTTCTCCCTGGCAATCAGATCCACTACTCCAGTATGTACTTGAATTTCCTTTAAGTTTAAGCTGGACCTTCCAAGTATAAGTTCCACTGTGCCATTTGGCAATGGGCTGTAAACTCCCATTGGGACCTTCCTAGGAGGCTCCCCAAGAAGGAGGGATACGGCTCCGGTACAGCATAAATCTACTGCCCCACTTTTAGCTGTGAAGGGGGACAATTGTTATACATTTGTACAGGGATAGACTGAGCCAGGAACACTCCGTTTGGAGTCAGGGACATTCCGTCCTGAATTGAGAATGCCCCATTTTGAATCCGGGCCTGGGGCTAGCCCCTCTGTCCATTTCCTGGCAAGGGCTATCCACTATTATCAAATTTTGAATGACATTCATTAGCCCAGTGTTTTCCTTTTTTACATCTAAGACAGGTACCTGGTTCCCTGCTTTTTTCTTCCTGAGTTTTCCGTTTTTTGGCTCTTTGTACACTCTCTTTTTGTATGTCCTATCTTTTTTTTTTTTTTTTTTTTTTTTTTTTTTTTTTTTTTTTTTTTTTTTTTTTTGAGACGGAGTCTTGCTCTGTCGCCCGGGCTGGAGTGCAGTGGCCGGATCTCAGCTCACTGCAAGCTCCGCCTCCCGGGTTTACGCCATTCTCCTGCCTCAGCCTCCCGAGTAGCGGGGACTACAGGCGCCCGCCACCTCGCCCGGCTAGTTTTTTGTGTTTTTAGTAGAGACGGGGTTTCACCGTGTTAGCCAGGATGGTCTCGATCTCCTGACCTCGTGATCCGCCTGTCTCGGCCTCCCAAAGTGCTGGGATTACAGGCTTGAGCCACCGCGCCCGGCCTGTATGTCCTATCTGTCCACAATTATAGCAAGATCCAGGGAACACTCGCATATTTTTTGTTACCCTTAGTCTAGCCATTGCCTGGGAAAGGAGGCTGGCCTTATGTAAGTGTCCCCCAATGCCATTGCAGGCTTTAATGTATTCACTTAAAGTTTTTTAGATCTCATTTAGATCTGCCTTTCCCTTAATAGGTCTAATTGCTGCCTGACATTCTGTATTAGCATTTTCATAAGCAAGCAGCTGAATGATCACTTTCCTGGCACGAGAATCCAAAATAGCCTTTCGAGTCGCATTTTGCAAATGGGTGATAAAATCTGGATAAGGCTCCCTGGGACCCTGTTAAACTGAGTTAAAAGAAGGATAAGTAGTACCAGGTTTGTGAATTTTTCCCCAGGCTCTTAGGCATAGAGTTCTGAGCTGATCAACAGCCTCATCACCCATTGCCATCTGTTGATTTAGAGTACCCCATGCCTGTCTGATTCCAAGCAATTGATCAGATGTGATACTAACGGGCAGTTGGGCTTGAATGTTTTTGCATGCCTGATTTGTTGCTTCATCCATCTACTAGGTTTTAAATTGGAGAAGTTCAGAGGGGGATATGGTGGATTGGGCTAAAGACTCCCAATCCACAGGTATTAAACACTGGTTATAAGCCACAGATTATAACAAGGAATGAACATAAGGAGAATTTGGCCCATCTTGTCCAATTGCTTGCTTTAAGTCTTTTAATATTTTAAAAGGAAATGGCTCCCAGCCTGCTTGAGCATGTTCTCCAGGCTCCTCAGCTGGTGAAATAATTACTGTAAACTGTCAAGCATCCAAATCCCCCATTTCTTGTGCCTGGCGAATGGATGCCTGGATTTCCCTGCACCATAATTTGTATTTGGGCCGGCTTGCAGCATTACTCTATAATAATTAACAGGTGGGCAAGCCTGGATCATTCCCTCACTTTAATTGGCAGTTGGGCGAGCTGAAGCTTCCCTTCACCATAGTTAATGGCAGGGTGTGCAACAATGGGAGCGGCAAGCTGCGTCTCAGGTTCCTCTTCCAAAAATTCGTAAGGCTGAGGTGGTGGTGGCCATTTGAAACCTTTCCCTAAAGGTGCAGTAGGTGGCACTGTTTCTGCAGTAGGTGGAACTATTTCTTTCATAAGTTTTTGGAGGTTAGCATATATACCTTCCTGTTTCTCCCCCTTTTCTAAACTAGACTGTGATGGTTCACTTTGCTGATCATCAGACTCCTGATTATTAAACTTTTCTATGTCATCCTGAAACTTCTCCTCCTGCCTCTCAATGTGGAAGGGCTCCAGGGCTATTTTAATTGCTGACCACACAGGCCAAGTGGAGAAGGGAATATTGTGGCCCTTTTGTTGTGCTCATTTTAAGTCTGATCCAACCTTGTCCCAATCTTTTACATTCATGGTTCCATATTCCAGGAACCAAGAAGAATAGTTTTCTATGAGATGGAACAAAGATGTGAGATTTTGGGTACTCACAATTACCCACCCCCCATGGTGCAATAACTGCCACACTAGGCTTAAATAATTAGCAAACTTACTTTCAGCCTGACCCATATTTTCCCAAGGTTACCCTGGAATTCTCCGAGTGCCCTACTTACTCATACAGCCTGAAGTGAAAACATACTCAGGTGTCCTTCAGTCATCCTCCAATTTCCACACTTTGGTTTTCTTCACTGGGTTGTTTGTAGCGATTACAGGGAGCCCCACATTGGGCGCCAGATGTTGGGGAAATCAGCCCAACACCACCCAGTGGGTACTCTGAGTCCGGCAGAGACAAAGGAGTTAGAAAGAGACAGAATAAGCATTTAAAAGGCGGGTCCAAGGGTCCGGGGCATTGGAGGCTTGTTCATGGCCCAGAGCTCTCGGGCTCCTCACAATTTATTGGTTTACAAGCTCTTTGTTCTTAGGGCAGATGGGAAGGGGAGGAAGGGATGAGGAAAAGGATTAATCAGTGAAGGAGAACTCATGAATAATTCAATAAGATGTACAGCAGTGGCTGTTTCTGTGAATTTCCTTGAGCAAAAGCATGTGTCTAAACTACTTAAGATCTTTAACTTATTAGGACTGAAACGGATGGGAGCAGGTTTCAGGAGAAGCCAAGATGTTTGATTATACTCCACTGCTTCAAGGGAATGTTGTCTCCCTGAGCAACCTGTGGAAGGCCACTGAGTGGTTATGCTCTTGGGGCATAAAGACATGAAGGCAATAAGGAGACTTTTCTCCTCAGAGGTCTCCCATGGCTCCCCATGAGTGTCTGACACATGGGAGGCCAACTCAACTGACACCCCAGAAACTCTTTTCCACAGTATTTTATTTATTGAGTTAATGATTTAGGCCTCAGACAACTAGGGGAAGTATCCCTCTGTTGGCACCAGTTGTAGCTAAAGCAGGTGTGTAGATGTAACAGCCAATGGTGGGTAGAGGTCCCAACCTTGATGAAGGTGGTGGTTGGTGTGGGGGGATCTCAATTAGATGCGTTGAAGTTTTATCAGGTTGAAGGGTGGGAGCTACCTTATCTCTCCTATAAAGCTAGCAGAAAAGCTATCCACCTCACAGCCCCACTCCTATCCTAATGTTCTGGTTACTCAGATCAGACAGGCATCTCTTTTTATCTGTAGAAATGTTGATGTTCCAAGTAGAAAAGAATTATGACTTTGCCTCTTGTGCAGTCCTGAACCTGGAGAGTGCTTCTCTTGTGGGGCTGCAATCAACCTGAATTGTTCCAAGAAGGCTGTCTATAGGTTCATCTATGCTGCATGCCTATGGGAGAAGCCCTAACCATTTCTGCAGTAGTGTGCCTGGGAGAACAAGGACCCCTTTTCCAAGACCCTTTATGATCACAGAGGCTGCCTGCCTGATGGGGTAGAGGTGCAGATTTTCCCTACTGTGCCCAGCACTGCAGTTATGTCTCCGTTGTAAGAAACTTTCCACCAGTGGAACAATCTGGGACTCAAGTCCTGACATTCAGAGTCTTTTGTACCACAGGGTGTTCCCTTGATATGGTGCTCTCCCCCTTCCCCTAGGAATGAGATTTCCTGGGAGCCAGACTACAGTGATTGTTACTGCTCTTCTGGTTCTAGCAACCCAATGGGGTTACCAGATTCTCTGCTGGTGCTCGGTAATATTTGCAAAAGATCCAGGCATGTAACCTGTCTTCAAATATCCCAGCAGTGGATACCAGCACCTGCTCTGACAAAGGTGGAAGGGGAGTGATGTAGACTCTGTGAGATTCCTTGATTTGAGACAAACTTAGTATGCTGGCTTTCTCAAATGCTGCTTATATTGGTAGTGAACTCATGACATGATCAGACTCAGGATCTCTGGTTAGTCAGGGTGTTGCAGGCAGTGGTGACAGCTGAGATCATACAGCCATTTTCTCCTTCCTAGGTGCAGTGCTAGAGGTGCTATAATGGCCCGAGTTGGTTGGCCTCTAGCCAGGAGGTGGTGCTTGCAAGAGAGCACCAGCTTCAGTAGCAGCAGTGGGATTTGAGCTTTCTGTAAGTTGTCCAGGGGAAGTAATCTGGTTTCTCAGGTGATTGATGGGGCTATAAAGCTCCCAAAAGTTTATGTCCTTTGTGTTAAGCTACCAGGGCTGGTGGAGAAGTACCACCAGGTGGGGGCAGGGTTAGGTGGATCTAAGTTCAGACTCTCCTGGGTGGGGCAGGCCACAGTCCCTCTGGGGAGAGTCATTCTCAGGCAACTGGGGCAATGTTCCAGAGGGGAGAGGAAAACTGCCCCTGCCCTCTGTGCCTCTGCTGCACAGAAGAGTTCACAAAGGGAGTGGGGAGTTGTGGGCAGCAGTAAGTCTCACCCAGCTCCCATGCAGTTGGAGAGGCTGGTCTTGCTCCTGCCGTGCTCCACTAACAGCACTGGGTTTAGATCCAGGTCTGTGCACAGAACTCAGACCTGCCCCAGGCCATAAGCTTCCCACAGAGATAGAAACCAGAGCTTTGAGGCCATGCTCCTCCATGTCTGCTGGCAAGGCTGGGAGCCCAGCTCTGCCCTCGTGTCTGTGGTTCACTTCCCATTCACTGCCCCACTCCAGGTTCTGTTCAAGGGAGTTCATCCCCACTTGAGATTATGTCACAAAATTCAGTTTGGAGCTTCTTTCACCCTGCAACTCTTCCCTAGGATTGTTGGCTGACTTCCCCGAGGACCCCTGTGAGATTTAGTAAGTAATGTCTTCCCTAGGCTCATGCTGGAGATTGGGAGTGCCTACAAGTACTTCCTGATGCTGCTTCTACTTGTATATTGCATGCTGCTCCCCAGTTCCATTCCAGCTCTGGGTAGGGTTAAGACCTTCTCCTGTGGTCTGGATTTTCAGATTCCTTGGTGGGGATGAGTGCTTGGAGGCAGACTCTCCCCTTCTAGCAATCTGGGAACTTAGTTTTTTTTGCCTGTCTCATGGACTATACTACAGCCTGCTGCTTCTTTCCTGGCAAGTTTCTGTGGTGGCTCTTGAAAAAAGAAATTCACAGTGTTACTCTCTACCCACTCTTCTGTTCTTCCACGTGGGAGAAGCACACTAACTCTGCCTCCTATCTGCCATCTTGAAAAAAAGACAGACTCTATAGCAGAAATATGGGTACTTAGGGAATGCATGGCCTGGGTTACATTGTGAGAGTCATCAGGGATATATACATAACATTTAGTTTTCATTAACACACAAGTTATGCCTTGGATGGCAGTTCAGATAACCAGGGCCATACAGTTTCGCAAAGTAATGCATCCAATTTGGGTAGTTTCTTTAATGAGAAGAGTAATAGCATGGCAGGTATCGTTGAAGGCTGCAGCCATAGATTTAGCCAGGGCCTCAACTTGTAGCTCTATATCTATTGTCACTTCTTGGCAGCCCGCAAACACTCAGGCAAGGAGAGGCCTGCCTCAGGGATGGGTGGTTTGTGATGGATGCCATTTTACTCATCTCAAATCTGGAGAGTATCATACCCTCTGCCTTTATGTTCCACAGACAGAGAGGCCATCCCTCAATCGACTCTCTCCCCTTCTATCTGAACCAATTTCCCATCTCTGCCAATTCTATAGTGGTATAATCTTGCACTGGGATTCACTGCAGTTTCAGGTGGGGGCAAGTCTTGTGGGGCTACTCCCTGTATGCACAGTTGGTCTGCTTTTATCTTGGTGGTGACAACTGGACATGAAGAGACGAAAGGAACCTCTACAGGCTTGTCCCAGTCCTCACTGTCCTTCTCACAATTGCTCTCTATGGGGTTCCAGGACTTAGGGTTCCAGAATTATTTAGTCATAATAGCTCTGACTTGATGTGGCAGCTGGCAACCCTCTGAATGACCCACCTGACAAGCCAGGGTCTACTTTTTGTCATCCTGTGCCCAGAGGTCTCCAGTGTTTTAGCATGAGTTAATCTGGTATCTCTTTCTACCCTCACTCATCTTATAACTGAGTCACCCTTGCTTGTACCACAAACTCAGTCTCTGGCTGCTTGGAGCACAGTCAGGAGTGGCCAGCCAAGTGTGGCTGTGATGGCTTGGGCATCTGACTTTCACTTAGTTGTATTCACTCCCTGCAACAGCTCGTCCAGACCCTTTGGCATTTTCGGAGTGTCCTCATACTAGTGCAGTGGGCCCCATCCATCTATTGGGCCCCACATAGATGTGGATGGCCAGCCTGAGATTTCCCCTGAGGATCTCCCGTTCCTGATGTTATCCTTTCGGTGCTCATGGATATTCTCTGACCTCCTGGCTGGGCTTGGCAATTGTTGAACTGGACCCCTGTTGACTCCAATAGGGCTGGCACTTGTGTCTGAGAGGCCAAAGAAGACACCTGGAGACAGTGAACGAGACATAGGGTTTATTAGGGGGACTGACATGCAGGGGTGGTTCAGTGGAGGCAGGCTAGACAGGAGAACTGCTGCAGTTCATAAATGCAGCAGTTTATACGGCATTTTCAATTAGCACCCTCCACCTAGCAACCTCCATCTAACTCAAAACAATGGGCTCCGATCCCCTGTTCGTCCTGTATTCCAAGGGATGGGGCCGAGATTTCATAATTTCATAGAGTTGGAGTGAACCTCTGGGTTGGCCACTCCCAGATTCCTTAGCTCAGAACTCTGAAAACACATTCTTTGTGCGGTCATTCTCATGGTATGCTTAAGTTATTGCTGTCAGGTGCATCTGCCATACATACTCTAACTATAATATTTATTTTTGGCCTGGTTGTGCCACTAATAGTACTGTGTTTCTTTAGGTGATGGAAATTAACTTAATTCCTCTTTGAAAATTAGGGAACTTTACTTGAGGGGAAATATTAAATATTTCACTGGAAATGAGTTTAAAAATAAATGCTCAAAAGTCATAAAAGCTATTAAAATGATGTTTGATATACACCGATTTAGAGGGTAAGAAATCAAATGTAATTAATTAGTTGCTCAACTCTAAAAGACTCACTAATAAAGAGGTAATGAAATGTTCATGGTGAAATGTTTCTTTTACGCCAATTTTCTATGCTGAAATAGGTTCAGCTGGGATGCATGCACAGCTGAGAGGCAGTGAGGCATATGGGAAGCATGTGAGTTTTGGAAGACAGTCCTGGATTTAAATCTGCAATTTAGAGATGTGTCTGGGTAAATCACTGACAGCTTCCAAATTTCAGTTTCTTCATAGAATTTCTGCATAATAATGCCTGAAAGGCAGGACTGCTGTCAGCATTTGAGCTGCTATTTGCCATGTCTTTGATCCAAAATTTAGTACATACAAGGGACTCGATAACGATTAGATATTGTTATTAGTTATCCAGAAAGCAATCTGCTTGCACCAGGCCTTTTGCTCCTGGAACATCCCATGTTTTTAACTTCACTGATATTTTGTTTTGCTCTAGAGGGAGTGGAAACTAGCTTAAGGAGGTGAAAAATTGCAGTGATAACTTTCCCCAAAACATATCTCGTTATGAAATGGCAATTCATTTTCCTATAACTATACAGGGAATTCAGTTTCCCTATATCTATAAAGAGTGGGTGGGCTATGAAATATCTATAAAGAGTGGGTGGGCTATGAAATATCTAAAAAGAGTGGGTGGGCTATGAAATGGAATGGGTTAAAGACTTCTCTGAAGGCCTTAATTTCTAATATAGCAGTTTGTATCTGCTGTGTACACAGACGAGAGTTGTACCTACCCGAGGAGCGCGGCGGTCCTTGCAGCGTGGGTTCCAGGAAAGGAAAGGAAGCCACGACACAGCATCATTTATGGACTTGAACGCTAGGTGTCGCTCGCGCACTTGTTTTCAGCCGTAGGATTCAGAGACGGTATTTTAGGCTTAGACCTAACGCTTGATTTACAGTTCTTCTGATTCTTTTCCCCACAGTTACACATTGTTTTCGGATGTTTGTGCCGGTCTCCTGCTAACCCATGCTCTCTGCCCGAACCTCATTCACCTGCCTCAAATTTCTGGTTTACTGAAGAACAGAACTCCTTGATTCCATTTCATTGCTTTCTAGGTCCCAACGTTTTTGCTCTTCTTTTCTGAGAAGTGTTCAGCAGTATACCATATCTACACTCCCATCCATAGGCCTCTTAGTGCACCAGATCCAAAATATCTTATATAAAGGATGATATAAATATCTTACATAAAACATAAATGCATAATGTCTATAAAATATCTTTCAGTATCTTTTAATATCTAAAGTACTTTATGTAACTATCTTATACAAAGTATGACATCTTATATAAAGTATTATGTAAAGTCATTGATTCACTGAACAAACATTTATTTAGTTTGTGTTTTGTGGGCAGCATAGACTCATCTTATGTTTTGATGCAAAAACTCAAGTATTTGTTCCTGATGAATTCAGAAGAATACTTAGGGAATATGAAAATTCCCTAATACATATACAGGATATCTTTTATCCACTGGAGTGTATAGATAGGATACTTTTTCTAAAAATATGAGTTCTGTACCTTAGAAAAGGATAAATACATTCTGTGTTGCTTCTAATGTTTGTTAGGGAAAGGAGGCCGCATTGAGTTCTATTGTGAGAAAAAAAAGAAGCAGAATGAGAATGAGGTCTTTTGCATGGGAGGGATAATGAGAGTATGGGCAGAGCAGGAAGAGACTACTAAAGAGGGGAAGAAGTCAGTAAAAGGATGGACTTGGCTAGGGAGAACCTGTATTCATGCCCCTGAGAGGTCTGAGAGTGGTTGCTGACCTGGAATGGGTGTATCCTTTGTGTCCAAACCTGTGGCTCAGGGATGACCTAGTTGGGCCAGCTGTCCTCATTAAATAGTCATTATTTTTATTAAATGGAGGATCGTGCTTCATTCAAAGTCATTAACAGCAATATCAGCAACTAAGATATTGACTGCCTAGTAGTAGCAACATCCCTGCCCTACACCCAGAGATATTATCAGCCAATTACCTCATCATCTGGTTGTGGGGCAATCTGTATTCTGTGCCATGCCTTGAGCATGACACATATTTTGGCAAACCTATGTCTAGGTTTCCTTTCTGCAATACCATAGGACATAGTAAACTCGAGTGACCACTGGACTTCTAATGGGATGAGCAGTGTGTCAGAAGCTTCTGTTTTGCTAGGACCATCCTAACCTAAGAAAGGCATGAAGTGAACTCCACAGTATCGTGTATGAAATTCTATGCTAGGCACTGTGGACTAAATCGAGATGAGTAAGACTTGGTCCCTTATGTGTGATTCCTGTTTATGGGGCATAATGGATACTATGGGTCCATGATGAAGTGTCAGGCCAGGAGGGGAATACATTGGGGGAAGTATTTCCCTACTTGAGACAGTAAATGCAAATAAGGTTTTGTAGGTCCATTTATTCTTAAGGTAGGGCTCAACTCTATTTTAATACATTTCTGACTTCTGAGTTCATTGGTTTATGTGTGAAACAAAAAGATTACTTTCTTAATTTCTTGAAAAAGTCAAATGTCATCTGTAAAGTCTTTTGTTGATGTTAAATGGTATCACACAGAGGAAGAATTATGGATTGGATTATAATGCTATTAGCTTGATGATTTTCTGGCTGAACATCGAACCACACATTGCTCATCTAATATGTTTTCTGCTGGTAAATATCAGAGCCTTATTGTGGCCCGTATTCTGTTTAATACGTTCATCAGGGATTTGGATAAAGATATGAAGGACACACTCACCCAACATGTGGATGACACAGAGTTAAGAGAGTTAATATAGAAACCTAAATGACAGAGTCAGATGAAAGAGGTCCTAACATGATGGAAAGATCAACCAAACTCTAAAAGAAGTGTGATAGAGATAAATATTAAGCACTATATATATAACTTTAGTATAGTTACCTAAAATAAACCAGGTTCCTGCACGAGGTCTCACAGATCAAACCAATATAAAGTTTAACTCCAGGAGCTGAGCTTTAGTTACTGCAGGAGGCTCAGTAGCCTGTTAACCAATGAAACTATATCCAGTTCAGTTTTCTGTGCACTGCCCTTGTGTTTCCTATAAATGCTGTCAGATCATGTTATTGGTTGGCATTCTCTGAACCTGCCCTGGTTGAGAGGACTGCCTGATTTGCGAATCATTTTCATTCTGTTTTTACTTTCCTTTGTTTTCCTCTGTCTAAATAAAGTCAGTTAAATTTAAATTTGGTCTATGGTTTTTTTGTTTAACAGCATTGTTGAATCTTAACATTAGAAGTATAACAAAACAAAAACAAGCAAAAACATAACAGAATGTAATAGTTCAAAACACAGTATTTGGTATGACAGTGAGATATGGTTAAATAGGTAAGGCATAAATCTGTCTCTCTGTGAGTTCTAGATCACCTTATCAAACCATTAAAGTAGCAACAGCCTGAATCTTGAACTTTCATTTGGTCTCTTTGGAAACTGTATTTTTGACATTGACAGGCTTAAGGCAGCCTTATTTATTCTGAAAATCACTAGACAGAGAAGTTTTCATGAGCAAGAATATCTTAAACTTTCATGATTCCAGCTAAGAATAGCCTGTCTACGGTGTGACATATCGGCTACATTTGTCAGCCTTTTTATTCACGAGGATAATCACACACTTTTAAGATCACCAAACAAAACCACCCCATCCATCCATTGACTTTCTCCCTTTGTCACTCAAAGTGAATTCAGCATTGAATTTGTTTACCTGCATTAGGTACCAGTTTTGGGATCGGTTGCATGAGGGGAAGTAATGATACAGTTCTTTCATTTTACAATGCTTTTCTTGAATCCACTGCAGAGTTTAGGATTATTGATAGGAATGTTTAAAAGAGGTTTTCTGTGGTGCAGTGACTCATGCCTGTAATCCCAGCACTTTGGGAGGCTGAGGCAGGTGGATCACCTGAGGTCGGGAATTCAAGAGCAGCCTGGCCAACATGTGAAACTCTGTCTCTACTAAAAATACAAAAATTTGCCGGGTGTGGTCGTGGACACCTGTAATCCTAGCTACTCGGGAGGCTGAGGCAAAGAATCACTTGAACCTGGGAGGCAGAGGTTACAGTGAGCTGAGATTGCGCCAATGCCCTCCAGCCTAGGTGACAGAGTGAGACTCTGCCTCAAAAAAAAAAAAAAAAGGTTTTCTGTATCCAACAATATTTTTTACTTGATTTGATACTTGAGAGATATTCAAGTATCTGAGAAGCATGTCCATTGTAATGATGTGATCTACCCCAGCAACTGAAAGCATATTGGTTACAAGTTTTGCAGAATTAGAGCACAGCTCATGTTCTTTTTATCTCATTGGGCATATGGAAACATCGCTCTGGATGAGGATGCAATCTCACAAGTGTTGACCATTGAGGTCGCTGAGTTTTCCTTAATTTCTTGTAGGCCCTTCTATGTGATATAGACAGTGTTGCCTCTTACATGTTCACCAGTCTCTACTCTGTTGTCCCGATTGTTGAACTTTGGTGGTGATCACCTTGCTCAGATCCACACCCACCTGTTCACCCATTTCTGAGAGAGGTCCTGAGGTGAGCTGCAGCTGAACATTCCCATGTTGGGCATGGTGGAGGCTCAGTGGGACTGGTGGAGATTGAGGTGGCAGTAATGGGATCCATTCTTTTAAGGATAAGACTTATAAATTACAACAAACAAGACAAAAAACCCCAACTAATCTTTGAGAACAAGATGCTACAGATTTACCAGTAAAGTTTGTGAAAATGTCTTAGGGGCTATAAAGAAGAATATTCTCAAATGAATCAACTGTAATGTAGCAGCAGAAACATCAATATGTTAAACAATATTAGTGGAAGTGAATTTGAGTGAGGGAGTGGGTGTAATTCTCCTCTTGTGAGTTGACCAGGCCATACCTGGAAACTGCTTTCAGTTTTTAGCAACACGCTTTTCTTTTAAAAATAACATTGATTATTTTTATTACAGAGTAATATATTACACTGTAGAAAAATCTAGAAAGCACAGAAAAATACATCAATTAAAAATAATCTGTAATCCCGCTTATTGGATAGAATCATTAACATTTTGTTACATCTTCTTTCAGATGTATGCACACACACGTAGATATAGATGTACATATGATCAGATTTTGTATTGACCTTTTATCCCCACTTGATAACATATCTCAGTTTCTCAGTTAAGTGGCATTCTGTTATGTATTCAAACACTTTTAAAATTTATCATATAGGTATACTACACTATTATTTTTAAATTTTGGAAGTAATGCCATGGTGCACATTATTATAGATAAACATTTGCTTATATTCCTCAATATTTCTCTAAAGAAAATTCTTAGATATGTAAATTCTGGACAAAAAAGTATTGGCATTGCTCTTTAAGCGAGACACGGACAAACTGAGGTATCTTCAGAATAGTGACTTTATTTATGGACTGGAAACAATATCATTTGAGGACAGTTGCAAGAGAAAAAAATGGAGATTCAAAACTTTTCACATATTTCAGGGCTTGTCATTGAAAAGAAGAATTATATAAGTAAAAAATACAGTGTTTAGTACCAGTGGCTTGAAGCTACAGGAGACAGATGGTACAGTACCATGTGAAATGCTTGTTACTGTCAGGGCTATTGAAAATGAATGAGGGTGAGGGTGACTCAAGGGGAAGAGAGTGGCCTGAACTTGGAGATAACTGAATAGGCCAATAGCCACTTAACTGTGGCCAAGTAGATTCAGAGACTAAGAGTGAATCTTACTAAGGCTAACGACTCTTCTAACTCTCTGAGTCAATAATTTGTCCTAAGTGGAAAATCTTAAGAAATGAATACCTGATGAGTTTTGTTTTTATTTTTTATTTCCATAGGTTTTTTTGGGAACAGGTAGTGTTTGGTTATATGAATAAGTTCTTTAGTGGTGATTTCTGAGATTTTGGTGCTCCCATTACCTGAGCAGTATACATTGTACCCAATTTGTAGTCTTTTATTCCTCATCTCCTCCCAGCATTTCCCCCCAAGTATCCAAAGTCCATTGTGTCATTCTTATGATTTTGCATCCTCACAGCTTAGCTCCTACTTATGAGTGACAACTTTTGATGTTTGCTTTTCCATCCCTGAGTTACTTTACTTAAAGCAATGGTCTCCAATTCCTTCCAGGTTGCTGTGAATGCCATTATTTTGTTCCTTTTTATGGCTGAGTAGTATCCATGGCTGGTTAGACTGTTTTGTTGTTTGTTTTTTCATGTTGGTACAAGTAGTTTACGCAGGGTTTTGGAAAAAATAAAATAAAAACAACAACTACAAGGTGGCTTATTTGAGAATTCAGGTATATTTTCTTCCTAAAATAATTCTTAAAGTTCATGCTTACTCATGGATTTTTTTTTTCTTTTTTGGAGGCAGAATTTCACTCTTGTCACCCAGGCTGGAGTGCAATGGCGTGATCTTGGCTCACTGCAACCTCTGCCTCCTGGGTTCAAGTGATTCTTCTGCCTCAGCCTCGCACGTAGCTGGGATTACAGGCATCCACCACCACGCCCAGCTAATTTTTGTATTTTTTTTTTTTTTTTTAGTAGAGACGGGGTTTCACCATGTTGGCCAGGCTGGTCTTGAACTCCTGACCTGAGGTGATCCACCCACCTAAGCCTTCCAAAGTGCTGGGATTACAGGCGTGAGCCACTGTGGCCAGCCAGATTGTTTTGATAAAGAAATAGATAATAGTTTCCATTGTTATAGTGCTTATTATCACCTGGATATTTTAAAATATTAATCAGTTTTTTGTTGTTTACAATCCACTCACATATGTAATAGGATGGATGCCCAGCTAAAGGTCCCATTAGGTGTTTTCCTCCCCTTTATTCTACGGAGAGAACTATCAGAACTTGTTGTCCTTTGTAGGTATGAAGGCAGTTTCCTGACAAAGGGTCTTCCTGGACGCAGTCTGAGCTGAGAGTAGCATCTGACACAGAGTAGGTGTGTGTGAATGGATGAATGGATGGATGAATGAGTAGTGTAATGCCCTCTGGAGGGTGAAGAGAATACTTCTATTATGTAAGAAGAGAGATGTAATCAGACTCCATATTTCCCAGATGGAAAGGGAATACCTGCTTGATCTTTGAGGAAGTTGATTCCTCAGAAGGAAAAAGTGACTGTGACTTAGGGTCTACAAAAGGTGGAAGCTGAGCACAGTGCTCCTGGGCTTGATCCCTTGGGACAGGCTAAGGATGGGTGACGAAGGGACTCTAGGCAATAGAAAGACCTATTCTGGCTTGGTCTAATTCAGAAAGAGTTGGGTTGTCCTCTCTTTAAGGTCTACTTGGTTCCTCCATGGGAACAGAATGAATACCAGCCCAGATGACCAGCATCAGAATCAGTATCATCTCTTGAAATGATCAGCTCCCATGTGCCAGCAAGAAGCAGTGGCATTAGTAACACTGTTAGAAGAACAAAGATTCTTTCTGCTTGGGTATAGGGAAGTTGGACTGCATTCTCATATTTGGGCTGAGAAAGCCATTACGTTCTTGGGTAATGTAATGATGAGTTGGCCTCTAACGAAAGATCTAGGAGAATATAAGCTAACTGAAAGTAGAAATTCCTGTGCATTTTGTTTATTGATGTGTCCCGAGCATAGAACAATGACTGACACATAGTAATGACTCAATGAATATTTATTGTATAAATGAATACTATATTTTCTGTATTTCCTGCTAATGTGGCAAATAGTGCTTAAACTATTAATCAGGAAAGTAAAAATGTGATGACATATTCTGATTTGTGGAGCATTTATATAATCTCTTAATTATATATTTGCACATATATAAGAAGATGGGAATATATGGAAAAAATTACATTTTTTATTTTGAAATCAAAACTCTTTTTAACTTATCTCACTACAACCTACCTAGGCAGTCATCACTGTTCCAGTGAGTAGATTATAATACTTATCTTTCAAATCAAATTTTTGTCTGTGTTGTGAAAGTCACAATTAGATGGAGCAGGGATCAATAAAGTATCCAGCTAATACACTAGAATATAAATGAAATGAATCATAGGAAATGAAATGACTTTTGACAAATGCTGAGACAAATGCTGTGGCACAAAACCACAGGTTGTCATTTGAAATTGATATTGTAGGGAAACTGTAGTTGCAGCATGAACTCTAACATATAAATCTTCCATGGCACAGGTGTTCACTAATTTGATTTCTAAAAATGCTAGGCATTATGAAATGAAACATATTTCTGAGCATTTCTGACTCATTTACAGATTCAGATATATTTCTTTCTTTTTTTTTCCCTATAGCTCATATAAAGAGACTAAGAAGGATGTTTATTTTAGAGTTTTAGAATTCTCATTTTTGTTTAAAAGACTAGGCATTAAAACTTTTTTTTTTTTTTGGCCAACTTTTTCCTTTTTTGTAGAAAGCCTTCAAGATAGGATTTGAAAATGTCAATGACAAAATAAGACTATTCAACCTGAAGCCTTTTGACAAAATAAATATATATTTGTGCTATGTTTGATACAAATACATAAAAGAGTTTTGCTGGACAGCAGCCATTAGGCAAATTAAAGCTTCACTCTCCAAAGTGTGCATAGGTTGTAATGTGCACCAATGGATGGCAGTTCCTGAGAAGTATAAGGATAAATGGAAATGTTAAGATCAGAATTTATATAACAAGAAATTTTATAAGGCAGGTGAGAAAATGCATATGGATATTATAGCTTTTTCAGTTTTATTGACATAATTGTCTAATAAAATTGTACATTTTAAGGGGTAAAATGTAACATTTCATGTACATACACAATGTGAAGTGTTTACCACACTCAAGCTAATTAACATACTCACTACTTCATATAGTTACTATTTGTGTGTGTGTGTGTGTGTGTGTGTGTGTGTGGTGGTGAGGACACATAAGATACACTCTCTTAGAAAATTTCAAGAATATTTTTATTATTAACTATAGTTCCTCATGCTATACCATAGGTCTCCAGAAATTATTCATCTCATAGCTGCAAGGTTGTAACTTTTAACATATTCTGATCCCTGTGGCCCCCACCCACCCCTGTCACCAACCCCTAGTAACCACCCTTCTACTCTCTGTTTCTATGAGTTTGACATTTTGGAATTCCACATGTAAATGAGATCATTCAGTATTTTGTCTTTCTGTGTCTGGCTTATTTCACTTAGCATAATGTCCTCCATTTTACCATGTTGCCACAAATGGCAGGATTTCCTTCTTTTTAAAGGCCGAATAATATTCCATTATACCTTTCTATCTCTCTCTCTCTCTCTCTCTCTCTCTGTCTCTCTCTCTCTCTATCCATCCGTCATCTCTCTCTCATCACATTTTCTTTATCCATTCATCTGTTGATGAACACATGTAGTTTTCCTATCTTGGCTGTTGTGAATAATTCTGTAATGACCATGGGAGTGCCAATATCTCTTTGAGAGAGTGATTTATTTCCTCAGAATAGTATCCTGAGAAGTGGGATTTCTGGATTATACGGTAAATCTATTTTTAATTTTCTTGAGGAATCTCCATACTGTTTTCCGTAATAGCCATACCAATTTACATTCCCACCAACAATATATAAAAGTTTCCTTTCTGTGACATCCTAATACTTAGTGTATTTATTTCTGACTTTTTGATAATAGCCATCCTGACTGATGTGAAGTGATATCTCACTGTGGCTTTGATTTGCATTCCCTGGATAACTAGTGATACTTTTTCATATACCTGTTGGTCATTTGTGTCTTCTTTGGAAAAATGTTTCCTTGGGTCCTTTGCCCATTTAAAAAATTTGGTAATTTAGTTTTTATTTGTTGAGTTGTAGGAGTTTCTATGCATTTTGGAATATTAACTCTACTGGATACACGGTTTGCAAATATTTTCTCCCATTAAATGGGGTTATCTTTTCATTTTGTTGATTACTTCCTTTGTTGTGCAGAAACTTTTAGCTTGATGTAGTACCACTTGTGAAGGAAAATAAATCTTTGGGCCCCAAAATCTTTAAGCTAAAGGGAAAAGTCAAGCTGGGAACTACTTAGGGCAAAACTGCCTCCCATTCTATTCAATGTGACCCCTCAGCTCACTGAGATAAATGCATATCTGATTGCCTCCTTTGGAAAGGCTAATCAGAAACTCAAAATAATGCAATCACTTGTCTCTTGTCTATCTATAATCTGGAAGCTCCTCCCCGCTTTCAGTTGTCCCACTTTTTCAGGCTGAACCAATGTTTATCTCACATATGTTGATTGATGTCTCACATCTCCCTAAAATGTATAAAACCAAACTGTGGTTTGGGCACAAGTTGTCAGGACATCCTGAGGCTGTGTCATGGGCGCGCATCCTCAACCTTGGCAAAATAAACTTTCTAAATTAATGGAGACCTGTCTCAGATATTCGGGGTTTGCACACTTGTTTATTTTTGTTTCTGTTGCCTATGTTTTTGGTATCATATTCAAAAATTCATTGCCAAGATCAATGTCATGAAGCTTTTCCCCTGTGTTTTCTTTTAGTAGTTTTATAGTTTCATGTCTTTTGTTTAAGTATTTAATGCATTTTATGTTGATTTTTGTATATGGTCAAAGATAAGGGTACAGTTTCTTTCTTTTGCATGTGAATATCCAGTTTTTCCAGCACCATTTACTGAAGAGACTATCTTTTCTCCATTGGATATTCTTGATATCTTTATCAAAGATTAGTTGACTGTATATGTGTAAGTTTATTTCTGGGCATTCTTTTCTGTTTCTTTGGTCTATGTGTCTGTTTTTATGCCAATACCATACTGTTCTGATTACAGTCGCTTTGTAACATAATGTAAAATTAGGAAGTGTAATGCCTCCAGCTTTATTCTTCTTCCTCAAGATTGCTTTAGCTATTCACAGTGTTTTGTGGTTTCATGCAAATTTTAGGATTTTTTTCCCTTTCAGTGAAAAATGACATTAACATTTTGATAGCAGTTGCACTGAATCTGTAGATCATTTTGGATAGTATGGACATTCTGACAGTACTGATTCTTTTGATTCATGAATAATGCAAATCTTTCCATTTACTTAGGTCTTCTTTAATTTCTCTTATCAATGTTTTATAGTTTTTAGTGTATAGATCTTTTGCTTCCTTAGTTAAATTTATTCCTAAGTATTTTATTATTTTTGGTGCTATTATAAAAGGAATTAATGTCCTTTCAGATAGTTAGTTATTAGTGTATAGACATTAAAAACTGATTTTTGTATGTTGATTTTGTATCATGCAACTTTAAAAAATTGGTTTATTAGTTTTTTTTGTAGCATCTTTAGGATTTTCTACATGTGAGATCATGTCAGCTGCAAACAGGGGCAATTTTCCTTATTCCTTTCCAATTTGAATGTCTTTTGTATTTTTTTCATGCTTCCTTGCTCTACTGAGGACTTCCAGTACTATCTTGAACAGAAGTGGTGAGAGTGGGCATGCTTGCCTTATTCTTGATTTTAGAGGAATGGTTTTCAACTTTTCACCATTGAGTATGATGTTAGCTGTGGGCTTGTTACATATGACCTTTATTCTGTTGAGATTCCTTGTATAGCTAATTTATTGAGAGTCTTTGTCATAAAGGGATATTGAATTTTGTTGGAAGCTTTTTCTGCATCTACTGAGATGATCACACAATTTTTATCCTTTATTTAGCTAATTACAGGCGAATATTCCTAGAGACCTTAAATGCTAAATTCCAATTCTGCTGAAGATTTTAGCATTCATGTTCATTAGGAATATTGTCCTGTAATTTTTTTTCTTGTAGTGTCCTTGTTTGGCTTTGGTATGAGGGCAATACTGATCTCATAAAGTGAGTTTGGAAGTATTCACTAATCTTCACTTTTTCAAAGAGTTTCAGAAGGAATGATATTATTTTTTTCTTTAAATGTTTGGTGGAATTCTCTAGTGAAGTCATCAAACCCTAGACCTTTCTTTGATAACAGATTTTTGATTACGGATTCAATCTACTTACTTGTTATTAATTTATTTAGATATTTTTTCTTCATGATTCATTGTTAGTAGGTTGTATATGTCTAGGAATTTATGCATTCCTTCCAGGTTATCCAGTTTATTGGTGTATAGCAGTATCTTATCATGCTTTGTATTTCTATTGTATCAGTTGTAATATTTCCTTTTTTATTTCTGATTTTATTGGTTTGAGTTGTCTCTTTTTTTTCTTAGTCTAGCTAATGATTTATTGATTTTGGTTATTTTTTCTGAAGAATCAACTTAGTTTTTTTTTTTTTTTAAATCATTTCTTTTTTTTTTCTAGTCTCATTTCATTTATTTAGATTCTGATCTTTGTTATTTCCATCCTTTTTACTAATTTTGACCTTAGTTGATTCTTCTTTTTCTAGTTACTTTAGGTGTAATGTTAGACTGTGTATTTCAGATCATTCTTCTTATTTTAATATGGGTGTTTACTACTATAAACTTTCCTCTTAGAACTCCTTTTGCTGAATCCCATAAGTTTTGATATGTTGTGTTGCCATTTGCATTTGTTTTAAGATATTTTTAAATTTCCCCTTTTATTTCTTGTTGGACCCATTGGTTGTTCAGGACCATGTTGTTTAATTTCCACATATTTGTGATTTTTTTAGTTTTCTGCCCATTATTGATTTCTAGTTTCATACCATTGTGGTTGTAAAGGACATTTGCTAAGATTTCAATCTTCCTAAAATTGCTAAGGATTGTTTTGTGATCTAACGTATAATCTATACTACAGAATGTTTCATGTGCACTAGATAAGTATGTGTGTTCTGCTGCTATTGGGTGAATAGAATGTTCTGTTTATAACTGTTAGGTCTAGTTGGTCTGTAGTGTAGTTTAATGTAATGTTTCCTTATTGATTTTATGTCTGAATGATCTATCCTTGTTGATAGTGAGGTATTGAAGTCTTTATTTTTATTATATTGCTATCTATCTTTTCCTTCAGCCCACTAATATTTGTTTTGTATGTTTTGGTGCTCTACTATTGGGTACATATCTATTTACAGCCACTGTACTCTCTTGTTGAATTGAACCCTTCATCATATATAATGGGCTTGCTTTTTTTCTTTTCTTTTTTTTTTTTTTTTTTTTTTACAATTTTTGACTTAAAGTCTATTTTTATGCAAGTATAGTTACCCCTGGTCTCTTTGCATGGCAAACCTTTTTTTCACCCCATGCACTTTCGGTCTGTGTGTTCTTAAAGCTAATATGAATCTTTTGTAGGCAGCATTTAGTTGGGTATTTTTAAAAAATCCATTCGGCCATGCTATGTCTTTTGATTTGGGAATTTAATCCACATATATTTAAGGTAATAAGACTTACTATCATCATTTTGTTAAGTGTTTTCTTATTTTTTTGGTGGATCCTTTGTTCCTTTCTTTGTCTTTTGTGGTTGGTCTCCTTTAGTGAGTTGGTGGTTTTCCACAGTGATATACTTTGATTCCTTACTCTTTATCTTTTGGTTTACTTATCTGTATATTTTTGTGTATCTACTATATATTTTTGTTTTGTGACCGTCATGGGGCTTGCATGAAACATCTTTTAGTTACATAAGTCTATTTTAGCTGATAATGTTAATTGCACACAAAAGCATTTCATGTTTATGCCCCCTAATTTATATTTTTGATGTCACAGTTTATATCTTTATATTTTGTGTATCCATTAATAAGTTATTGTAGCTACAGTTTTTTAAAGTAATTTTTCCTTTTAACCCTTATACTGGAGAGTTTTTTTTTTTTTTTTTTTTTTGAGACAGAATCTCACTGCTCTGTTGCCCAGCCTGGAATGCCATGGTGAGATTATAGCTCATTGCAGCCCTGAACTTCCAGGCTCAAGCGATCCTTCCACCTCAGCCTCTCCAGTAGCTGGGACTATTGGCGTGCACCATCATGCCTAGCTATTTTTTAAAAAAAATTTCTGGAAGAGATGAGGTCTCACCATGTTGCCCAGGCTGATTTTGAGTTCCTGAGTGCAAGTAATCCTCTTTCCTTGGCCTCCCAAATTGCTGGGAATTCAGGTATGAGCCACCACGCCTGGCCCCTTTATGCTGTTATTATAAGTGATTTACATACCACCCTTACAGTATTAAAGTATTTGAACTGGACTATTAATCTAATTTTACCAGTGTTTTAAATACTTTTATATGTTTTCATGTTGCTGGTTAGTGACTTTTTATTTCAGCTTGAAGAACTCCCTTTTGTATTTCTTTTTTTTTTTTTTTTTTTGAGACAGAGTCTCGCTCTGTCGCCCGGGCTGGAGTGCAGTGGCCGGATCTCAGCTCACTGCAAGCTCCGCCTCCCAGGTTCACGCCATTCTCCTGCCTCAGCCTCCCGAGTAGCTGGGACTACAGGCGCCCGCCACCTCGCCCGGCTAGTTTTTTGTATTTTTTAGTAGAGACGGGGTTTCACCATGTTCGCCAGGATGGTCTCGATCTCCTGACCTCGTGATCCGCCCGTCTCGGCCTCCCAAAGTGCTGGGATTACAGGCTTGAGCCACCGCGCCCGGCCCCCTTTTGTATTTCTTGTAAGGCAGTTGTAATGGTGAAGAACATTAGTTTTTGTTTGTCTGGGAAAGTATCTCTCCTTCATTCCTGAAGGACAGGTATGCTGGGTAAAATGTTCTCATTTACTAGTTTTTTTGTTTTTTGTTTTTTTTTCTAGCACTTTGTCTGTATCATTCCACTCTCCTCTGGTTTACAACGTTTCTGCTGAGAAATCTGCTAACAGCTGTTTAGAAGTTCCGTGGTATGTGAGGATCTTCTCTTGCCGCTTTCAAGATTCTCTTTTGGTCTTTGATGTTTGACAGTTTACTATCATTTGACTACCAACGTGTAGTTTTTTTTTGGGTAGAATTTGATTACAAACTTCTGAACTTACTATACATGTTTGTTTATTTTTTTTTTTCAGATTTGGAAAGCCGCCAGACATTATCTCTTTAAATAAGCTTCCTGTCCTTTCTTTCTCTATCCTCTTCTTAAATGTCTATGATAGGAAAGTTAGCTCTCTTGACAGTGTCCCATCAATCTTGTAGGCTTTCTTTTTTCCTTTCCATGTTTTCTTTTATCCTCTGACTGGATATTTTCAAATAACCAGTCTTTGAGCTCACAGATTATTTTATTATTTGTCAAGTAAGCTGTTGATGCTCTCTATTTAATTTTCATTTCATTCATTGTATTTGTCAGCTCCAGATTTTTAAAAAATAATTTTAATCTCCTTGGTTAAGCTTTTAGTTTTGTTCATGTATTATATTTCTGATATTATTGAATTGCCTTTCTGTGTTCTATTATAGTTCACTGAGCTTATTTAAAACAATTATTTTGAATTCTTTGCCAGATGATTCATAGATCTCTGTTTTTGGGAGTTGGTTACTGGTGTGAACCCCAAAAACTTGAGACAGGTCTCCATTAATTTAGAAAGTTTATTTTGCCAATGCTGAGGATGTGCATCCATGACACAGCCTCAGGAGGTGCTGACAACTTGTGCCCAAGGTGGTCAGAGCACAGTTTTGTTTTGTACATTTTAGGGAGATATGAGACATCAAGCAACATGTAAGATGAACATTGGTTATGTTTGGAAAGGTGGAACAACTGGAAATGGGGAGGGGGCTTCCAGGTTACAGATAGATAAGAGACAACTGGTTGCATTCTTTTGGATTTCTGAAGAGCCTCTCCAAAGGAGGCAATCAGATATGCATTTATCTTAGTGAGCAGAGGGCTGGCTTTGAATAGAATGGGGGGCAGGTTTGCCCTAAGCAGTTCCCAGCTTGACTTTTCCCTTTAGCTTAGTGATTTTGGGAGTCCAAGATATTTTACTTTCACACTGAAAAATTATTATGCTTTTTCAATGGCGTTATGTTTTCTAATTTTTCATGTTCCTTGTTCTCTTGAGTTGATGTTTGCACATTTTTCTGGAGCAGTCAGCTCTTCCAGACCTTATGAACTGTTTTTGGTGGGAAAAAACCCTTCACTTATGGGTGGGTAAAGGGGCATCAGCTATGAGGGGTGCAGTGGTTTCAGTTTCAGTGAAGGTACAGTGGCATAGTCTTTTTGCAGCTCTGTTTGTTGAGATCATCATTAGTGAATGTTGCGGAGTTCCTCAGCAGGTAAGGCTGTTGTTGTCTTTAGCAGTGGTGAGGATGTTGGGGTTTTCAGTGGTGAAGCCTGTTGGATCTTCTTGATTTTTTTTTTCTCCCTCTTTGGAAGTGCGGCTGAAGGAATCTTTCTTGGTCTTGAGTCTGGTTTGTGGATGCATTTACAATGGCAGTGGAACTGGTCTCTAATGCACAGTGAAAGTGGTGCAACTGTGAAGCTGAGGCCTGAAACTTGGGCATATGGGGAGCAACAGTGGCTTCAGAACCAGGGGATGGGCTAGCTGCTTGTGGTGGTGTAACTATTGTGTGGAGCACTGACTTGTGCAGAGAGATCATAGTTCCAAGTCTCATGGTGTGAGCTAGCTCACAGTGGTGGTGTCTCTAGTGTCTGATGTGTAGAGGGTCAAAGTGCAGCCATGGAGTTGGGGTCTGGAGTGTGAGCATGTGAAGAGTGACAGCAGAGCTGGGGACTGGGGAGTAGGCTATTTCTCTGTGGCAGTAGCTTACATGTCCAAAGCATGAGTGCTTGTGGAGTGGCTATTTTAAAAATATATATATATATAAAATTTTTTTTTGACCAATTCAGAGGTCTGAGAAACCAAAATTATAAGCTGGGGAATCAACAAAGGTAAACGTAATTTACATACATACCTAATGATTCTAAGTGATTTTTAGGTGTAATATAAACATATTATGGTGAACTGAGGGTCTTTAATATAGGGAGAAGTTATTTCAATTTGGTGGGGATAGAGTATGAACACTTATGAAGAAAGGGGTTTGAAGTCCATACTCTTCCTCAAACTATTTTTTTGGTGATAAGACTTAAAAAATTTGACTGAGCTCACATATCCAAACACTAGGAAATCACTTGGTTCAAGAACTTTATTCACTTTGAAATCAAGTATGAGTTTAGATATTTAGAAAATATTCATATTGTCTGAGGGTGAACAAGGTAAACATGCACCTTAAAGCACTTTTTCATGATGCCCTCTCTGGTAAGTTGACAATTAGATAAGCCAACCACCTAGCTCTTAGCCAAAAGCTTACATTTGGCATTTTATGAATATAAATGAAGATAAAGGTCAAATATTTTGGACTGAGAATTTTTAAACTAAAGCAAAATTCATATTGTTTTTTGGCAATTACTAAGTGTTCTACTTAAGTCATCTTTTTTTAAAAAATTATATGTCATTTTTCTTATTTTACCTCCAGATACATGGAAATAATAACAGCTGATACTATACATAATAGTGTATAATGTGTCTCAGTTTTTCCTGACTTTGCCCAGTCATTTATTTCTTTTTATAATTACTCTACTGTCCACATCTTTTCACGTATGCAAAGCATATGGATTGAGGACATTTGATGAGGCCACTGAAGGGCAGATTTCGCACTGTCCCTGGGCCCCTGACTTCAGGATATCAGGAGGGTTCAGAGCCAGCAGGCTAGTGGCTGCCAGCTTAGTCAGTTAGGGTGATAACGGGACTCTGCCTCAATCTCTCCACAGTGAGGGCTCTGTTGGTTGAACAGTGACCCCAAACAACAGTCTCTAGAAAGCCTTTTACTCTCTGAACAGAGTCAGGTTTATTTTTGCTATTTAAATCCATTAATAATATTAATTTTCTGCTGAATATACAAATAGTTCACTATCATTGTAGAAATATTTAAAAATGCAGAAAAATTAAGAAAACCTATGAATTCATGGAAATAACCATTGTTAATATATTGGTAGGTTTATTTTAATTTTATTTTAAATTTCTTTCTATTTTTAATTTTTGTGGGCACAGAGTTGGTGTATATATTTATAGGGTACCTGAGATGTTTTGATACAGGTATGTAATGTGAAATAAGCACATCATGGAGAATGGGGTCTCTATCCCCTCAGGCATTTGTTCTTTGAGTTACAAACAATATTTTGATATGTTTCTTCCTAACTTTTGTCTATGGAAAAAGACAAATCATACCACATTAAATTAGATATAACTCCCTAAATTAGATCATTTTTTACATGGTTTAGCATTTATACAACACTTCTCCTACCTAATGTTTTTTTCAATTATCTTTATTTTCAATTCAACAGTTTTGGGGGAACAAGTGGTGTACTGATTGCATGGAAAAGTTCTTCAGTGGTGATTTCTGAGATTTGGGAGCACCCATCACCCAAGCAGCATACACTATGCCCAATGTGTAGTCTTTTATCCCTCACCCTCCCACCCTTCCCCACAGTCCCCAAAGTCCATTGTGTCATTCTTATGCCTTTGTATCCTCATAGCTTAGCTCCCACTTATGAGTGAGAACATGTGATGTTTGCTTTTCCATTCCTGAGTTACTTCACCTAGAATAATGGTCTCCAACCCCATTTAGGTTGCTGCAAATGCGATTATTTCATTCCATTTTGTGACTGAGTAGTATTCCATGGTATGTGTATACACCACATTTTCTTTATCCACTCGTTGGTTGATAGACATTTAGGGTGGTTCCATATTTTTGCAACTGTAAATTGTGCTGCTATAAATATAAATACACAGGTGTGTTTTTCATATAATGACTTACGTTCCTCTGGGTAGATATCCAGTAGCGAGATTGCTGGATCAAACAGTAGTCCTACTTTTAGTTCTTTAAGAAATTTCCATACTGTTTTCCATAGTGGTCGTAAAAGTTTACATTCCTATCAGCAGTGTAAAAGTGTTACTTTTACCATATCCATGCCAACATCTGTTAGTTTTTGATTTTTAAATTATGGCCATTCTTGCAGGAGTGAGGTGATATCTCACTGTGGTTTTGATTTACATTTCCCTGATCATTAGTGATGTTGAGCATTTTTTCATATGTTTGTCGGCCATTTGCATATCTTCTTTTGAGAATTGTCCTTTTGTGTCCTTTGCCCACTTTTTGATGAGATTATTTGTTTATTCTTGCTGATTTGTTTGACTTCCTTGTAGATTCTGGATATTAGTCCTTTGTTGGATGCGTAGTTTGCTAATATTTTCTCCCACTCTGTGAGTTGTGTCTTTACTATGCTGATCATTTATTTTGCTGTGCAGAAGCTTTTCAGTTTAATTGAGTCTCATTTATTTATTTTTGTTTTTGTCGCATTTGATTTTGGATTCTTTGTCATCAACTATTTGCCTAAGCCAATGTTTAGAAGAGTTTTTCTGATGTTACCTTCTAGAATTTTTATGGTTTCAGGTCTTAGATGTAAGTCTTTGATCCATCTTGAGTTGATTTTTGTGTAAAGTGAGAGAGGAGGATCCAGTTTCATTCTTCTGCATGTGGCTTGCCAATTATCCCATCACCATTTGTTGAATAGGGTATCCTTTCCCCACTTTATGTTTTTGTTTGCTTGATCAAAGATCAATTGGCTGTAAATATTTGTGCCTATTTCTAAACCAGTACCATGCTGTTTTGGTAATGATAGCTTTGTAGTATAATATAAAGCCGGGTAATTTGGTGCCTCCAGATTTGTTCTTGTTGCTTGGTCTTGCTCTGGCTATGCAGACTCTTTTTGGGTTCCGTATGAATTTTAGGATTATTTTTTTTAGTTCTGTGAAGAATGATGATGGGAATTTGATGGGAATTGCATTAAATTTGTAGATTTCTTTTGGCAGTATGGTCATTTTCACAATATTGATTCTACGCATCCATGAGCATAAGATGTGTTTTCATTTGTTTGTGTCATCGATGACTTCTTTCAGCAGTGTTTTATAGTTTTCCTTGTAGAGATCCTTCACCTCCTTGGTTAAGTATATTCTTAAGCATTTTTGCAGCTGTTGTAAAAGTGGTTGAGTTCTTGATTTGATTCACAGATTTGTTGTTGTTGATGTATAGCAGTGCTACTGATTTGTGTACATTGATTTCGTATACTGAAACTCTCCTTTCTGTAGCAGTTCCCATTCACCCCTGGACTCTGCTCAAGAGTGTTTGTGCCTAGTCAAAATTATTACAAAGTTCAGTTGGAAGCTTCTTTCACCCTATGACCCCTGAGGACCCATGTGAGATACAGTCAGTGATGCCTGGGGTTGAGCTGGAGAATGTGAGTGCCTACAAGGCTCTTCCTTCTGCTGCTTTTACTTATATATTTTACACTAAACTAGTTTCAGCTATAAGTAAGGTGAAATCGTTCTCTCATAATCTGAATTTTCAGGCTCCCCAGTGGGAATGTGTGTTCGGAGGCAGGTTTTCCTCCTCTCACATTTTGGGAACTCACAGTTTTTTGCCTATCTTATGGAATCTTCAGTGGCTTGTCATTTCTTTCCAAAAATCTGTGATTTCTTTTGGTTTTCCTGGTAGGCTCCTACAGTGATTTCTGGAGCAAAAGTCCATGGTGTGAGTTTTCAGATACCATTTTCTCTATCCAAGTGGGAGCTGCAGGTCATACCTGCTTCCAATCTGCCATCTTCCCATCCTTAATTCCTTTTTACCTAATGTTATATTAATATCATGAACATTCTTGAAATATTAACTAGCCCTCAAAACCAAAAATTCTTACTGACTGCTAATACTTGGATATATAGATATAGTATAATTTATATGATTACTTTTTATGGTTGAGTATCTCAGTTATTACCAATATTGGCTATTTTCACATAACCCTGCAATGCCCAGTCCTGTACACAAATCTTTCTGTGCATCTCTGATGAGTTTTGAACTTTTTATCATGGAAGATGACAAATAGACACAAAAGAGGGAAGATTTAGTAAAATGAATCCTTCTTTGCACACTGCATGCCTCAGGTTGTTTTGAAGTAAGTCCCAGATGTCATGTATATGCCAACATATATCTCAAAAAAAAAGGACTATTTAAAAATCTTAGCAATTCTGTCATTATTATACTAAAATCATTAGCTATAATTCCTCAATGTCATAGTCTTTTTAGATAGTGGGTTTTCAGAACTGATGTTCACTTCTTGAATAATATGGCTCTTGATCAATATTACTTTCTAGCAAAGGTTTAAAATGTATACTTCCAAAACAGTATATACAAATTTCTAATGCTTGGCATTTTGACTCTTATTGGTTTATCATATTTTTAGATATTGAACAGAGTAAAGGGCTAATTATGGGGAGGCAGTAGGGAGAAGTGGTGATGCACTTACAGTCTCTGTGTGGGCATGTATCTGGGTCTTACTCGCTAATTGCTATTATCATATCTTTGATCATGTAGTCTCATCTTCAGCAATAGCAATTACTTGTAGGTTGACACGCGTTTCATAAACGAACTTCACTTCTGCATTTGCTTTAGTTTTTCTTTGCTTTGATTACATTTACTTTAATTTCACAGAGGTATTAAGTTACAGGTGTGTTAGTTGCTAAGAAATGAAAAACACAAAGTGCTAAGATATCAAAAACAGGTAATTCGACTAAACATTAATGTTGCTCCCAGTTTTTGCCTATTATAAACAAAGTTGCAATGAACATATTCTGGGAGCAGAGCCTTTTCCTTTATTTTGATTACTTCTTGAGGACAGCTTCCTACAGGTGGGATTACAAGGTCAAAGGGCATGACACTTTTTTTAGAGGGGAGGGAATTCCCTATATCTATTTCTGACCTGTTTTCTAAAACATTTATATATATTTACACTGCCTTCTGCAGACCTGAGCTTCCTTTCATCTTTGGAAATATCGATTCTCACTTGGAAAATAGTTATATTTTTTCTAAACAGCTAAATTATGATACCACATATTGTTTGATTAATAGCAGAATAAAATGTTTTCCTCATATGTTTATTTATTAATTTCATCTTGCCTTTTGGCAAAGAGTAAATGAAAAGAAAAGGGAAATCTAGGATGAAAATGTAACAAGAGAAGTGATGAAATGGAAACTCTCAGAGTGCTGAGTAGTGCTTTGAGTACTATCAGTTAAATCTATAGAGAATACATTATTTGTAAGCTGTAAGAAAAACGATGAGCTTTGTGGTAGGAAACATGTGACCTCTGCCATGATAGAATTCAGTCTACTCACAGGATACCAGAAACTGGAATACTTTATAGAATAAGGAAGATCAGGCATGGAGAAAGCACGATTTGGAGCAGCACAAGAAAGGGGGAGTTCAGACACCTCTGTCCTCACTTCCATTGCTTCAGACTGAGTCCTCACATCTCATCTGGGTCCCTGTAGTGGCCTCCTATGCTTTTGTTGTTTTCATCTTTCCACATGCAATCTGTTTTCTTTAAGCTGCTTCCACAGATATTTCTAAAACACAAACATGTACATTGTCAAATGTGTCTGCCTACTTAGGGTTTTAGAACTTTGTGGACTACATCTAATGAGGAAATTTGTGAGCCAGCACAAGACTTCTGAAATTTATGTGGAAACATGCCTGCAGATTGATGGTTGGCTATAAACCATCTTCTCCCTAGAATTTATAGTTCACATTAGATATTGAGGTCAAGACCACCTAGTTATTTCTTAGAATGGCAGTTTATTGCCTTGACAGAGATTTTAACAACTATTTTGTACCATAAATCTTTTGATAAGAATGGTCCCACCTGTTTTACTACTTGAACATCGTTCAGAAATTGCAGAGTATAAAAACAGTAGTATTTGTCAACAATTTTAATGTCCTCTTTTCAACCACCTATGTATTTATTGGAAATACATTCTGTGTTCAGCACAACGTGAAGAATTTTGGGAATTTGGGGAAAACTAGATAAAATAATACTGCTTTCATCCTTACTGGAAAGGCAAATGATGCATATAATAAAACTAAATATCATAGCTTAATAGTAGCATATAATAAGGTGATATGATTAAAAATCAGAAATAATCATAACAGCTAACCCTTAGGGCTTACTATATGTCACAAATTGTGCTAAACACTTTGCATTAATTATCTTGACTGTCAGATTTAATTTTTACAACTACTCCAGGAGGTACATGATTAAAGGTCACGTGCAAACTATAAATTCAGATCCACTCAATCAATAATTTGCTCAAGTCCAGAGGAGGGAGAAATCATTTCTAGAATTTTTATGGAAGACTGTAAGATGAGATAGAATTTGAACTGTTTTTGAAGGCCGGGTAAAAATTGGATAGGCAAATGTAAGTAAGGTGCTATTTAGGTAAGAGATGCCATGAGCGAATTCCCAGAGGCAAGGATCTAATGAATGTTACTGGCAGAGTGTTCCAGAATTATAGAGAATTTGAAACAGATAAGAGAAAGCAGATGAAGATATATAGGCTGGGAATAAAATATATATGTAGACAACTATGACTTCCAGGCAATGAATCCTCACTTTTCCACTTGAGTTTGGAAGAAAAAACAACTAGGTTCTTGAGCTTTTCTGATTTTACCCTTAGCCATTCAGTAGGCTACTATCTACTGAAATTGGTCTTAGCAGCAGGACATATTGGGAAATTGTATTGCCATGTAGTCTCTGTTGGAGTTTGAGTAGGTATCTACAACCTTGAGGTAGAGTTCAGACGTTCTCGAGGATGTTATTTGGAAACCCTCTAGATTTTTGGAATCAGGAGTTATGGTTTGATCATCCTCCTCATGTCATGGCAATGCATCACACAAAGTAGCAGTTTTGCTACTTTATGTTCCTACGCTTAGATAAGTACTATGTGGTAGACCGTGGATGCATGGGTTGTAGTAATCACTTTGAAAAGGAAAAAACAAAACAAAACAAAACAAAAAAACTGTATGGATTTCTGGCATTATTCTTGGAAACTTTTCTCTTTGAACTATAGGTTTTCTGAAATGACCCTTCTATACTTACTGTTACTTAGCGTCCTGATATTTCTCTGCTGCTTAGTGTTGTAGTTAGGACTTCAGACCCCAGAGCTGAGTTGTCTGAGTACAAATCTTAGCTGCTCCACTGGTCCATTTTTTTTTTTTAAACCACTAATATGAGTCTTCCCCTCTCTGATTAGTTTTGTTATCTGTAAAATGGTGATAGTAGTTGTATCTAAATTATAGGGTTACAGAGATTAAATAAAATGCACAGTATTCTTTCCATCTGCTTTCAGGAATGTATTTGAAATTGGGTCATTTTGCAAATGGAGCGATGATTTATTGTACTTTCATCTTACAGATTTATAATGACATCACCATTTTTTTCTTTTGAGACAGAGTTTTGCAATTGTTGCCCAGGCTGGAATGCAATGAAATGATCTCGGCTCACTGCAACCTCTGCCTCCTGGGTTCAAGCGATTCTCCTGCCTCAGCCTCCTGAGTAGCTGGGATTACAGGTGCCTGCCACTACACCTGACTAATTTTTTGTATTTTTAGCACAGATGAGGTTTCATCACGTTGGCCAGGCTGGTCTCGAACTCGAGACCTTAGGTGATCTACCAGCCTTGGCTTCCCAAAGTGCTGGGATTACAGGTGTGAGCCACCGCACCCAGCCAATATCACCATTTTTTTTTTAGTTCTTATTTTTTATAAGATAGAGTCTCAGCAGTGGTGCAAGCTCAGCTCACTGCAACCTCTGACTCCCTGGTTCAAGCTGTTTTCCTGCCTCAGCTTCCTGAGTAGCTGGGATTACAGGCACATGCCACTACCCCCCGCTGATTTTTGTATTTTTAGTAGAGACAGGGTTTCACCATGTTGGCCAGGATGGTCTCGATCTCCTGACCTCATGATCTACCTGCCTCGGCCTCCCAAAGTGCTGGGATTATAGACATGAGCCACTGTGACTAGCCAATATTATCATTTTCTAATTTTTTCTCCATTACTTATCTGGAATGAAAACATCACTATAATTTCACATGTCAATTAATTTTCCCTTTCTTTTTTTTCTTTTTCTTTTTCTTTCTTTTTTTTTGAGATGGTGTCTCACTCTGTCACCAGACTGGAGTGCAGAGGTGCGCGATCTTGGCTCACTGCAACCTCTGCCTCCGTGGTTCAAGTGATTCTCTTGCCTCAGCATCCCGAGTAGCAGGGACTACAGGCGCCCGCCACCATGCCCAGCTAATTTTTGTATTTTTAGTGGAGATGGAGTTTCACCATGTTGGCCAGGCTGGTCTCCATCTCTTGATTTCGTGATCTGCCTGCCTCAGCCTCCCAAAATTTTCCCTTTCTTTTTACTTTTACTACTTAAATTTAGCACCTCTTTGCTATTACTTAAAAAGCCCTTAAGTTTAACCACTAAAATGAATAACATATACACATCTGTATGTTATATTTAGAGTGATGAATTCTGAAAACAATAATATATGTCTTTAAATTATAATAATGAAATGGCTTATATTATTCTGTTTCAGATGGGTTCTCTAGGTATGGTATAATTATTATGATTAATCACCCCTTACTTATTTTATTTTAAAATTACATTTGTTTTTATATTTTGAATGTATATTTAGCAAGTAGTAAGTATTAAACACTTTAAAAATCACTATCTGGAGATATTTTTTGAGATTATGCTAAATTTGGAGTTTCTAGCAGGTTATCTTTCCTGTATCCTGGTAAACTAGAGTTTAATTGCACTGAATTAATTATTCTGTTTTTTAACTGTTCCTATTTGTACTCATTGGTGACTCTCATGATTTAGGTGGCATGGGACATTCACTAGAGCTATGATTGTAGACCTGCTGTTGAGAACTCTATTCTGGGAAATTTGAGTTCTAAATTTGATTTTTTTTAGGGGAAAAAGCTGTTTGCCTTGTGATGGTTCTATGTAGGGCAAATATGAAGCAAGACGTTGTTTTTGATTAGTTTCAACTTGAGAAATATTGAGTAATACTTGCATTTTGATGCTTCTTGGCATCATGTGCTTGATATCCTCAATATTATTCTATTATGTCTTTTAGAATCAGTCCTCTTTCCTCCTTCCTCCCATTAAAATCTAATTTGGGTACTTTGATTAGATCATCGAGTCTCTTGACAAATAAACTTTTTCAATTTCTGAGATGTACCCTGTCTCAGGAATGTATCATTGTTTTATAAACCAAAGTCCAGGAAGCCAAACTCTTTTATTTTTATATCATGCAAGTGGAGCATTATTCCCTTCCTGTCGTGTTTTTTCTCTCCTGCGGTAACAGTCACTAAGTGATAGAGCTGCCAAAGCCACTAGCTAGGCTTGTAAGTCTTTCTGCTCTACTCTGAGTTTCAACGTGTCTGGAGATGCTTTCTAGTTTTCCTGATTCCATTCATCTCTACATAGAAGGTGTGGGTAGGCAGTGATGGGTGAGTCGGCTAACTGTGGCTGTGGCTGGGGCGGATTGTGCCGGCACACGTCTGGAGGCTGTCATCCTGTGGCGTGCAGCTTGGCTGCTTGGCTGTGGGAGGTCAGCTCCTTACATCCTCCCTCCAAGAGGGACAGGGTGCCTTCCTTTCTTCCAGTATTCTACGTGGAACAGCCTCATGCTGATTAGTGGGAAGTAACCAACACAAAGTCTTTCTCTCCATGAACACTTAGAGGTCTGCAGAATGTGAGATGGTTTCTCTGAGGGAGTCTGAAGCTCTCTCCTGTAACTCAGAGTTTCTCCTTTCTTCACTAGTTATAGTCCTTCACTTGACTGCCAGATTGGTAGTCATCTCTATTGACCCTTCAGAATATTATTTTCTAGCTTCTTTTGATATTTTTGTTTCTAATTTTAAAGGAATGATCACTGTCTTTACCTGCTTGGCTTTATCATAACAAAATTGCCGAGACTGGGTGGCTTAACAGAAATTTATTTTCTCACAGTTCTGGAGGCTAGAAGTCGAAGATTAAGGTGCCAGCGTGGTCGGTTTCTGGCGAGGGCCTTTCCTGGATTGTTGACAGCTTTTTCCCACTGTGCCCTCTCAAAGTGACAGAAAGGGGGCTCTCTTCTTAAAAGGGCACTGATCCCATTATGAGGACTCCACCCTTAAGACTTTATCTAAAGCTAATTGTCTCCCAAAGGTTACACCTCCAAATACTATCACATTGAGGGTTAGGGCTTCAACTTTGGGGGCACACAAACATTTTGTTTATGGCACTCATTTATCTCTGAAGAGGATGTGTGGAGAAACGTTCCTCACCAGCTGGGAGAGCAGCTGAGCTGCTCCTGTGGCCATGCCAGAACATGCCTCTGTTATACTGCAGCCTGCTGCTCAGTGTATTTGATTAGCTCCTTTGCCTCCCCGCTAGACTGTAACTCTTTCGAAACAGAGAGTTTGCCTTATTTTCCCCACAGCAACACAGTAACTCATCAATGTTGTTTAATGAAAGAATAAATCAGCGGTCTCAGTCTTAAACATAAACTTCCCCTAAATGTTGTCACCATGGTTTTGTCAGTGCCCGTTTTCTTGAGTGACCTTCAGTTCCTGTTGGCTTTCTCATCCCCGTTTCCACGTTGTGGCTGATTTTCCTGTGCTTTATAAAACAGGCGATGCAGGAAAATGGGCCTTTTAAACCGCTTAGCACAGTTCTTCCCCTAGCCGCTCTGGTGTATTAGCAGTTACAGGTTATTAGCACTTTTATCCTTCCCCATGCATTCATTTTTTATGATCTATTTTTATGTTTATATGTCACATAAAAGGACGAAAGAATGGCCAAGCTCACTTTTATCATGTGTACTCACCAAAGCAAGTTTCTCCCATTTTAGAAATAAGATCTTTGATTGTTAATCTAAGAATCTTTTTCTTCTTTTTTCTTAAGCATAATTACACAAATGCATTTTATTGAAAACCCCGCAAATTTCAAATTTGTGAAAACAGCACCCACCAAAATTCAAGATTGAATCAAACCGAAAGATAATACAACCACACATAGACACACACACATTGAATGAAGTTGGCATTAACTTTATACTTTGATACATTGGGAATTTTCATAGCTGTTATGTTTTTGAGCTTAAAAAGATAAAAATTCTTGTCTCTGAATCAGTAACACCAGGAAATAAAATATAAAGCAAAGTAGCAAATTATGTTAAAAATGAAAGGGTTGTGAATCCAGACATTAAATATGGCCAAGTGTGAGCTATTTTATTTCCTTGAGTGTTGCAAGTGCATGAAGCGTCTCCGATTTCTCAAGATTCAATATGAAAAGTCAGTCAAGTAGCTGGAGTTCTATTTCTTTGATGGGAAATTAGGCAAGGCTGAAGAGCACAGCAGAGCAGCTTTTGCATATCTTTGAGGTAACTATGGAAAGGGCATGTCTCTCATTAGTATTGGTTACGAACAACTCAACAAGCCTGGAATATGACAGATGGGGTCTTGAAGCCGACTTAATACTCCAGCATGACAGTCCCTCAACTGTGAAAACACAAAGGAAGTTCAGAGGAACAGACTTACCCTTTCTGCAGCCTGGAAGCACTGTTGGTTTTGCTTGGCTTTGTATTATGTCAGAGTGCCATTCGCCCTTACCTGAGTAGCCTAGTCTCCTTGCCCTTAATGCACTGCTGTATTTAGCATTTCTACACTGATGTCTCAGCTGAGTTCCCAATCTCTTTTTTGACTTCTCTAGGGCATGATTCAAAATCTTCTATCAAAGACAGCTCCAGCCAAGTTCATTTTTATGATCCTGTTTTGTGAAGCACACTTGATTTTTTTCACAGTTCAACAGATTTAAAACATGATAAAGAGTACAGAGGGCAGTGATAATCTATGGACTTGTGCAGATCTGTCAAGGTGTTGAGAGGAAGCAATTGCTTCTTTGGTGAGAATGATGACATTGCCTGTACCCTAAAGTCTATGAACAGCATTCTAATGGCAACTTGACATTTATCAAAAGATTTCAGCTTTGTACCTGGCTTTATTTGTGCTCAGCCATCTTAAAAGTTAGGCATTTGCAGCAGAATTCAGTAACAACACTTCTAGTGAATGTGATATTAACTATTTAATCTGGCAAACTCATAGTTTCTGGATATATGACACAACAGACAACTCTTTGTATAGGACTAATAGCTGCTATTCCTTTTCAGTGCAAAACACACAATACTCAGAATTCTCACAGGAACACACACGAGAAACCAAGAGGTTATAATCCTATTGGTATCCAATTGGATCTTATTGGATTACAATAGAATTACCAGCTGTGTCTATGCTATGTCAAAATGTCCACATAAAAAGGAAAAAAAATCTGTTTTCAGTTCGCAGAATCAGATGCTTCTTCATGTTGGATATATATAAAAATATATATATATATATATTCATTTTCTGGTTCTAGGAAAGAATTTCCAAAGAAAAGTTAGACTGTTATGCTTTGCTGCTGACATTGGTATATTCCTGCATGCCTATAAAATACAAAAATTTACTTTAGGGAGAGGTTACAGAGTTATCTAAGGCAATGGGCTAGATATTAAGGAATATAAGACAAATGAGGTAAGAGCACAGTCTGGGAGGAACTGAGGTTTCAGATTCCAAGGAGGTAGACAGACACACCAGGAAACACATGTAAAATATGTGTGGGAGATGGAGGAACAACCACCTGATTGAGGAAGCAGAGGAAGCTTTCCCAGAAGAGGTGACATTTGACATGCAACTTCAAACGTCCATAAGCACTTGTCAGGCAGACAAAGGTCCTGAAATGTAAGAGCATGAAGCCAAAGTGCCCAGGTCTCTTGGGACTGGATAATAAAAGCCACCTCTTGATGGTGGAAATAGCTTACAACTTGTATATTACTTTTTCTTTGGTTACCTTTGATGGTTATAAGATAAATAATACACACAGAAAACTTGTTACTAATCAGGAAACTTATTAAGAACATTTTTGTAAGAGAGAACAGTAAGATTATTGGTTATAAACATAAGTGGATATGGATGAGAGCCGTAAAGGGGTTCCAGGCAATGGAGAACTAGTACACATCTTATTGCAGGACTATATGTGTGTGTGTGTGTGTGTGTGTGTGTGTGTGTGTTTGTGTGTGTGTGTGAGAGAGATTTGGAGAGATCTCTAAGTGGCAATGTGAAGGACACATTTGGACTTGGGCAGGGATTGAAAGTTGGGAAGCAGAGTATATTAGTCCATTTCACACTGCTATAAAGAACTGCCAGATCCTGGGTAATTTATAAAGGAAAGAGGTTTAACTGACTCACAGTTTCGGCATGGCTGGGAAGGCCTCAGGAAATTTATAATAATGGCGAAAGGCGAAGAGGAAGCAATGTACCTTGTTCACAAGGCGGCAGGAAGGAGAAGTGCGGAGCGAAGGCGGAAGAGCTCGCTCTACAATCATCAGGGCCCGGGGCAGTGGCTCACGCCTGTAATTCCAGCACTTTGGAAGGCCAAGGCGGGCGGATCCCAATGTCGAGAAATCGAGACCATCCTAACCAACATAGTGAAACCCCATCTCTACTAAAACTACAAAAATTAGCTGTGCATGGTGGCGCACTCTTGTAGTTCCAGCTACTAGGGAGGCTGAGGCATGAGAATCACTTGAACCTGGGAGGCAGAGGTTTCAGTGAGCTGAGATTGTACCACTGCACTCCAGCCTGGTTACAGAGCAAGACTCTGTCTCAAAAACAAAGAAAGAAAGAAATAAACAAAACCAAATAAACAAACAAAAAGCAAAACAAACATCAGATCACGTGAAAATTCATTCGCTATCATGAGAACAGCATGAGGGAACCACCCCTATGATTCAATTACCTCCACCTGGTCTCTCCCTTGACATGTGGGGATTATGAGGATTATGGGGATTATAATTCAAGATGAGATTTGGTTGAGAACACAAAGACTGACCATATTACAGAGATACCCAGCAGGAATCTCAAATTGTGTAGATAAAGAGGCTAAATATATGAACAACAGCACTGCCAAAGGAAAGAAAGAATAAAAAATTAAGTTGAGGTATTTCACTGGTGGAATTGACCAAATATTTATTCTTTCATTGACCAAACATTTAATCATTCATTTGATATTTATTAAACACACTGTATTTTTAAAAACCACTTTATTGAGGTACAATTGACATAGAAAAACTATACATATTGGATGTACACAGCTTGATAAATTTGGAGATGAGTATTCACCTGTGAAACCATCACTGCAATCCATGCTGTAAACATATCCATCACCTTCAAAAGTTCCCTTCTGCTTTCTCTCTTTATTACTACTTTTTGTGTGATAAGAACATAACATAAGATCTATCCTTGCAGGAAATTTTCAAACATACAATATACTATTGTTAACTACTGCTGTACAGTAGATCTCTTTGACTGATTCATCTTGCACAAAAAAAACATTGAACCTTGTACTAATATCTCCCATTTTCCTCTCCCCTCAGACCTTGGCAACCACCATTCTGCTCTCTACTTCTGTGAATTGGACTATTTCACATTCCTCATATAAGTAGGCTTATGTGTATTTTTCCTTGTCCGGTTTATTTCAATCAGTATAATGTCCTCAAGGTTCACTCATGTTCTCATAGATGCCAGAATTTTCTCATTTTTAAAGTCTGAGTAGTATTTTATTGTGCATATATACCACATTTCTTAATCTTTTTATCCATTTATGGACATTTATGTGGCTTCCATGTTGTAACTATTGTGAACAATGCTGCCATAAATATGGGAGTGCCTCTTCAAGATAGCGATTTAATTTCCTTAGGGTAGATATTCAAAAGTGGATTGCTGCATCATATTGTAGTTCTATTTTTATTTTTTTAAGGAATCTTTTTTTCTTTTTCTTTTTTTTTTTTTGAGGAGGAGTCTCGCTCTGTTGACCAGCCTGGAATGCAGTGGTGCGATCTCTGCTCACTGCAAGCTCTGCCTCCCAGGTTCACACCATTCTCTTGCCTCAGCCTCCCAACTAGCTGGGATTACAGGCACCCACCACCACGCCTGGCTAATTTTTTTGTGTTTTTAGCAGAGATGGGGTTTCACCGTGTTAGCCAGGACGGTCTTGATCTCCTGACCTCATGAACTGCCCGCCTTGGCCTCCCAAAGTCCTAGGATTACAGGTGTGAGCCACCATGCCCGGCCCCTTTGAGTAATCTTCAGACTATTTTCTGTAATAGGGGTGCCAATTTACATCCCTACCAACAATGTACAAGAGTTCCCTTTTCACCACATTCTTCTCAACACTCATCTTTTGTCTTTTTGCTAATAGCCATTCTAACATGGTAAGGTAATATCTTGTTGTTTTAATTTGTATTTCCCTGAAGATTATTACTATTGAGCATGTTTTTTCAGATATTCGTTGGTACATTTTTATTTCTTCTTTTCAGAAATGTCAAATTGAGTCTTTTGTTCATCTTAAAATTTATTTTGTTTTATTTTATTGCTATTCCTTACATATTTTGGATATTAACCCCTTATTGGATGCATGGCTTGCAAACCCATTCTATATGTTCCTTTCTCATTTTGTTGATGATTTCCTTTGTTGTACAAAAGCCTTTTAGTTTGACATAGTCTCACTTGTCTATTTTCGCTTTTGTTGCCTATGCTTTTGGTGTCATATACAATAAATCATTGCCAAAGCCAACGTCAATAAGGTATTCTATGTTTTCTTCTAGAAGTTTTACAGTTTCGGATCAGGCTTACATTTAGTTTTTAACCTGTTTTGAGTTTTTTTGTGTGTGGTGAAAGATAGGGGTCTAATTTAATTCTTTTGTGTATGGAGATCCAATTTTCCTAGTACCATTTATTGACAAGGCTGTCCTTTCCCTATTTTGAACTCTTGGAACACTGTCAAGGTTCAGTTGATTGTATATGTGTAAGTTTATTTCTGGGCTCATTATTCTGTTTCATTGTTTGAAGTGTCTATTTTTATGTCAGAATCATACTGTTTTCATGACTGTAGTTTTGTAATTAGGAAGTGTGATGCCTCCAGCTTTGTTCTTGAACAAAATTGCTTTGGCTATTTTGGGTCTTTGTGATTCCACATGAATTTTAGGATTTCTTTTTCTATTTCTATAAACATGCCATTGGAATTTTGATAGGGATTATATTCAATTTGTAGATCACTGTAAGTACTGTGGTCATTTTAACAATGTTAATTCTTTTAATCTATGAACGTGGAATGTCTTTTCATCTATTTGTGTCTGCTCCAATTTCTTTCATCAGTGTTTTGGATGTATAAGAGTTTCATGTCCTTGGTTAAGTTTATTTTTTGATGCTATTACAAATGGGATTTTAAAATTTAATTTCCCTTTGAGGATAATTCATTGTTAGTGTATAGAAATACAACAGATTTTTGTATGTTGATTTTGTATCCTGCAACTACTGAATTTATTAGTTCTAACTTTTTTTTTGGTGTAGACTTCAGGGTTTCTTATATATAAGATTGTGTTATTGGCAAACAGAGACAATTTTAATTCTTCCTTTTAAATTTGGTTGTCTTTTATTTCTTTTTGTTGCCTAATTGCCCTAAGATTTCCAGTGATATATTGAATAGAAGTAGTGAGAGCACAACCTAAGCTCATTTCAGATGTTGGACAAAGAGCTTTCAGTTTTTCACTATTGTGTTGTTAGCTGAAGACTTTTCTTTCTTATTTTGCTTTTATTTTGTTGAGACAAGTTTCTCCCATACCTAATTTGTTGAGAGTTTTTACAACAAAATTGTGTTAAGCAAAATGCTTTTTCTGCATGTAGTCAGATGATCCTGTGTCTTCTTTCGTTCTGTTAATGTGTATTATCTTGATTGATTTGTGTATGTTGAATTATCTTTGCATCCCTGGAGTAAATCACATTTAATCATAGTGAATGACCCTTTTAGCGTGCTGTTGAATTCACTTTGCCAGTATTTTGCTAAGGATTTTGGGATGCATATTCACCAAGGACATTGACCTATAGTTTTCTGTTTTGTCTTTGTCTGATTTTGGTATCAGTGTGATGCTGGCCCCATAAAATGAATTTAAAAGTGCTATTCTTTTTAATATATTTTTACAAAATCTAAAAAGCATTGGTAGTTCTTTAAATGTGTGGTCAAATTCACCTGTGAAGTAATCCGGCCCAAGACTTTTCTTTTTTGGGGGAATTTTACTTATTTACCCTCCTGATTTGTTACTGATCTGTTCAGTCTTTCTATTTCTTCTTGATTTATTATTGATAGATCATATGTTTCTAGGAATTTACGCATTGTTTCCACGTTGTACAATTTGTTGGTGTATGATAGTCCCTTATGAACCTTTTTATTTCTGTGGCATAAATTGTAATGTCTCCTTTGTTATTTCTGATTTTTATTTATTTGAGTCTTCTCCTTTCTTTCTTTCTTTGTCTAGCTAGGTGTTTGTTGATTTTTAAAAATCTTTTTTAAAAAGCTAACTCTTAGTTTTATAAATCTTTCTTATTACTTTTCTATTCTCTATTTCACTGGTTTCTGCACTAATCATAAGTACTTCATTCCTTCTGATAATTTTGGCTTAGTTTTTTCTTATTTTTTATTTCTTTGTGGTATAAAGGTAGATGGTTTATTTGAGATTTTTCAGTTTTTAAAATGTAGATATTTAGCACTATGAACTTCCCTCTTAGTATGGCTTTTGCTGCATCTCTTAAGTTTTGGTATTCTGTGTTTTCATTTGCATTTTGATATGGTTTGGATTTGTGTCCCTACCCACATCTCATGTTGAGTTGTAATCCCCAGTGCTGGAGGAGGGGCTTGGAGGGAGGTGGTTGAGTCATGGGGCTGAATTTCCCTCTTGCTGTTCTCATGACAGTGAGTGAGTTCTCATGAGATCTCACTGTTTAAAAATGTGTAGCATCTCCCCCTTTGCTTTTCCTCTTTTTCCAGCCATGTAAGGCATGCCTGCATCTCCTTTGCCTTCTGCCATGATTGTAAGTTTCCTAAGGCCACCCCAGTTATGCTTCCTGTACAGCCTGTGGAACTGTGAGTCAATTAAACCTGTTTTCTTTACACATTACCCAGTCTAAGGTAGTTCTTTATAGCAATGTGGGAAGAGACTAATATAGAAAATTGGTACCTAGAAGTGGGGCATTGCCATAAACATACTTCAAAATGTGGATGCGACTTTGGAACTGGGTAAAGGGCAAAGGTTGGAATAGTTTGGAGGGCTCAGAAGACAGAAATATGAGGGAAAGTTTGGAACTTCCTAGAGACTTGTTAAATTGTGGTGACCAAAATGCTGACAGTGATATGGACAATGAAGTCTAGGTTGAGGTGGTATCAGATGGAGAAGAGGCACTAATTGGGAGCTAGTGCAAAGGTCACTTTTGTTATGCATTAGTAAAGAGATTGGAGGCATTGTGCTCCTGACCTAGAGATCTGTGGAACTTTGAACTTGAGAATGATGATTTAGGGTATCTGGCAGAAAAAATTTCTAAGCAGCAAAATGTTCAAGATGTGGCCTGGCTGCTTCTAGCAGCCTATTCTTACATTCATGAGCAGAGAAATGACCTGGAACTGGAACTTATATTTAAAAGGGAAGAAAAGTGTAAAAGTTTGAAAAATTTGCAACCCAACCATGTGGTAGAAAAGAAAAACCCATTTTCTGGGGATGAATTTAAGCCAGCTGCAGAAATTTGTGTAAATAGTGGAGACCAATGGTAATAGCCAAGACAAGGGGGAAAATGCCTTGAAGGCATTTCAGAGACCTTCTCAGCAACTCCTCCCATCACAGGCCCAGAGAACTAGGAGGCAAGAATGGTTTCATGGGCTGGACTCACGGCCCCACTACCCTGTACAACCTTGGGACAATGCTCCCGGCATCCCTGCCACTTCTACTCTAGCCATGGCTAAAAGGAACCCAGATATATCTCAGTCCACTATTCCAGAATGTGCCAGCCATAAGCCTTGGTGGCATCCATGTGGTGTTAAGCCTGTGGGTGCACAGGCAGCAAGAGTTGATGCTTGGGAGACTCCACCAAGGTTTCAGAGGATTTATGGAAATGCCTGGATGTCCAGGCAGAATCCTGCTGCAGGGTCAGAGCCCTCATGGAGAACCTCTACTAACACAGTGCAGAGGGGAAATGTAAGGTTGGAACCCCAACAGAGAGTCCCTACTGGGGCACTGCCTAGTGGAGCTGTGAGAAGAGGGCCACCCTCCTTCAGACCTCAGACTGGTAGATCCACTGGCAACTTGCAAAGCCACAGGCACTCAACAACAGCCTGTTAAAGCAGCTGCAGGGTTGTGCCTTACAGAGCCACAGGGGGAGAACTGCCTAAAGCCTTGGGAGTCCACTCCTTACATCAGTGTTGCCTGGATGTGGAATGACTTTCATATTCTTAAATTTGTTAAGATTTTTTTTTGTGACCCAGCATGTGGTTTTTCCTAGAGAATATTTCATGTGTGCATGAGAAGAAAGTGTATTCGACTTCTGATGGGTGAAATGTATATGTCTATTAGGTTCATTTGATCTATGGTTTTATTTAAGTCTGCTGTATGGTGTTATTTAAGTCTGCTGTTTCCTTATACATTTTCTGTCTGACCTATTATTTTAATCTATTATTGAAAGTAAAGTGTTGAGGTCTCCTACTACTATTGTCTTTTCTATGTATCCCTTTGGATCTGTCAGTGCTTGCTTTATATATTTAGATGCTCTGATGTTGGGTGCATATATATTTATATTTGTTATCTTCTTGTTGAATTGGCCATTTTATATTTATATAAAGACATTCTTGATCTTTTATGGTAGTTTTTGACTTAAATTCTATTTTGGCTGCTACAAATATAGCTACTCCTGGTTTCTTTTGGTGATCACTTGCATGAAATATCTTTTTCCACCCTTTAGTTTCAGTCTATGTGTGTCCTTAATTCTAAAGTGAGTCATTTATAGACAGTATATAGTAGAATCTTGGTGTTTTATATCAATTCAGCTACTGCATATCTTTGTATTGGGTAGTTTAATCCATTCATGTTTAAGGTAATTATTGATAGTAAGGACTTACTATTGCCATTTTATTAATTGCTTTTTGTCTGTTTTGTAGTTGTCCCTATTTTCCTTTTTCTTATTTTCCTCTGTAATTTTAAATTTTTTGTAGTTATATGCTTTGATTCCTTTTACTTTTTCTCTTGTGTACCTACTACAGGTATTTTATGTGTGGTATTATAAGGCTTACATTAAATATCTTATAATTATAATACTGTATTTTAAGTTGATACTAACTTTACATAAAACACATACAAACACTCTATAGTTTTACTTCTTTCCTCACTGCACATACTTTATGTTAATGATGCCACAATCTACATCTTTTAATATTGTGTATCCACTAAAATTTTAAATTTATTCTTACTGCTTTTTTCTTTTAACTTTTATTATAGAATTAAATATGATTTACAAACCACATTACAGTATTACAGTATTTTGAATTTGACTATATATTTACTTTTATCAGTGAGATTTCTACTTTCATATGCTTTCATTTTGCTGTTTAGCATCCTGTTGTTTCAACTTGAAAAAGTTCCTTTAGCATTTCTTGTAGGGCAAGTCTATTGGTGACAAACTTCTTCAGTTTTTTCTCTCTGGAAAAGTCTCTATCTCTGTATCATTTTTTTTAAAAACAATTTTGCTTCGTATAGTATTCTAGGTTGGCAACTTTTTTTTCTGTAAGCACCTTGAATATATGATCACACTCTCCTGTCCTGCAAAGTTTCTGCTGAGAAATCTGCTAATAGCCTTATGGAAGTATGCTTGTATATATTGAGTTGTTTTTCTCTTACCACTTTAGAAATTCTCTCTTTGTCTTTGACTTTTGACAATTTATTTATAATATGTTTTAGTGTAAAGTCCTTCATGTTCAACATATTTGGAGTTCTTTGGGCTTCATGTATCTGGATGTTCATTTCCTTCCTTAGATAAGGGTGTTTTAATCATTATTTTTTAAAATGAGCCTTCCACTCCTTTCTCTTTTTCTCCTCTTGTAGTACTTCCATAATGCAAACATTGATCCACCTTAAGGTGTACTGTAAGTCCTGAAGGCTTTCTTCATTCATTTTTGTTATTTTTATTCTTTTCATTCCTCTGACTAGATCATTTCAAATGACTTGTTTTTGAGTTCACTGATTTTGTTTTTCTTCTGTTTGATCAAGTCTGCTATTGAAACTTTGTTGAAATGTTTAGTTCAGTCATTGTATTCTTTAGTTCAAGAATTTTCACTTGGTGGTTCTTTTTTATTTTTTACAAAAAATTTTCTCTTTGTTGCATATCTTTTATGCATTGTGTTTATGTCCTCTTTTAGTTGTCTACTTATTTTCTCTTCACTGAACTTTTAAAAGAGAATTACTTGGTATTTTTTCCATGAGTTTGTAGCTCTTCACTTATTTAGGGTCTATTACCAAAGCTTTATTTTTTTCCTTTGATGGTGTCCAGTTTCTTTGAGTCTTCATGATCTTTGTCACTTTGTGCATTTGAAGAAACCTTCACCTACTGCAGTTATTATAGCCTATATTTGACAGTGAAAATACCTTATCAGTCAGCTTGGCCAGAGATTCTGAATGAGTCAGTTGGAGGGTCTGCAAGCAATAAGCTTGGTGTCAGGGACCGTGGGCAAGTGGACTTGCTGTTGGGGAATCAGGATGAATGTCTTAACATGTGCTGGGTGTGGAGAACCACCTCCACTCTTATTAGATCCTCCCAATAATCTAGATGAAAAACTTTCCTCAGTATTCTGAATGAGGCGTGGCAGAAACAGCCTCTTGGATAGTGTCCCCAAATGCTAAACATGTCCAACATTCACTTTGCTCTCTCTTTCCTTCACAGGAGAACTTGTGGGCTGAGGGGATCTTTCTTAGTACTATGCTGTGCTGACTTGAGGGAGGGGTGATGCAGGCAAAGTAAAACCACTCTCTTACCTTTTTAAATACTTCTTTTCTCATTTCTGTCATCCATCAAGGTGCTCCAATCTTTCACTTGGATTCCAAAGCTCTCATAAATATATTTTCACCCACAGATGTGTGGTTAGTCATTAAATTAGTGTTTCTGTTGGAGGATAGAGCTGGGGCCTTTCATTCTGCCATATTTCTGACATCACTCCAAACTCAGTCTGTTTTTAAAGCATTGGTGTTTGATGTATAGAAAGTTAATTGCTTTTGAGGGGCTTATAGTAGAAAAATTATGTGTGTATCTCTATACACATACACATTCACACATACAGACACACAGAAAGAGAGAGAAGAGAGGAGATTTTTAAGGAGGTAGTTAATACAGTGTGAGGCCTGGCCAATCTGAAATCTGCAGGGTAGGCCAGATTCTGGGTACACAGGTTAGAGGTGATGTTGAAATCTTGAGTTTGAAGGTAATCTGGAGGCAGAATTTCTTTTCCTTCAGGAGACCTTGGCCTTTTTTTTTTTGACAGAGTCTTGCTCTGTTACCTAGGCTGGAGTGCAGTGGCATGATCTTAGCTCACTGCAACCACCACCTCCTGGGTTCAAGTAATTCTCCTCACTCAGTCTCCTGAGTAGCTGGGATTACAGACCTGAGCTACCCCACCTCCTCCTGGCTAAGTTTTGTATTTTTAGTAGAGACAGGGTTTCATCATACTGGCTAGGCTGGTCTTGAGCTCCTGACCTCAAGTGATCTACCTGCCTCCACCTACCAAAGTGCTAGGATTACAGACGTGAGCCAATGTGCCTGGCTGGTCTTTTCTTTTAAGACCTTCAACTCACTGGGCGAGTGCCACTCTCATTACAGTGAGTAATCTGCTTTACTCAAAGTCTACTGATTTAGATATTAATTTCATCTAAGAATACTTTTATGGCAACATATAGACTGGTATTCAACCAAAAACTTGGTACCATGGCTTAGCCAAGTTGAAATAAAATTAACCATTACGCAAATAAATGAGAGAAAATATTTTGAGTGTGAGTGACAAATTGTATTTGAGCTGAGCGTTGAAGAAAGAGTTGAAGAAGAAAGAAATGGAGGGCACAGCATGAAAATAAAGATGAAAATGAGAAAAAATCAGCACATGTATGGAAACTATAGAGTTTCTTTTTATTGGCATGGAATGAATGAGGAAGGGAGAGATGAAAATTAAACTTGAAAAGGGAATCATGACATTCCATGATGACTGGAGTAAGTAGTTCTACTTCATTTTAAAGGCAATCGGAATCCAGTGAAGTTTTTGCTCAGAGAATTGATATGCTTTGATATGTTGAGTATAAGCTGATAGCAAATCCAAATCAAGGCCATCATGGAGTTGTTTGGCCTCTTTGGGGCAGCTAGTCTCCCTTCCTATTGTTACTTTTAAAATGATGGTAGAGGATAGGATTTTATGGAGTCCTTTAGATATAACGTACAATATCTTGCAGGTAGGTAGGGAGATGAGGAAACAGGATTTTTTCAAAGGTAGAATGGAAATTGTGCTTTTATTGTATATATAAATATTCTGATCTATTGATATTTAGTTATTGATAAGTATAAATATTTTTGGAAAAATCTGGCTTTCAAGGCCAGACTGATAACTTATCAGGAATGTTGTATAGCATGAATAACACAAATTCTGCAAACTTATTAATATATTCATAACACTTGTATGACCTTTGCTTTATTGTCATGCTGATATTCTACAAAATCATATACGATATGATAGCCAAAATGGGCAATAATGCTGAAAAGTTTGTGTTTCATGAGAAACATTCAAATTTTAAAAGTAACAGAAATTTAATTCTGAGTCAGCATAACAACTTTTTCTATATGTGTAAATGTATTATAAAACTAGAAAAAACAAAGCAAAGAAAAAAATTTGTAGTTCCTACCCCTTAAAGCCAGAATTGATACAGAAAAGTGGAATTTTTTGCTTAATTGATTTCTTTTTATCTACTCTTTTGTTATTTCATAAATTCCATTTTATTTTTATTGACATCTTAGCTCCTCTGTCCATATGCCCTGCAGCTAGTAATTTTTAGAAACATTTCCAACAACTCTGGCTCTATTTCTTTTCTTTTTGCCATTAAATAACTGTTAGGTCTTATTCTCTTTCTACTTTTACCCTCTGCAGTTGACTCTTGACTTTAATTTCCTCTTCTGATCAAAACTTCTTTGTCTGGATGCCTCCACATTAGTCACGTTTAACCTTGATGTTTCCCTGAGTGGAATTCCCACAAACTTTTCAGCATGCAATACTTTGTATGGTTAAAAAAATTAAAATGTGAGGCCAGTTTTGACAGGCATACTGAACATGAAGATTCTTTTCTGGGTAATGCTAGGCGATGTATAAATGTGACTGATGAATCATGATGAGAATTATAGAAGTTAACAATACATAATAAAACCTCATGATAAAGTACCTTGTTATTCCACAGATTTGATAATATTTTGGGTCAAATCATTTCTCTCAAGAGTGGAGTAAAATATCACGAATTTATGTCCTTAATGCAGCTCATACACTTACGTGCCAACATTTTTCAACAAATATTTGAGTGCTTACTCTATGTATTGCATACCAATGTTATGAATAGGTTTTTTTTTTTTTTGATTTTGAATTTATGAAACATGTTTTTTCTTCCCCCAAGACTCAGAAAGTAGCTTTGGCACATCTTCATAGCAGTTTAATATGGTAAGATCTTTAATAACAAAGGAAAATGTAAGAACTCATTACTCATTTAAGAAACACTTATGAAGCACCTACTCTGTGTCTGATCTAGCAGCAGATACTGTAGGGAGGTGGGACATCCTAACTTCAGCAGTCTTAGAGAGGGAACTGGGGGAGAGAGAGGAAATAAACTATCATTTCAAGATCAGTGTTCATGATCCCTCACAAATGTTTTCACTTAATCTTAACAATAACCCCATGATGTACTTAATATTTTCTTTATTCAATAACAAGAAAACTGAGTCTCAGGGCAGTTAAGTAACACCCCCTACGGTCACAAGACTGGTTAGAAGAGGAGCAAGGATTTTACCTTAGTTCTGTTTTCTTTCTGCACATTACACTAGTCACTAAAAGGCAGAAATAAAAAGTAGAATGAAAATAAATGGCTATAGAAATTTATAGTAGTGTCTTTGCAGAAGAGGAAGCGATTATGAAAAGGATATACAAAAAATAAAGATGAAACTGATAATTGATTAAACTTGGAATCAGACATTTTCTTACTGTTCCCAAGATGGTAAGAGACTGAAAAACACATTGTAAAAACTCCGAAAGACATTCATAACTTGCTTAACACAGAACTTCTCAGATTCTGTTTGTTTTCTGTTTCTCTACACCTTAACTCTGTATGTGGTCCATGTAATATTAACAGTTGTGAAAGTATAGGAGGATAAGTTGTTATATGGAAATTCCTAGTACAGCACAGTTGTTTTACTATTTAAATTTTTTATGGGAAAGTTGCTTTCTTGTGGTCCTTTTTATAGGCATGAGTTATGGGAGACTACCAATTGTTAAGCAGAAGCTAAGTTTTAAAATGAAAATGCATCTGATAACTCCTATAAAATCCAGGCATAGGATAATAACGGTAATCTAAAACAGACTTGGGGACAAACATACAATGCATAAAATACTTGTCCACCTCAAATTTACTTCGCTTTCACTTACTGCTGTCATGTCTGCTCTGAGACTAAATGTGTGTGTGTGTGTGTGTGTGTGTGTATGTGTGTGTATGTGAATGTAGGTCTGACTGCGAGCAAATGGTTGAATTCTTCACTATCTGAGAAGTTCTTTTTTTCTGAGAGTATGTTAAGTTTGATACTGTTAGAAGATGTACTAGATGCATTGAAAGAGGGAGTCTTTTCCAGTTAGTTGAAGCAGGAGTATTTATTATACCAGCTGCTCTTTGTCTCCTCTACATTAAGTGTTGACTCCTTGGACACTTGAATAACCAACAATATTTAGGCTTTATATTCTGACAATCATTTACAATGGATAACATAAAGGTTCTTTTTCTCTTCCCCAACTTTATTAAGGTAAAATTAACACACACAAATGGTATCTATTTACAGTATACAACATGATGTTTTCATATATGTAGATATCACAAAATGATTAAATCAAGCTTAAAACATATCTGTCATCTCACATACTTACTGCTTTTTTGGAGTGAGAATATTTAAGATCAACTCTGTTAACAGTTTTTAAGTATGCAGTGCATTATGATTAACTATAGTCATCATGCTCTAAATAGATTTCCATATTTTATTCATCCTGTCCAACTAAAACTTGGTAACTTTTGATCAACATCTCCCTATTTCCTCCTCTCCAGGCAGCCTCTGGCAATCACCATTATACTCTCCATTTCTGTGAGTTCAACTTTTTTTAGAGTCTACATATAAGTGAGATAATGTAGTATTTGTCTTTCTGTGACTGGTTATTTCACTTAGCATGAAGTCCTCCAAGTTCATTCATCTTGTCACTGATGACAGAATTTCTTTCTTTTGAAAGACTGACTTGTATTTTGTTGTCTGTCTGTCTATCTATCTATTACATTTTCTTCATTTATTCATCACTTTGAGATCCTGATTTTATTTTCTTTGGATACATACCCAGAGAAAGATTGTTGCATAATAGTTCTATTTTTAATTTTTTGACAAACCTTCATACTGTTTTTTACAATGGCTGTATCAATTTATATTTCCACTGAGAGTATGCAAAGGTTCCCTTTCCTCCACATCCTTGCTAATGCTTATTTTTTGTCTCTTTGGTAATAGCCACATTAAGAGGCATGAGACGATATCTCATTGTTTTAATTTGCATTTTTCTGCTGATGACAGATATTGAGCATTTTTCTGTATACTAGTTGGCCATTTGTATGTCTTCTTTTTAGAAATGTCTATTCAGTTCCCTTGCTTACTTTGTAATTGGATTTTTTTTTCTTCTTAATGAGTTGTTTGAATTCTCTATGTATTGTAGATTTTAACTCTTTATCAGATGTGTAGTTTGCAAATATTTTTCCCACTCTGTGGGTTATCTCTTCATTTTGTTGATTGTTTCCTTTGCTATTTGATGTAATCCCATGTATCTATTTTAGTTTTGTTGCTTATCCTTTGAGGTCATATGCAAAAATCACTGTCCAGACCTATATCAAGCTATTCCCCTAAATTTTCTTCTAGTAGCTTTACAATTTCAGGTCTTACATTTAAGCCTTTAATCCATTTTGGGTTGATTTTTGTATATGGTGTGAGACAATAATCCAATTTCATTTTTCTCCAAGCATTTTCCAACACCATTTATTGAAGAGGCTGTCCTTTCCCCATTGTGTATTCATGGCACCATTGTCAACAATCATTTGACCATAAATGTGTGGATTTAGCTCTGAGCTCTCTATTATGTTTCATCAGTCTGAACATCTGTTTTAATGCCAGTAGTATGCTGTTTTGATTGCTATAACTTTGTAGTACATTTTGAGATTAGGTAGTGATGCCTACAATTTTGTTCTTATTGCTCAAGATTACTTTGGCTATTCAAGGTCTTTCATAGTTTAAATCCTATAAATTTAGGATAGTTTTTTCTATTTTTATAAAAAAGTCACTGGAATTTTGATAAGGATCACATTGAATCTGTAAATCACTTTGGGTAGTGGGATATTTTAACAATATTAATTATTTTAATCCATGAACACAGGCTATCTTTCCATTTATTTGTATATTATTCAATTTCATAAAAATGAAATTGTATTTATTTCATTAAGGTTTTATAGTTTTCAGTGTAGAGGTTTTTCACCTCATTGGTTAAATTTATTCCTACGTATTTTATTCTTTTTCATACTACTTTTTCTTAATTTCTCCTTCAGATTATTTGTTGGTAGTGTATAGATACTCAACTGCTTTTTGTGTGCTGATTTTGTGTGTTTGATTCAGGTGCTCCGATTTCGAATGCACATGTATTTACAATTGTTATATCCTCTTATTAGATTAATCTATTAATCATTACATAATAGTCTTCTTTGTATCTTTTTACAGTTTGTGACTTAAAGTCTATTTTGCCTGATATGTATAGCTATTTCTGCTCTCTTTGATTTCCATTTGCATGAAATATTATTCCATCTCTTCACTTTCAATCTATGTATGTCCTTAAAGTATGTCTGCATGTTAGTGTCTTGTTTTTTTTGTTTTTCTATTCATTCAGACACTTATGTGTTTTGATGGGAAAATGTAATCTGTTTACATTTGAAATAAGTATAGTCTCCCTTGGTATTTGTAGGGTATTTGTTCCTGGGTCTCCTGCAGATACCAAACTTCACAAATGCTCTCTCCTTTATTTAAAATGGTGTAGCATTTTCATATAGCCTAGGCACATTCTCTCGTAGGCTTTCATTTACCTTTAGATTACCTCTAATACCTAATGCAATGTAAATGCTATGTAAATAGGTATTATAGGTATATTTTTCAGGAAATAATGATAAGGAAAAATGTCTGTACATTTCAATACAATCGTCCAATTTTTTTTCCAAATATTTTCTACCTTTGCTTGGTTGAATCCACAGATGTGAAACCTATGGATATGGAGGGCTGACTGTATTGATAGGTAAGGACTTACTATCGACATCTTGTTAGTTTTTTTAAAAAAAAATGTTTTAGAGGTCCTTTGTTACTTCTTTTTGCCTTCACTGTTTTTCTTTGTGATTTGATGGTTTCTGTAGTGGTATGGTTTAATTTCTTTCTCTTTATCTTTTGTGTGTTTACGTTTTTATTTTATGGCTACCGTGAGGCCTGTGTATCTATATATCTTATAGTTATACAAGTTTGTTTTAAGCTTGTAACAAATTAACTTTAATTGCATGCAACACTCTTCACTTTTTATTCTCCCTTATATTTTTGGTATCACATTTAATTTTTTATACTGTGTATCCATTAACAAGTTATTGCAGTTTCAATTCTTTTTAATGCTTTTGTCTTTTAATGATTATCCTAGAGTTATAAGTGACCTATACACTACCATTACAGTATTAGAGTATTCTAAATTGGACCATGTACTTTTACCTGTGAGTTTTATACTTTTATATTTTCATGTTATAATTAGTGGTCTTTCATTTCAGCTGGAAGAACTTTCTTTAGTATTTCTTGTCAGGCAGGTCTAGTGGTGATGAACTCCATCAGCTTTTGTTTTTTTGGAGAAGTCTTTATTTCTCCTTCTATTCTGAAGGGAAATTTTGCCAGGTAAAAAATATTTGGTTAGTATTTTTTGGTTTCACACTTTGAATTATCATCTCACTTTCTCCTGGCCTGCAAAGTTTTTGTGGAGAAATCCACCGATAGCCTTATTAAGATTCTCTTGCATGTAATCTGTTTTTTTTTTTTTTCTCTTGTTGCTTCTAAAATTCTCTCGTCCTTGATTTTTGACAATTTAATTATAATGGGTCTAAGTGAAGCCCTCTTTGGCTTAAATCTGATTAGAGACTTTTGAGCTTTTTTTACCTAGATATTAATATCTTCCCCCTGATTTAAGAAGTTTTCATGCATATTTTAAAATATAGTTTCTATTATTTTCTCATTCTCTTCTCCTCTGAAACTCCTATAATTAGAATATTAGCTCCTTTGATGGTGTCCCATAGATTTCCATAAGCTTTCTTCATTGCTTTTCATTTCTTTTTCTCCTTTGACAGGATGATTTCAAATAATCTGTCTTTGAGCTTGCTTATTTTCTCTTTTACTTGATCTAATCTGCTATTGTAACTCTCTATTGCTTTTTTTAGTTGTTATTGGATCCTTCACATGCAAAATTTCAATTTGGTTCTTTTTTATGCTTTCTGTCCCTTTGTCAGTCTTCTAATTTTGTTCTTGTATTTTCTTCTTGATTTTATTAAATTGTTTATCCGTATTCTCTTGTAGCTCACTGAGCTTCTTTAAAACAATTATTTTAATTCTTTGTCAGGCAATTCATGGATTTCCAAATCATTGGGTTGATTATTGGAAGTTTATTGTGTTTCTTCAGTGGTGTTGTTTCCCTGATTATTCATAATCCTTGTAGCCTTGAGCAGGTTTTTGCACATTAGAAGAAGCAGTCACCTATTCCAGACTTTTAGACTGGCTTTGGTAAGAAAATACCTTCATTTGGGGTGGTGAAGGGTAGATGGGGGCATGCTACACTGGGTCTAGTGGTATGGCTAACCAAGTATGGAGAATTTTGGTGTCTCCAGGTCTGACAGAGTCATGGTGTCTTATTGGTTCAGGCAGCTGGGGTTCATAATGTTGGGAACTACAAATTTCTTGATGGCAAATTGGTGTCGGTTGGCCATGGCTATGAGGGTTGTTAGGAGCCTCAGTGGTGCCTGTTGGTCCAGCAGAAAGGGGCCACGGCAGACAACAGTGGGGGTTGGGGCTGACAGTATATATACACTCTGCTGTGGGAGCTGGCTACAGGCCCATGCATGGTGATAGGGACCAGTTGCAGGCACATGCATAGTAGTAACGGCCAGGGCCAGGTGCAGGAGCTTGAGCTTTCTCTGGGTCCACACATGACACTGAGGACCAACAGTGTGTGGGTATATGGCTATGGAAGTCAGAGCTGGCAGAATGTATGTATGATTGTAAGAGAAAGTAGCCGGTTGGTGATAGGGGCCAGGCCATCTGTGAGTGTCTGCACAGCTGCAGGGCCTGAGCTGGTGGCATGTTGGCACATGGCTGCAGGGGCCAGATGCAAGCTCAGTGATGAGGGTGAGGACTGGTGGGTGAGAGTGGTTGTGTGCTTATATGCAGCTGTTGGGACTGAGGCCTGCTGCAAGCATGTGTGTAACTGCTGGAGTGGCCAACTATAGGCATGTTTGTGTCCAGGGGGTGGGTGACAGGGTCACACAGTTTTATGCGTATACACAGCTGCAGGGACTGAAGCTGGAGACATGCAGATGCATGACTGTAGGGACCAGTTACCATACCCCTAGCATGTGTCCAGCCCTATCACAAGCACTATGTTGGAGGTTTGTGTCCAAGTTCAGGGTATGCTGCTTATTCATACTCACTTATAGGGGCTGGGACTGGTGGCATGCACAAGTCCAAAGGTAGGGGTCATTTGTGGACATAAACAGAATGATGGGTTTGGGGACTGTGGTGCAGTCCTGGGGCTCATTTGTGAGCATGTATATGGTGTATGTGTTAGATCCTTGGACTGGGAAGCCCATGTCAGCAGTAGCTGTGGCAGCTTCAGTGTTGGGAAGGAGGAAGACGGAGGGGGATGGTATCTCAGGCACCTGGACACTGCAAAATATTCTTGGCTCTTGGTGGAAAAAGTTTAAAGGGGTCTACTGTGACTGTGCTGGCTGTTGGTTTTCTCACTGGTGAAAGTTTCTTTGTTAAGCAAGCTTCCAGGGTCTGCAACAGTAAATGCTGTGGGGTTCTTGGTGATAAAAGCTACAGGAAGTACACAGTATCCATGATGGTAGTTGAGATCCTCAGCAAAGAAAGCTGCTTGAGTCCTGTGCAGAGGAGGCCACTGGGAACTGTGGTGGCTCCCATTGTGTGGGTGACACTAATAACCCCCCTTTCCTTCTTTGTTTCTAGCTGTCTCCAGATATCTTAGCCATGCCAGTCTTCCTAGTAATCTGGGAAGGGTAAAAATAAAGCTGGTCTTGTTTTTTTTAGAGAGAGGGTCTCACTCTGTAATATCATATAGGCTGAAGTACAGTGGGGCAATCATAGCTCACTGCAACCTTGACCTCCTGGATTCAAGTGATCTTCCCACCTCTGCTTCCCAAGTAGATAGGACTACAAGTGTGTGCCACCATACTCAGCTAATTTTTTAATTTTTTATAGAGATGGGGTCTCATTATGTTGGCCAAGCTGGTCTTGGACTCCTGGTCTCAAGTAATTCTCCCACCTTGGCCTCCCAAAGGGCTGAGATTACAAGTGTCAGGCACCATGCCTGGTCCAAAGCTGGTCACTTGAAGCGTTTCAAAAGCCTGAATGAACTGGTTGTTCACTCACTCTTCTTTTCTCTGAGAAGGGTACTTGTGAACCAGAGAATTCCTTCTCCATACTTAGCAATGTTGACCTGGGAGAGGGGCTGATACAGGTAAAATAAAACTATTGTAATTATGCATTTGTGTGGTTAGTCTCAGGTTTCTTTTCTCCCACTGTATAGCTGTAGCTTCTCAAGTGGACTCCTGAATTTTTTCAGTTATTTTTGTTAGCTTAGTGGTACAGTATTTGTTCTTTGTTGGGGGGACCAAGGCTGGGATCTGTAGTTCACTAACTCGTTGACATTTCTAAAAGTTCTTTTTTTTTTTTTTTTTTCAGTTGCAAGATTTAACAGAGTGAAAACAGAGGTCCTATAAAATGGGAGGGGACCCAAAGGAGGTTGCCACTCCCTGCTCAAATGCCTGGGTTTATATCCAGATCATTGTCCATCCCCCTTTGCTCTCAGGCGATACAGGATTTGACTATTTCTTTACCTCCTGCTTTAGCCTAGTATTTTAGTGAGCCCTCTTCACTACCTGATTGGTTGGATGTGAGCTGAGTTACGAGGTGGGTGCCGTCACTTTTCCCAGCTAGGCTTAGGAATGCTTAGTTGACCTAGGAAATCCAGCTAGTCCTGTCTCTCAGTGCCCCCTCTCAACAGAAAAACCCAAGAGCTGTGGGGGAGGTTGGCCAATGACCGCTCTTAACTGCTTCCTGCTGAATTTGGGTGTAGTAGGGGTTGTGCAGTTGAGATTTCCTCAGGAGGGGTGACTTTGATGTCATTAACATTGGAGCATGGGCTAGCAGGCTGGTACAGGGGTCTGCAGTAGATCTTAGTCATGGACTGCATCTGGGGCTCCATTTGAAGAATGATTTGTATTTTTACAGTTTCAATTCTGGAAGAGACAAACTTAGCAAGGAGGTTAAAGACACAGGGATTGAAATGTATGGCCTGAAGTGTAGGGGCATATGGGTGTTGGCAGTGGGGTTTCCTTTGGAAAAACTCTTATACGATGGGGCATCAATATTTCCAGGAAGCCGCATTCTCCATAGAAGCTCTTGGTAAGGGAAGCTACTGGTAGTACAGCAGCGTGGAGGCAGTGCAGTGGGAGTGAAAGATTTGGTGAAGGGTTTTAAGTAATTTCCATTGGTTAGCTGCAGGCAAAAGTATTTTTCCTTCTTCAGTGGCTAGCCATCCTGAGGGGAGGAAACTATGTTCTTGTGAGGTTCCCCATTCTATTTCTTCTGTTGAGTATTGGGGCTTGGTTTCCTGGAGGGGGATTACCCCATACTAGGGGTTCTTCTATAAGCATTTCTAATGGAGGGTCCCACCTTGTGGCTCTTTTGGCTTCAATATCCGCTTGGCAGTTTCCTTCTATTTCCCTTTCCTTTCCTTTCTGATGACCCCAGCAGTGTAAGACTGCCACCTCTTTAGGTTTCTGTACAGCCAAGAATAATCTCCTAATGGCTTCCTGATGTTTGATAGGTGTTCCCTCGAAAGTTAGGAATTCCCTTTCTTTCCATATTGCTGCATGGGCATGGAGGACTAGGTAAGCATAATTAGAGTCTGTATATATACTTACCCTTTTTTCTTCTCCTAATTCTAGTGCCCAAGTGAGGGCTATTAGTTCTGCCAGCTGAGCACTAGTTCCTGAAGTGAGGGGATTACTTTCAAGTATTCCGTTATTACTGACCACTGCATACCCCACTTTTTGAAGTCCTTTTTCTACAAAGGAACTTCCATTAGTATACAAGTTGAGGTCGGGATCAGTAAAGGGAACCTCTAGAAGGTCCACTCGAGTGGCGCAGGTTTGAGCAATCACCTGTTGACAGTTATGTTCTGTCTTTTCTTTATTGTTTGGAAGAAATGTGGCTGGGTTAAGAGTTGCACAAGTGCGCCGTTGCATTACTGGCCCTTTAAGTAATAGAGCCTGATATTTAAGCAAACGGTTGTCTGACAGCCACAAGTCTCCTTTAGCAGTGAGTATGCTGTTTACATCATGAGATGTCCACACAGTAAGATCTCGTCCCTGTATTATTTTAACTGCTTCAGATACTAAGACTACTACTGCCATCACTACCCATAAACAATGAGGCCAACCCTTTGCCACTACACCAGTTTCCTTACTTAGGTATGCCACGGGTTGCAAGCTGGTCTCTTGGACCTGTGTAAGGACTCCTAGAGCTATTCCTGTTTTGTCTATGACATAAAGAAAAGTCTTGCCCCGTTGGCAAGCTTAACACTGGGACTTGGGTTAGGGCCTTCTTTAGGCCCTGGAAAGCTGCTTCTGCTTCAGGTGTCCATCTTACTAAATGGGTATTGGCTTTCTGAGTTTCCTTAATTAGTGTATATAATGGCCTGGCTATTTTGCCATACCTGGGAATCCATATTCAGCTGAAGCCTATTATGCCAAGGAAATTTCTTCGTTGCTTTAGGGTTTTGGGATGAGGATAAGCCAGCATAGGCTGGATACGTTCCTTACCGAGGACTCTGGCACCTTTGGATAATTTTAGCCACAAGTATTTAACCTACTGTGAGCAGAGCTGAGCCTTTGGTTTGGAAACTTTGTAGCCACAGGTGACGGGGAAATTTAAGAGCACTTGGGCGACTTGATGACACAAGGTTTCTGAACAGGCGGCTAAAAGTAAATCATCCATGTCCCGAAGGACAAGACTGTCCAGGTATGAGAACTGACTCAAGTCTTGGGCTAATGCCTGGCCAAATAGATGGGGGTTATCCCTTAACCCTTGGGGTAAAACAGTCCAGGTGAGTTGAGACGTTGAGTTCGAAGGATCTTCAAAGGCAAACAAGAATTGAGAGTCAGGATGTACAGGGATGCAGAAAAAGGCATCCTTAAGGTCCAGAACTGTAAACCATTCTGCTTCCTCTGGTATTTGGGAAAGCAAGGGTTAGGTACAGCTGGTTATGGAGGGACAATGGCCTCACTGATAATCCTGAGATCTTGTACTAACCTCCATTGTTTGTTGGGTTTCTGTACTTCTAAAATTGGAGTATTGCAAAGGCTCTTGCATGGTTTTACTAGGACTTGGGCTTTTAGGTCCTTAACAATCTTTTGGAGTCCTTGTTGGGCCTTGGGTCTAAGGGGGTACTGCCTTTGGTAGGGAAAGGAGGCGAAATCCTTTAGTTTAACTTGAATAGGACAGGCATTCTTTGCTCGTCTATATTGTCCTTCTATTGCCCAGACTTCAGGATTAATTCCTTCCTCAAGCAAGGGACAACAAACAGGTGTTCCTTCTCCTAGGTTCAGGTGTATAATAGCCCCTGCTTTTGCTAGAATGTCTCTCCCTAACAATGGAGTGGAGCTTTCAGGCATAATTAGAAAAGCATGTGAAAAGACTAAAGTTCCCCAGTCACAACTTAGGGGCTGGGAGAAGTATCTGGGACTGGCTGTCCTAGGACCCCTCGGATAGTGACAGATCGGGAGGACAGTTGTCCAGGACAGGAGAGTAAGACTGAGAAGTCTGAGCCAGTGTCCAGGAGACAGTTAACCTCCTGGCCCCCAATGGTCAAGCATACCCGGGTTTCTCTGAGGGTGATGGCATGGGCTAGCGCTTGCCCTGGGCAACTTCCATCCTGCTGCTGGATCATCTGCTTGGTGGCTTCTGACTCAGAGGACCTTCCTCCCCTGGGGCAGTGAACCTTCCAGTGATTCCCTTGACATAAGGGGCATGGATGAGGGGATGGCTTATTTCTAGTTGTACAATCTTTTTCAAAGTGTCCTTGTAGACTGCACTGTAAGCAAGCCCTACTAGGAGTTTGATTTGCCCAGACTTTCCGTGTTCCAGAGCCTCCAAAGTCCACTTGCCTGAGGGCCATGACTAAAGCGGTGGCCTTTTTCTTATCTCGTTTGTCCCGTTCCACCTGCTCCTCCTGATCTCTATTATAAAAAACTGAGGTTGCCAAGTTCAGTAGGGTTTTTAAGTTTTGCTCTAGGCCTAAGGTGGACTTTTGAAGTTTATTTTTAATGTCTGCAGCTGACTGAGTGATAAACTTATCCTTTAAAGTTACTTGGCCTTCCAATCATTAAAAAGTCAGGAAACAACAGGTGCTGGAGAGGATGTGGAGAAATAAGAACACTTTTACACTGTTGGTGGGATTGTAAACTAGTTCAACCATTGTGAAAAACAGTATGGCGATTCCTCAAGGATCTGGAACTAGAAATCCCATTACTGGGTATATACCAAAGGATTATAAATCATGCTGCTATAAAGACACATGCACACGTATGTTTATTGCGGCACTATTCACAATAGCAAGGACTTGAAATCAACCCAATGTCCATCAGTGACAGACTGGATTAAGAAAATGTGGCACATATACACCATGGAATACTATGCAGCCATAAAAAAGGATGAGTTTGTGTCCTTTGTAGGGACATGGATGCAGCTGGAAACCATCATTCTCAGCAAACCATTGCAAGAACAGAAAACCAAACACCGCATGTTCTCACTCATAGGTGGGAATTGAACAATGAGATCACTTGGACTCAGGAAGGGGAACATCACACACTAGGGCCTGTTATGGGGAGGGGGGAGGGGGGAGGGATGGCACTGGGAGTTATACCTGATGTAAATGACGAGTTGATGGGTGCTGACGAGTTGATGGGTGCAGCACACCAACATGGCACAAGTGTACATAGGTAACAAACCTGCACATTGTGCACATGTACCCTAGAACTTAAAGTAGAATAATAATAAAAAATAAAAAAATAAAATAAAAAAATAAAATATTTATGGCCACATTTAAAAAAAAAGTTACTTGGCCTTCAACAGAGTCTGGTGACTGAGAGGTATGCTTCCTGAATACCTCCCTTAGTCTCTCCAGAAAGGCAGTAGGACTTTCTTCCTTTCCCTGTGTTATAGTGGACATCCTTGAATTCATAGGCTTCTTCCTAGTTTTTCTTAGCCCTTCTAGCATGCAAGTTAGCAAATGTCTGCGGCACCAATCTCCATGTTCTGAATCTGAGTTCCAATGAGGGTCTACACTGGGAACTGCCTGCTGGCCTGTGGGGAATCCTTCTCTTTCCTCTGTTGTCATCTTATCATTGACTTGACTGAGATACCAGAGATCGCCAAACTCTTGGGCTGAAGTTATGGTGGCACTTCTCTCATTTGGGGTTAGTGTCTGATCTAGCAGTAACATTATATCACTCCATATCAGATCAAAGGATTGTCCTAAGCCTTGTAAAACATCAATATAGCCATCAGCGTTATTTGAGAATTTACCTGGGTCTATTTTAATTTGCTTTAAGTCTGACTGGAAAAAGGTACATGCATTCTGACTGGGTCGAATTCTCCAGAATACATCGTAGGGGTGTTTTTGCCTTAGGGGGAATGTTTCCCATCTGAAAAACAACAACAACAACAACATAGGGCTATCAGCACCCCTAGTCATTTTCTGATAAGCATTAGTCCTAGAACAAACTCTATGGTCCTAATGCTTATTCCTTTCCAGGGTGCATAACCACCCATGCACCTTTGCTTATCAAATTACTTATGCTCACTGATGTAGCAGTCCTGCACCTGTTTTCCTGCCTTTCTTGGCCACAAAGAAAGGGGTCCAGGTTGCTGGATTCTAGTAGTCCTTTACCAGCATGCCCAACATTGCCTTTGCACTCAGGAGTGAGTTCTAGAGCTGGGCTGGGTTCCTGAGTATTTTACAACAACCCAGCTGCCCTATCAAGATGTATTCCCATAAACAACAGTTCTTATGCAAATTTATTTCAGAGAGGGTGTAGGTAACTTTTCGAGTAAGGATTGAGATAGATGTTTTTTGATTCTGTAAATACTTTAAGGCTTGGCTGAGTGCAAACAGCTTGCACGTTTGAGCAGACCAATAATTGGGCAATTTTCCTAACTCTGCTTCCTCAAGAGTCTCCCTATCAATTACTGAATACCCATTTTGGTTTTTTTTTCCTCAGTCACCAGGTGGAGCCATCTATATCCTGTCCTGAAGGGAGTTCTTTCTACGTCTGGTCAGAACTTTGCATGGTAATTAATATTTAAATCCCCTGTTAAGAAATCTGCTAGGTTAAGGTTCTACCTTCTTCCTTTAGCAAAGCAGTTGCCACTACAGATTGAATGCATTTGGGCCATCTGCGGGTTCCTGGGTTAAGGATTTTTGATACGAAGGCTACTGGTTATCAGTGGTCTCAGTGTTTTCAGGCTATGCCCTTGTTTACACTGACAAAGTAGTATTGGAGTGTTACAGGGTCATGGAGATGACCTTCAGTTATCAATTATAGGTTTTAAATTTACCTTTGCTTGTAAAGGAAAAGGGCACACTGCTTTTTCTTTACTACTTATATCTCTCTTTTTCTCTCTCTCCCTCTCTTTTCTCTCTCTGTCTCTGCTCTCCTTGACTTACTCAATTCACTTTCCTCCTGATCCTGATGTTGTCATAGACCCAGTTCCAGTTGTTAAAGTACTGGGTCATCAGTTCTAAGGTCCTGGCCAAGGAGCCAAGGCTTGGAGCTGGGTAGAAATCAGGGAAGGAGAGCATCTTACACAATGGGAGACCAATCCTCTTAGCCTTTTACAAACTTGGGGTCCTGGCAAGGGTGGTGGGGAACGGGTCCCACATAACTGCCCGTGTCGAGAGCTGCATGCCTAAATTGGTAGGGACACCAGGGACAAGACTCCCTGGGTTCATAGCCTAGATGCCTAGAGACACAATGTAGAGTTTCCTTAGATTCCTTTGGAGATACAACTTGCTCTAATATTTAGGAGAGGAAATGAAAGTCTGAACAATTAGTACCTAGGAGGCAGGGATTGGAGGAAGTAGATTCAGAGGTAAGGAGAATTTTGGGGCTACGCTTTCAAAAAAGTCCTGGTTGGGACCCAGGAGGTATAGGTCAGAAGGAAAGGTAGGGGTGCACGCATAGGCTACTGTTGAGTAGAGACTTCTGGTTGTGCCATGATCTCAACCAGCTAATGCGGGGAGTTTGGGATGACAGCTTTCTGCCTCTAGTCAGTCCTCGGCTTCCCCAGGAAAATTGAAAGCGGAAGCTGGTCCCAGTCAGACCAATGCTCCCAACCCAGAAGGGTTGGGGGTTGTTAGAAAACCCTTTCCCAGACAGCCTCATACCTGAGTCTTAAGTCTGGCAGCCACACTAATCGTTTTTAACCAGCCGACAGGTGCCTGGTATTTTCCTCCAATTCTAAGGAAGGATAGGACAGAATAGCAAATGAAAGTGGCCCAATATTACCCATCACTTTGGAGGCCCCTTCGTGGTCGCCAAAATGTTACTGGGGTGGGGGAGTCCTCATTCTTAGAGCTCCCAAGATGGTGGCGGGCCACTTCCAAGATGGTGGCAAGCCTCTTGTTCTCTGACCTGGGGTTCTTGGTCTCATGGATTCCAAGGAATGAAATTTTCGGCCATGAGGTGAGTGTTATAGCTCTATTAGAAGCCGTGGATCATGGAAGAGAACCATGGAACCCAATAACTAGTATTCAGCTCGATTAGGATGAACCCAGGCCCTTAGCCATGCAGGAACAATGTCAAACCTTTAGCCTGATTGGGAGCGGCAATGGGCACCTCACTGGATCAGGAGCACAGCAGACACCCTGCCAGATCCAGAGGGGTGGAAGTCAGCAGCAGGTCTGTGATAGCGGCAAACAGCAGTGGTGAATGGCGAGCGAAAGCTCAGCTTGAGCTGTAACAAAAATGAACCAGAAGAGTGTGCAGTTGCAAGATTTAACAGAGTGAAAACAGAGCTCCCATAAAATGAGAGGGGACCCAAAGGGGGTTGCTCGACATTTCTAAAAGTTCTTGTTCCAACACAATAGGTGTCAAACTGCAGCTGCCTGTTTCTGTAAATTTGTTTTATTGGAACAGAGCCACACTCGTTTGTTGATATTGTCAGTAGTGACTTTCATGCTACCCTGGCAATTTAGTAGTTGTGACTATATTGCCTGGAAAGCCAAAGATAGTTACTGTCTGGACCTTTAAGAAAAATTTTTCTGATCCCTATTCGAAGTACTCAGACTTCACCTATGTTTATTTACCTTATTTATTTATTACTCTAAAAATAAGTAATCTCACACTTGAATTTTTCAGAGCTAATGTTACTTTAATAACTTTCCTTGTAATCATATTTTAAAATAGTTTAAAGTATTTTGGATAAGGAAACTAGGCATAAAATACGCACAGTTTATTGATTTCCTCTTGCCACAAATTTGCTTCTATATGCTTCCAAATAATAATTCTCTTTCACATAAACTCATCTGGTCCCAATTTTAAACATAAAATTTTCAAAGAAGGTATAGTGTACAAAAATGTGATACCTAGCAACATGGAATGAGATGAAATTTAGTCTGTGGGTTTCTAATAATATTCTATAAATCCTTCATATCCCTTACATCTTTGTCCCAGTATACAGTTTTTTGTTTGTTTGTTTTGTTTCTTTTTTTGAGGCAGGATCTCACTCTGCCACGCAAGCTGGAGTGCAGAGGTGCCATCACAACTCACTGCAGCTTTGACTTCCCTGGGCTCAGGTGATCCTCCTGCCTCAGTCTCCGGAGTAGCTGGGACTACTGGCATGCACCATCATGCCCCGCTAATTTTTGTAGAGTTTTTTTGTTTGTTTCACCATGTTGCTCAGTCTCGTCTTGTACTTCTGGGCTCAAACAATTCATCTGCCTCAGCCTCCAAAAGTGATGAGATTACAGGCATTAGCCATCATGTCCAATTATATAGAGTCTTAAGATGTTAATTATTCTCTGTATTTATACCATTATATTTCAATTTTTCCAATTTTCTGAATTTAACACTCTTATTATTTGCAAACTGTGACAAATGAAAATCCTGCTGTGGAAATGATTGGGAATATTAATAAGCTCAAGTTTTGACTCCTTGATACTTGAGTAACAGATAATTCCTAGAGTAATGTAAAAGACAATGAACTCCATCAAGTCTTTTAGATTTCTTGGTAGTAGAAGTCAGTGGAAAATCAACATATTTGATACATATAAATAAAGGAGACTTAGGGTGGTTGTCTAACAGAAACTATATTTAAACATTTAAAATCATGTTTTAAATTCATGTCTACCTTTGTTTTTTTAAGCCACAAAATAATACAATTGCTAAAAGGGCATTTTACAAAGCTGGAGAAATTTCTTGTCTAGTAATATCAGTATTGATATAGCAAGAACATCATGGAGAGGTTCAGAAATCTGTTTTAAGATGTAACCTCATCTTAAAGGAAAGAAAAGGCAGAAGGAAAGAAAGGCAGAAGGAAAGAAACCACAATCTAGAGAATTTAATTGGAACAAGTATCTAGTTTTAATTACAGCTTTGGAAATGTGCAGATATAATAACTACATTACCTTGATGTGTATTTTCATAAAGAATCAATAAAATAAATTCAAAGGCAAACTGATTGCTATCACTAATAGTGTCATTTCTCCTTAGAAACAAAGTACAATTTCTAAATATTGTTTTAGAAAAATGGATTAATGGCCCCATCTGAAGACACCATACAACATTTAAGTATTTTCTACATTTCTTGTTTAAAATGTCTTTCCTTATGACTTTTATCAAAGGGTTAGAAAAAAGTAAATCCATAAAGATACTTGATTAGTTTGGTTAATTTCAGTATCTCTAGTCTTCTCTAGGTGGCAGTCATATTACAGGGATTTAAAAACAATTCTTGTTGAAATCCACATTAAGAATGCTCCAGAATTTCCGTATCAGGTTTTTTTGGTTGTTTGTCGCACTCCTTAAATAATGCTAATGAGAGTGTTAAGCCTAGGGAAATGACAGAACTGTGATAAAATAAAGTGGATATAGTGAATGACGCACATCTTAGGGCTTTACATTGGGACATGAAAACAAGGGACATCAAGAGTATATAAAGAATGAAGAAAAATAAAAACCACAGACTAAAATTTGATCCTATTATATATTGCCAGCTATCACATATTTTGTACGTTGTTTCTTCTTTGAAGACTTCAAACTTAAAAAAATGAAGTCAGTTGTGGTTATGTGAAGGAGAATGACTATTTGGAAGTGTATGGATTTGAATTCGGGGCAAGAGAAAATCCAATCATATTTTATATACCTTCTGTATTCCATTCCTAGTCTTCTATATCCAGAAGACTTCCAGTCATTAAAAAACACAATTAAAAGCAAAGTGTCATTAATGCAACATCGGTTTTGAGAAGCTCTAGTGCAATGTGAGGATTGAGTCCAGGTAAACTTAGATGACGTTTGTATCTGGTGCTCCTTAAGAGCAAAAGTTATTATTTTTAAAGGCTGGAGGTATCATGCTATCTGACTTCAAACTATACTACAGGGCTCCAGTAACCAAAACAGTATCGTACCGGTACAAGAACAGACACATAGACCAAAGGAACAGAATGGAGGACCCAGAAATAAGACTGCACACATGCAACTATCTGATCTTTGACAAACATGACAAAAAAAAAAAAAAAAAAAAAAGCAATGGGGAAAGGATTCCCTATTCAATAAATGGTGCTGAGATAACTGGCTAGTGATATGCAGAAGACTGAGACTGAATCCCTTGCTTACACCATATACAAAAATTAACACAAGATAGATTAAAGACTTAAATATAAAGCCCCAAATTATACAAACCCTGGAAGACAATCCAGGCAGTGCCATTCAAGGCATAGTCATGGGCAAAGATTTCACGACAAAGATGCCAAAGGCAATTGCAACAAAAAGAAAAATCGACAAATGGGATTGAATAGACTTAAGAACTTCTGTAAAAGGCAACTATCAACAGAGTAAACAGACAACCTATAGAATGGGAGAATATTTTTTCAAACCATGCATCCAACAAAGGTCTAATATCCAGCATCTATAAGAAACTTAAACAAATTTACAAGAAAAAAAAAGCACAAACAATTTCATACAAAAGTGAGCAACGGACATGAACACTTTTCAAAAGAAGATGTGCATACAGCCAACAATCATATGAACAAAAGCTCAAAATCACTGATTATCAGAGAAATGCAAATCAAAACCACAAGGAGATACCATCTAACACCAGTCAGAATGACTACTATTAAAAAGTCAAAAAATAATAAATGCTGGTGAGGTTTTAGAGAAAAAGGAATGTTTATACACTCTTTTTTTTTTTTTTTTTTTTTAAATTTATTTATTATTATTAAACTTCAAGTTGTAGGGTACATGTGCACAACGTGCAGGTTTGCTACATATGTATACTTGTGCCATGTTGGTGTGCTGCACCCATCAACTCGTCATTTACATCAGGTATAACTCCCAATGCAATCCCTCCCCCCTCCCCCCTCCCCATGATAGGCCCCGGTGTGTGATGTTCCCCTTCCCGAGTCCAAGTGATCTCATTGTTCAGTTCCCACCTACGAGTGAGAACATGCGGTGTTTGGTTTTCTGTTCTTGTGATAGTTTGCTAAGAATGATGGTTTCCAGCTGCATCCATGTCCCTACAAAGGACACAAACTCATCCTTTTTTATGGCTGCATAGTATTCCATGGTGTATATGTGCCACATTTTCTTAATCCAATCTGTCACTGATGGACATTTGGGTTGATTCCAAGTCTTTGCTATTGTGAATAGTGCTGCAATAAACATACGTGTGCATGTGTCCTTATAGCAGCATAATTTATAATCCTTTGGGTATATACCCAGTAATGGGATGGCTGGGTCATATGGTACATCTAGTTCTAGATCCTTGAGGAATCGCCATACTGTTTTCCATAATGGTTGAACTAGTTTACAATCCCACCAACAGTGTAAAAGTGTTCCTATTTCTCCACATCCTCTCCAGCACCTGTTGTTTCCTGACTTTTTAAATGATCGCCATTCTAACTGGTGTGAGATGGTATCTCATTGTGGTTTTGATTTGCATTTCTCTGATGGCCAGTGATGATGAGCATTTTTTCATGTGTCTGTTGGCTGTATGAATGTCTTCTTTTGAGAAATGTCTGTTCATATCCTTTGCCCACTTTTGGATGGGGTTGTTTGTTTTTTTCTTGTAAATTTGTTTGAGTTCTTTGTAGGTTCTGGATATTAGCCCTTTGTCAGATGAGTAGATTGCAAAAATTTTCTCCCATTCTGTAGGTTGCCTGCTCACTCTGATGGTAGTTTCTTTTGCTGTGCAGAAGCTCTTTAGTTTGATGAGATCCCATTTGTCAATTTTGGCTTTTGTTGCCGTTGCTTTTGGTGTTTTAGACATGAAGTCTTTGCCCATGCCTATGTCCTGAATGGTACTACCTAGGTTTTCCTCTAGGATTTTTATGGTATTAGGTCTAACATTTAAGTCTCTAATCCATCTTGAATTAATTTTCGTATAAGGAGTAAGGAAAGGATCCAGTTTCAGCTTTCTACTTATGGCTAGCCAGTTTTCCCAGCACCATTTATTAAATAGGGAATCCTTTCCCCATTTCTTGTTTCTCTCAGGTTTGTCAAAGATCAGATGGCTGTAGATGTGTGGTATTATTTCTGAGGACTCTGTTCTGTTCCATTGGTCTATATCTCTGTTTTGGTACCAGTACCATGCTGTTTTGGTTACTGTAGCCTTGTAGTATAGTTTGAAGTCAGGTAGCGTGATGCCTCCAGCTTTGTTCTTTTGACTTAGGATTGTCTTGGAGATGCGGGCTCTTTTTTTGTTCCATATGAACTTTAAAGCAGTTTTTTCCAATTCTGTGAAGAAGCTCATTGGTAGCTTGATGGGGATGGCATTGAATCTATAAATTACCTTGGGCAGTATGGCCATTTTCACGATATTGATTCTTCCTATCCATGAGCATGGTATGTTCTTCCATTTGTTTGTGTCCTCTTTGATTTCACTGAGCAGTGGTTTGTAGTTCTCCTTGAAGAGGTCCTTTACATCCCTTGTAAGTTGGATTCCTAGGTATTTTATTCTCTTTGAAGCAATTGTGAATGGAAGTTCATTCCTGATTTGGCTCTCTGTTTGACTGTCACTGGTGTATAAGAATGCTTGTGATTTTTGCACATTAATTTTGTATCCTGAGACTTTGCTGAAGTTGCTGATCAGCTTAAGGAGATTTTGGGCTGAGACAATGGGGTTTTCTAAATATACAATCATGTCGTCTGCAAACAGGGACAATTTGACTTCTTCTTTTCCTAACTGAATCCCCTTGATTTCTTTCTCTTGCCTGATTGCCCTAGCCAGAACTTCCAACACTATGTTGAATAGGAGTGGTGAGAGAGGGCATCCCTGTCTTGTGCCAGTTTTCAAAGGGAATTTTTCCAGTTTTTGCCCATTCAGTATGATATTGGCTGTGGGTTTGTCATAAATAGCTCTTATGATTTTGAGGTATGTTCCATCAATACCGAATTTATTGAGCGTTTTTAGCATGAAGGGCTGTTGAATTTTGTCAAAAGCCTTTTCTGCATCTATTGAGATAATGATGTGGTTCTTGTCTTTGGTTCTGTTTATATGCTGGATTATGTTTATTGATTTGCGAATGTTGAACCAGCCTTGCATCCCAGGGATGAAGCCCACTTGATCATGGTGGATAAGCTTTTTGATGTGCTGCTGAATCCGGTTTGCCAGTATTTTATTGAGGATTTTTGCATCGATGTTCATCAGGGATATTGGTCTAAAATTCTCTTTTTTTGTTGTGTCTCTGCCAGGCTTTGGTATCAGGATGATGTTGGCCTCATAAAATGAGTTAGGGAGGATTCCCTCTTTTTCTATTGATTGGAATAGTTTCAGAAGGAATGGTACCAGCTCCTCCTTGTACCTCTGGTAGAATTCAGCTGTGAATCCATCTGGTCCTGGACTTTTTTTGGTTGGTAGGCTATTAATTATTGCCTCAATTTCAGATCCTACTATTGGTCTATTCAGGGATTCAACTTCTTCCTGGTTTAGTCTTGGAAGAGTGTAAGTGTCCAGGAAATTATCCATTTCTTCTAGATTTTCCAGTTTATTTGCATAGAGGTGTTTATAGTATTCTCTGATGGTAGTTTGTATTTCTGTGGGGTCGGTGGTGATATCCCCTTTATCATTTTTAATTGCGTCGATTTGATTCTTCTCTCTTTTCTTCTTTATTAGTCTTGCTAGTGGTCTGTCAATTTTGTTGATCTTTTCAAAAAACCAACTCCTGGATTCATTGATTTTTTGGAGGGTTTTTTGTGTCTCTATCTCCTTCAGTTCTGCTCTGATCTTAGTTATTTCTTGCCTTCTGCTAGCTTTCGAATGTGTTTGCTCTTGCTTCTCTAGTTCTTTTAATTGCGATGTTAGAGTGTCAATTTTAGATCTTTCCTGCTTTCTCTTGTGGGCATTTAGTGCTATAAATTTCCCTCTACACACTGCTTTAAATGTGTCCCAGAGATTCTGGTATGTTGTATCTTTGTTCTCATTGGTTTCAAAGAACATCTTTATTTCTGCCTTCATTTCGTTATGTACCCAGTAGTCATTCAGGAGCAGGTTGTTCAGTTTCCATGTAGTTGAGCGGTTTTGATTGAGTTTCTTAGTCCTGAGTTCTAATTTGATTGCACTGTGGTCTGAGAGACAGTTTGTTATAATTTCTGTTCTTGTACATTTGCTGAGGAGTGCTTTACTTCCAATTACGTGGTCAATTTTGGAGTAAGTACGATGTGGTGCTGAGAAGAATGTATATTCTGTTGATTTGGGGTGGAGAGTTCTATAGATGTCTATTAGGTCTGCTTGCTGCAGAGATGAGTTCAATTCCTGGATATCCTTGTTAACTTTCTGTCTCGTTGATCTGTCTAATGTTGACAGTGGAGTGTTGAAGTCTCCCATTATTATTGTATGGGAGTCTAAGTCTCTTTGTAAGTCTCTAAGGACTTGCTTTATGAATCTGGGTGCTCCTGTATTGGGTGCATATATATTTAGGATAGTTAGCTCTTCCTGTTGAATTGATCCCTTTACCATTATGTAATGGCCTTCTTTGTCTCTTTTGATCTTTGACGGTTTAAAGTCTATTTTATCGGAGACTAGTATTGCAACCCCTGCTTTTTTTTGTTCTCCATTTGCTTGGTAAATCTTCCTCCATCCCTTTATTTTGAGCCTATGTATGTCTCTGCATGTGAGATGGGTCTCCTGAATACAGCAGACTGATGGGTCTTGACTCTTTATCCAGTTTGCCAGTCTGTGTCTTTTAATTGGAGCATTTAGTCCATTTACATTTAAGGTTAATATTGTTATGTGTGAACTTGATCCTGCCATTATGATATTAACTGGTTATTTTGCTCGTTAGTTGATGCAGTTTCTTCCTAGCCTTGATGGTCTTTACATTTTGACATGTTTTTGCAATGGCTGGTACCGGTTGTTCCTTTCCATGTTTAGTGCTTCCTTCAGGGTCTCTTGTAAGGCAGGCCTAGTGGTGACAAAATCTCTAAGCATTTGCTTATCTGTAAAGGATTTTATTTCTCCTTCACTTATGAAACTTAGTTTGGCTGGATATAAAATTCTGGGTTTAAAATTCTTTTCTTTAAGAATGTTGAATATTGGCCCCCACTCTCTTCTGGCTTGAAGAGTTTCTGCCGAGAGATCTGCTGTTAGTCTGATGGGCTTCCCTTTGTGGGTAACCCGACCTTTCTCTCTGGCTGCCCTTAAGATTTTTTCCTTCATTTCAACTTTGGTGAATCTGACAATTATGTGTCTTGGAGTTGCTCTTCTCGAGGAGTATCTTTGTGGCGTTCTCTGTATTTCCTGGATTTGAATGTTGGCCTGCCCTACTAGGTTGGGGAAGTTCTCCTGGATGATATCCTGAAGAGTGTTTTCCAACTTGGTTCCATTTTCCCCCTCACTTTCAGGCACCCCAATCAGACGTAGATTTGGTCTTTTTACATAATCCCATACTTCTTGCAGGCTTTGTTCATTTCTTTTTCTTCTTTTTTCTTTTGGTTTCTCTTCTCGCTTCATTTCATTCATTTGATCCTCCATCGCTGACATTCTTTCTTCCAGTTGATCGAGACGGTTACTGAAGCTTGTGCATTTGTCACGTATTTCTCGTGCCATGGTTTTCGTCTCTTTCATTTCGTTTGTGAGCTTCTCTGCATTAATTACTCTAGCCATCAATTCTTCCACTTTTTTTTCAAGATTTTTAGTTTCTTTGCGCTGGGTACGTAATTCCTCCTTTAGCTCTGAGAAATTTGATGGACTGAAGCCTTCTTCTCTCATCTCGTCGAAGTCATTCTCCGTCCAGCTTTGATCCGTTGCTGGCGATGAGCTGCGCTCCTTTGCTGGGGGAGATGCGCTCTTATTTTTTGAATTTCCAGCTTTTCTGCCCTGCTTTTTCTCCATCTTTGTGGTTTTATCTGCCTCTGGTCTTTGATGATGGTGATGTACTGATGGGGTTTTGGTGTAGGTGTCCTTCCTGTTTGATAGCTTTCCTTCTAACAGTCAGGATCCTCAGCTGTAGGTTGTAGCTGTAGGAGATTGCTTGAGGTCCACTCCAGACCCTGTTTGCCTGGGTATCAGCAGCAGAGGCTGCAGAAGATAGAATATTTCTGAACAGCGAGTGTACCTGTCTGATTCTTGCTTTGGAATCTTCCTCTCAGGGGTGTACTCCACCCTGTGAGGTGTGGTGTGTCAGACTGCCCCTAGTGGGAGATGTCTCCCAGTTAGGCTACTCAGGGGTCAGGGACCCACTTGAGCAGGGAGTCTGTCCCTTCTCAGATCTCAACCTCCGTGTTGGGAGATCCACTGCTCTCTTCAAAGCTGTCAGACAGAGTCGTTTGCGTCTGCAGAGCTGCTGCGTTTGTTATTATTTACTGTGCCCTGTCCCCAGAGGTGGAGTCTACAGAGACAGGCAGGTTTCCTTGAGCTGCTGTGAGCTCCACCCAGTTCGAGCTTCCCAGCAGCTTTGTTTACCTACTTAAGCCTCAGCAATGGCGGACGCCCCTCCCCCAGCCTCGCTGCTGCCTTGCCGGTAGATCACAGACTGCTGTGCTAGCAATGAGGGAGGCTCCGTGGGTGTGGGACACTCCCGGCCAGGTGTGGGATATGATCTCCTGGTGTGCCTGTTTGCTTAAAGCGCAGTATTGGGGTGGGAGTTACCCGATTTTTCAGGTGTTGTGTGTCTCAGTTCCCCTGGCTAGGAAAAGGGATTCCCTTCCCCCTTGCGCTTTCCAGGTGAGGCAATGCCTCGCCCTGCTTCAGCTCTCGCTGGTCGGGCTGCAGCAGCTGACCAGCACCGATCGTCTGGCACTCCCCAGTGAGATGAACCCAGTACCTCAGTTGAAAATGCAGAAATCGCCGGTCTTCTGTGTCGCTCGCGCTGGGAGTTGGAGACTGGAGCTGTTCCTATTCGGCCATCTTGCTCCGCCCCTTCTGTTTATACACTCTTAATGACAATGTAAATTAGTTCAACCATTGTAGTAGACAGTGTGGAGATTCCTCGAAGACCTAAACCCAGAAATACCATTTGACCCAATAATCCCATTACTGGGTATATACCCAAAGAAATAGAAATCATTCTATTACAAAGACACATGCACATGTATGTTCATTGTAGCACTATTCAAAATAGCAATGACATGGAATCAACATAAATGTCCTTCAATGATAGACTGGATAAAGAAAATGTGGAGGGAGTGCCAAGATGGCCGAATAGGAACAACTCGAGCCTCCAGCTCCCAGCGTGAGTGACACAGAAGATGGGTGATTTCTGCATTTTCAACTGAGGTACCGGGTTCATCTCACTGGGGTGTGTTGGACAGTTGGTGCAGGACAGTGGGTGCAGCCCAACAAGTGAGAGCCAAAGCAGGGTGACACATTGCATCAATCAGGAAGTGCAAGAGGGAAGGGAATTCCTTCTCCTAGCCAAGGGAAACCATGACACATAACACCTGGAAAACCAGGTAACTCCCACCCTAATACTGTGATTTACCAAGGGTCTTAGCAAATGGCACACCAGGAGATTATATCCTGCACCTGGCTCGGAGGGTCCCATGCCCACGGAGCCTCCCTCATTGCTAGCACAGCCGTCTGAGATCTAACTGCAAGGTGGCAGTGAGGCTGGGGGAGGGGTGTCCGCCATTGCTGAGGCTTAAGTAGGTAGACAAAGCAGCTGGGAAGCTCGAACTGGGTGGAGCCCACCGCAGCTCAAGGAGGCCTACCTACCTCTGTAGACTCCACCTCTGGGGACAAGGCATAGCTAAACAAAAAGCAGCAGAAACCTCTGCAGATGTAAATGTCCCCGTCTGACAGCTTTGAAGAGAATAGTGATTCTCCCAGCATGGAGGTTGAGATCCGAGAATGGACAGACTGCCTGCTCAAGCCTAACTGAGAGAGTCTAACTAGGAGTAACCTAACTGGAGCGGACATCAAGCAAACTCCAACAGACCTGCAGCTGAGGGTCCTGATTGTTAGAAGGAAAACTAACAACCAGAAAGGACATCCACACCAAAACCCCAATTGTACATCACCATCATCAAAGACCAAAGGTATATAAAGCCACAAAATGGGGAAAAAGCAGTGCAGAAAAGCTCAACATTCAAAAAATCAGAGCGCCTCTCCCCCTCCAAAGAATGCAGCTCCTTGCCAGCAATGGAACAAAGCTGGACGGAGAATGACTTTGATGAATTGAGAGAAGAAGGCTTCAGTCGATCAAACTTCTCAGAGCTAAAGGAGGAACTACAAACCCAGTGCAAAGAAACGAAAAATCTTGAAAAAAGATTTGACGACTGGGAATCTAGAATAACCAATGCAGAGAAGTCCATAAACGACCTAATAGAGATGAAAACCATGACACAAGAACTACGTGACAAATTCACAAGCTTCAGTAACCGACTCGATCAAATGGAATAAAATGTATCAGTGATTGAACATCAAATGAATGAAATGAAGTGAGAAGAGAAGTTTAGAGAAAAAAATAAAAATAAATGAACAAAGTCTCCAAGAAATATGGGATTGTGTGAAAAGACCAAATCTACGTCTGATTGTTGTACCTGAAATTGATGGGGAGAATGGAACCAAGTTGGAAAACATTCTGCAGGATATTATCCAGGAGAACTTCCCCAACCTAGCAAGGCAGGCCAACATTCAAATTCAGGAAATACAGAGAATGCCACAAAGATACTCCTTGAGAAGAGCAACACCAAGACACATAATTGTCAGATTCACCAAAGTTGAAATGAAGGAAAAAATGTTAAGGGCAGCCAGAGAGAAAGGTTGGGTTACCCACAAAGGGAAGCCCATCAGGCTAACAGCAGATCTCTCAACTGAAAGTCTACAAGCCAAAAGAGAATGGCGGCCAATATTCAACAGGTTAAAGAAAATAATTTTCAAACCAGAATTTCATATCCAGCCAAACTAAGTTTCATAAGTGAAGGAGAAATAAAATCCTTTACAGACAAGAAAATGCTGAGAGATTTTGTCACCACCAGGCCTGCCCTACAAGAGTTCCTGAAGGGAGCCCTAAACATGGAAAGGAACAACAGGTATGAGCCATTGCCAAAACATGCCAAAATGTAAAGACCATTGATGCTAGGAAGAAACTACATTGACTAATGAGCAAAATAACCAGCTAACATCATAATGACAGGATGAAGTTCACATATAACAGTATTAACCTTAAATGTAAATGGGCTAAATGGTCCAATTAAAAGACACTGACTGGCAAATTGGATAAAGAGTCAAGACCCATCAGTTTGCTCTATTCAGGAGAGCCATTGATGTGCAGAGACACAAATAGACTCAAAATAAAGGGATGGAGGAAGATCTACCAAGCAAATGGAAAACAATAAAAGGCAGGGTTTGCAATCATAGTCTCTGATAAAACATACTTTAAACCAACAAAGATCAAAAGAGACAAAGAAGGCCATTACGTAATAGTAACGGGATCAATTCAACAATAAGAGCTAACTATCCTAAATATATATGCACCCAATACAGGAGCACCCAGATTCATAAAGCAAGTCCTTAGAGACTTACAAAGAGACTTAGGCTCCCACACAATAATAATGGGAGACTTTAACACCCCACTGTCAACCTTAGACAGATCAATGAGACAGAAAGTAAACAAGGATATCCAGGAATTGAACTCAACTCTGCACCAAGCAGACCTAATAGACATCTATAGAACTCTCCACCCCAAATCAACAGAATATACATTCTTCTCAGCACCACATTGCACTTATTCCAAAATTGACCACATAGTTGGAAGTAAAGCACTTCTCAGCAAATATAAAAGAACAGAAATTATAACAAACTGTCTCTCAGACCACAGTGCAATCAAACTAGAACTCAGGACTAAGAAACTCAATCAAAACTGCTCAACTACATGGAAACTGAACAACCTGATCCTGAATGACTACCGGGTACATAATGAAATGCAGGCAGAAATAAAGATGCTCTTTGAAACCAATGAGAACAAAGATACAACATACCAGAATCTCTGGGACACATTTAAAGCAGTGTGTAGAGGGAAATTTATAGCACTAAATGCCCACAAGAGAAAAAAGGAAAGATTTAAAATTGACACCTAACATCACAATTAAAAGAACTAGAGAAGCAAGAGCAAACACAAGCAAAAGCTAGCAGAAGGCAAGAAATAACTAAGATCAGAGCAGAACTGAAGGAGACAGAGACACAAAAAACCCTTCAAAAAAATTGATGGCTCCAGGAGCTGATTTTTTGAAAAGATCAACAAAATTGATAGACTGCTAGCAAGGATAATAAAGAAGAAAAGAGAGAAAAATCAAATAGACACAATAAAAAATGATAAAGGGGGATATCACCACCATCCCCACAGAAATACAAACTACTATTAGAGAATACTATAAACACCACTATACAAATAAACTAGAAAAACTAGAAGAAATGATTAAATTCCTGGACACATACACTCTCCCAAGACTACACCAGGAAGAAGTTGAATCCCTGAATAGACCAATAGCAGGCTCTGAATTTGAGGCAATAATTAATAGCCTATCAACCAAAAAAAGTCCAGGACCAGACGGATTCACAGTCGAATTCTACCAGAGGTACAAGGAGGAGCTGGTACCATTCTTTCTGAAACTATTCCAATCAATAGAAAAAGAGAGAATTCTCCCTAACTCGTTTTATGAGGGCAACATCATCCTGACACTAAAGCCTGGGAAAGACACAACTAAAAAACAGAATTTTAGACCAATATCCCTGATGAACATCGACGCAAAAATGCTCAATAAAAATACTGGCAAACCGAATCCAGCAGCACATCAAAAAGTTTATCCACCATGATCAAGTGGGCTTCATCCCTGGCATGCAAGGCTGGTTTAACATATGCAAATCAATAAACATAATCCAGCATATAAACAGAACCAAAGACAAAAACCACATGATGGCTGGGCACGGTGGCTCAAGCTTGTAATCCCAGCACTTTGGGAGGCCGAGATGGGCAGATCACGAGGTCAGGAGATCGAGACCATCCTGGCTAACACAGTGAAACCCTGTCTCTACTAAAAAATACAAAAAAATAGCTGGGCGAGGTGGCGGGCGCCTGTAGTCCCAGCTACTCGGGAGGCTGAGGCAGGAGAATAGCGTGAACCCGGGGGGCGGAGCTTGCAGTGAGCTGAGATCCGGCCACTGCACTCCAGCCTGGGCGACAGAGCAAGACTCCGTCTCACAAAAAAAAAAAAAAAAAAAAAAAAACCACATGATTATCTCAATACATGCAGAAAAGGCCTTTGACAAAATTCAACAGCTCTTCAGGCTAAAAACTCTCAATAAATTCAGTATTGATGGGATGTATCTCAAAATAATAAGAGCTATTTATGACAAACCCATAGCCAATATTATACTGAATGGGCAAAAACTGGAAATATTCCCCTTAAAAACTGGCACAAGACAGGGATGCCCTCTCTCACCACTCCTGTTCAACATAGTGTTGGAATTTCTGGCCAGGGCAATCAGGGAAGAGAAAGAAATAAAGGGTATTCAATTAGGAAAAGAAGAATTCAAATTGTCCCTGTTTGCAGATGACATGACATGATTGTCTATTTAGAAAACCCCATCATCTCAGCCCAAAATCTCCTCAAGCTGATAAGCAACTTCAGCAAAGTCTCAGAATACAAAAATCAATGTGCAAAAATCACAAGCATTCTTATACACCAATAACAGACAAACAGAGAGACAAATCATGAATGAACTCCCATTCACAATTGCTTCAAAGAGAATAAAATACCTAGGAATCCAACTTACAAGGGATGTGAAGGACCTCATCAAGGAGAACTACAAACTCCTGCTCAAGGAAATAAAAGAGGACACAAACAAATGGAAGAACATTCTATGCTCATGGATAGGAAGAATCCGTATCATGAAAATGGCCATACTGCCCAAGGTAATTTATAGATTTAATGCCATCCCCATCAAGCTACCAATGACTTTCTTCACAGAATTGGAAAAAAATACTTTAAAGTTCATAGGGAACCAAAAAAGAGCCCGCATTGCCAAGACAATCCTAAGTCAAAAGAACAAAGCTGGAGGCATCACACTGCCCAACTTCAAACTATACTACAAGGTTATAGTAACCAAAACAGCATGGTACTTGTATCGAAACAGAGATATAGACCAATGTAACAGAATAGAGTCCTCAGAAATAATACAACACATCTACAACCATCTGATCTTTCACGAACCTGACAAAAAGAGGAAACGGGGAAAAGATTCCCTATTTAATAAATGGTGCTGGGAAAATTGGCTAACTGTAAGTAGAAAGCTGAAACTGGATCCCTTCCTTACTCTTTATATGAAAATTAATTTAAGATGGATTAGAGACTTAAATGTTAGACCTAAAACCATAAAAACCCTAGAACAAAACCTAGGCAATACCATTCAGGACATAGGCATGGGCAAGGACTTCATGTCTAAAACACCAAAAGCAATGGCAACAAAAGCCAAAATTGACAAATGGGATCTAATTAAACTGAAGAGCTTCTGCACAGCAAAAAAAAAACTACCATCAGAGTGAACAGGCAACCTGGGAGAAAATTTTTGCAATCTACTCGTCTGACAAAGAGCTAATATCCAGAACCTACAAAGAACTCAAACAAATTTACAAGAAAAAAATCAAACAACCCCATCAAAATGTGGGCAAAGGATATGAACAGACACTACTCAAAAGAAGACATTTATACAGCAAACAGATACATGAAAAAATGCTCATCATCACTTGCCATCAGAGAAATGCAAATCAAAACCACAGTGAGATACCATCTCACACCAGTTAGAATGGCAATCATTAAAAAGTCAGGAAGCAACAGGTGCTGGAGAGCATGTGGGAAATAGGAACACTTTTACACTGTTGGTGGGAGTGTAAACTAGTTCAAACATTGTGAAAGACAGTGTGGCGATTCCTCAAGGATCTAGAACTAGAAATACCATTTGACCCAGCCATCCATTACTGTGTATATACCCAAAGGATTATAAATCATGCTGCTATAAAGACACATGCACACATATGTTTATTGTGGCACTATTCACAATAGCAAAGACTTGGAACCAACCCAAATGTCCATCAATGACAGACTAGATTAAGAAAATGTGGCACATATACACCATGGAATACTATGCAGCCATAAAAATAGATGAGTTTGTGTCCTTTGTAGAGACACAGATGCAGCTGGAAACCATCATTCTCAGCAAACTATTGCAAGAACAGAAAACCAAACACCGCATGTTCTCACTTATAGGTGGGAACTGAACAATGAGATCACTTGGACACAGGAAGGGGAACATCACACACTAGGGCCCGTTGTGGGGTGGGGGGAGGGGGGAGGGATAGCATTAGGAGATATACCTAATGTAAATGACGAGGTAATGGGTGCAGCACACCAACATGGCACATGTATACATATGTAACAAACCTGCACGTTGTGCACATGTACCCTAGAACATAAAGTATAATTAAAAAATATTTAGAAACAAACAAAGAGACAAACAAACAATCATAGTATTCTAACTCAGAAGCAGTTCCTTAGTAGGTTTTGTGATTTTGTCCCCCAGATCTCAGTATGGATGAGGTGGTAAGAATTCATATTTTCTGAGGGTGCTTATTAGTTTCTTAGGGCTACCATAACAAAGTGCCACAAACTGAGTGGCTTAAAACAACAGAAATTTAAGTATCTCACAGTTCTGGTGGCTAGAAGTCTGGAATTAAGTGATCAGTAGATTCAATCTCCCTCTGGAACCTGTAGGGCATTCCTTCTTTCTTCTTCCTAGCTTCAACTGTTTTGCTTCAATCTTTAGTGTATTTTGGTTTACAGGTGCATAACTCCAATTGCTGCCTCCATCTTCACATGGTATTCTTCCTTTATATCTTCATGTCTTTACATTGCTGTCTTCTTATAAAAATAAAAGGCATAGTGGTTTAGGGGCCCAACCTATTCCAGTATGACCTCATCTTAATTAATTGCATCTGCAATGATCCTCTTGCCAAATAATTTCACCTTCTGAGGTACTGGAGAGCTGGGACTTCAACATATCTTTTCTTGTTGCAAACTTTCATTCGTAACTGTGAGTCATTAAGTAAAGAACAGATTCTAGTACCAACTCATCATTAGCTGTGTAACTATCATTAACACCTGATATGGTTTAGCTCTGTGTCCCTACCCAAATCTCATCTTGTAGCTCTCATAATTCCCATGTATGGTGGGAGGGACCTGGTGGGAGATGATTGAATTATGGGGGTGGGCCCTTCCCGTGCTGTTCTTCTGATAGTGAATGGGTCTCACAAAATCTGATGGTTTTCAAAAATGAGAGTTTCCATATACAAGCTCTCTTTGCTGGCTGCCATCCATGTAAGACGTGACTTGCTCCTCCTTGCCTTCTGTCATGATTGTGAGGCCTCTCCAGCCATGTGGAACCATAAGTCCAATGAAACTTATTTTTTTTTCTGTAAATTGCCCAGTCTCTGGTATGTCTTTATTAGCAGTGTGAAAATGGACTAATACAGTAAATTGGTACCAGGAATGAGGTGCTGCTGGAAAGATAACTGAAAATGTGGGAGACACTTTGAAACTGGGTAACAGGCAGAGTTTGAAACAGTTTGGAGGGCCCAGAAGACAGGATAATGTGGGTGAGTTTGAAACTTCCTGGAGACTTGTTTAATGGCCTTGCTCAAAATGTTGATAGTGATATGGACAATAAAGTCCAGGCTCAGGTGGTCTCAGAGGAAATGAGGAACTTATTGGGAACTGAAGCAAAGATGACTCTTGTTATGTTTTAGTAAAGAGACTGGTGGCATTTTGTCCCTGCCCTAGATATTTGTGGAACTTGAACTTGAGAGAGATGATTTAGGGTATCTGGTAGAAGAAATTTCAAAGCAGCAAAGCATTCAAGAGGTGACTTGGGTGCTGTTAAAGGCATTCAGTTTTATAAGGGGAGCAGAACATAAGAGTTTCAAAAACTTGCAGCCTGACAATGTGATAGAAAAGAAAATCCCATATTCTGAGGAGAAATTCAAGCCAACTGTGGAAATTTGCATAAGTAACAAATCCCCAACACAATGGAGAAATATAATATAAATATATGTAATATATATATTTAAATAACATAAAATACATAAACAAATATATATACAATATATATATAAATAATTTAAATCCCCAAGACAATGGAGAAAATGTCTCCAGGGCATGTCAGAGGTCTTCACAGCAGCCCCTTCCATCATAGGCCTGGAGGACTAGGAGAAAAATTCGGTTTTGTGGACCAGACTTAGGGTCCCTGTGCTATGTGCAGCCTTGGGATTTGGTGCCCTGCATCCCAGCCACTCCAGCCATGGCTGAAAGGGGGCAACATAGAGCTTAGACTGTGGCTTCAGAGGGTGAAAGCCTCAAGTCTTGGCAGCTTCAACATGGTGTTGAGCCTGCAAGTGTACAGAAGTCAAGAATTGAAGTTTGGGAACCTTGGCCTAGATTTCAGAGAATGTATGGAAATGCCTGGATCTCCAGGCAGAAGTTTGCTGCAGGGGCAGGGCTCTCATAGAGAAACTTTGCTAGGGCAGTGCAGAAGGGAAATGTGGGGTCAGAGCTCCCACAGAGTCCCTACTGGCACATTGCCTAGTGGAGCTGTGAGAAGACGGTCACTATCCTCCAGAGCCAGAATGGTAGATCCACTGATCTACTTACACTATGCACCTGGAAAAGCCACACACACTCAATGCCAGCCCATGAAAGCAGCTGGGAGGGAGGTTGTATCCTGCAAAACCACAGCGGCGGAGCTGTCCAAGACCATGGGAACCCACCTGTTGCATCAGTGTGACCTGGATGTGAGACATGGAGTCAAAGAGATCATTTTGGAACGTTAAGGTTGAACTGCCCCGCTAGTTTTTGGACTTGCATGGGGCCTGTAGCCTCTTTGTTTTGGCCAATTTCTCCCATTTGGAATGGCTGTACTTACCCAATGCCTCTAATCCCATTGTATCTAGGAAGTAACTAACTTGCTTTTGATTTTACAGGCTCATAGGTGAAAAGGACTTACCTTGTCTTGGATGAGACTTTGGACTGTGGACTCTTGAGTTAATGCTGAAATGAGTTGGGACTTTGGGGGACTGTTGGGAAGGCATGGTTGGTTTTGAATTGTGAAGATGTAATATTTGGTAGGGGCCAAGGGTGGGATGATATGGTTTGGCTCTGCATCCCCACACAAATCTCATCTTGTAGCTCCCATAATTCCCACGTGTTGTGAGAGAGACATGGTGGGGATGATTGAATCATGGGTGCAGGTCTTTTCTGTGCTGTTCTCATGATAGTGAATGGGTCTCCTGAGATCTGATGGTTTTTAAAAATTGGAAATTTCATATACAAATTCTGTTTGCCTGCTGCCATCCATGTAAAACTCGACTTGCTCCTCCTTGCCTTCTGCCATGATTGTGAGGCATCCCCAGCCATGTGGAACTGTAAGTTCAGTTAAAACTCTTTCTTTCGTAAATTGCCCAGTCTTGGGTATGTCTTTATCAGCTGCATGAAAATGGAATAATACACACCTCTCCTGACTTTAGTTTCCTCATCTATAAAATGTGAGGGTTGAAAAATTTACTTCTAATGGCTTCCTCTAATAACTTGAGAATGATAACCGTGACCTCTTATCACATACCTGGGGCCCATGAACATTTCTGTTAGTACAGGGTATGGCTCATGAGGATTGAAATGAAGAAACACCTTTCTTTCTCCCAAGTCTCAATATCCTCCTTTAGCTAGCTGTTAGGTTTTGAGAATCCTCAGGATCTGCAATTTTATTTATTGCAGAATGCCATGATACAACAAAGAAAAAGGCAAAAGAATGGAAGATCTGATATATAAACAACACACAATAGAAGAAAAGGGAAAAATAAACAAAATGACTGAAGCTTCAATAGGTTAATGGTGATTGACTTTACCATTGGCAGAACAACTTCCTGGGCTGACAAGAATTGAGACAAGCTGCAGACACTAAGAGAAATGGTCATTTTAGACTACCACCCTCTCCGCCAAGCCAGCATAATGTCATTCACAAAGAATTTCCCCAGACATACAGTTTCTGAGGAGAGAAGAGGGAATTGGAGGTTAACGTTCAGTCTCCATACCAGTCTTGGAATCTTGTGGGAAATCCCATTCTGGTCCTATCTCACAGGAACCCTGGAAAGTGCCAGGAGAGATAAAAAACTTGGGGTGAATTGAGGATAAAGAGCAGAGTGCCGATCACAGCTATCGGCACATGAATCTTAACAGCTACTCAGTAGTTTGATCAGTGAGGATGCCACATAGAAGAGACTAGCTGGTGTCATAGCACTTCAGGTAGCACAATTCACAGGGAGGTCCAAATCCCTGGACAGATTTTCCAGAAAGATTTTCCACAAAGCACTCCCAGGTGCTTGTGTGGAGCCTTCTTTTGGCTTGGAAAGAACTAAATGCTTAGGCTGCGCACAGCGGCTCACGCCTGTAATCCCAACACTTTGGGAGGCTGAGGTAAGCTGATACCTTGAGGTCAGGAGTTCAAGATCACCCTGGCCAACATGGTGAAACATCATCTCTACTGAAAATACTAAAATTAGCTGGGCATCATGCATACCTATAATCTCAGTCACTTGGGAGGCTGAGGCAGGAGAATCACTTGAACCCAGGAGAGAGAAGTTTCAGTGAGCCAAGATTGTGCCTCTGCACTCCAGCTTGGTTGAAAGAGTGAGACTCTGTCTCAAAAAGAAAAAAAAGGAACTAAAGGGTCAGGATTAAGTTTTGGTGCTCATTTAAGTTTTTCCAAACCAGAGAACAATGCAGGGTAGCAGTATAGGTCGGAGGCAATGGGCAAGATTCCAGGGCTCAGTATGTTTTCCCAGACCCGAAAGCAATGGCAGGGCAGTGATTTAGTTCCAGAGCAGTGTAAGTTCAGGTGTTTACTATAAGTCATCCCCAGAATAGGGAGCACCAACAAGCCGGTGTTTAAGTTTTGATACTAATGAGTAAAGGTCTAACATTACCAAAGAATATCTGCAAATAGTGGAAGAGGTGGCCCAAATGTGTGAGCATCAATATATAGATAAAAATAATTGTAAAAACTCAGAGAAATATGATACCAACAAAAGAAACAAACAAAGCTCCAGCAATAGATCAAGAATAATTGAAGATCTAGAAAATATTTCAAAAAGAATTAATAACAATTCCCTTAAAGAAGTTCAGGGAATCACAAGAAAATAGAAGTAGGGAATTAACACAATTTGGAAAATAACCCAGGAACAAAGTGATATATATGAGATGGAGTCTTGCTCTGTTGCCCAGGCTGGAGTTCAGTGGCACAATCTTGGCTCACTGCAAGCTCCACCTCCTGGATTCACACCATTTTCCTGCCTCAGCCTCCTGAGTAGCTGGGACTACAGGTGCCTGCCACCACGCCCAGCTAATTTTTTTGTATTTTTAGTAGAGACGGGGTTTCACCATGTTAGCCAGGATGGTCTCGATCTCCTGACCTTGTAATATGCCCACCTCGGCCTCCCAAAGTGCTGGGATTACAGGCAAGAGCCACTGTGCCTAGCTGCAAAGTGAGAAATTTTAAAAAACAAAACAAAATAATTAAAAAAACAGAAATTCCAGAAGTAAAGAGCACAATAACTGAACTGAAAAACTAATTTGAAAGCTTCAAAGGGAGAATTGAATAAACACAGGGAAGACTTAGGAATCTTGAAGGCAGAATATATGAAATTACACAGAGTAGTAAAATAAAAAAGTAATAAAAAGTGATGAAGGCCTATAAAAATTATGGGACACAATCAAGCAATTGAGTCGCCATATAATATAATTTTCTGAAAGAGATGAGATGGGAAATGGCTGTGAAAGCATCTTAAACTATTGTCGGAAACTTTACTAAATCTGGAGAAAGATGAGAGTCTCCAGGTACTGGAAGCTCAAAGGTCATCAATAAAATTCAACCCAAAGAGGAATTCCCCAATGCATATTATAATCAAATTAGAAAAAAATCAAGGACAAAGAAAAAAATACTCAAAGCAGCAAGAGAAAAAAATATTATACTCAATGGAACCCCAATATATGTTTCAGTAATTTTTTCAGCAGGAGCCTTCCTGGGTAGGAGAGAGTGAGATGCTATATTCAAAGTGCTGAAAGAAAAAATCTGCCAAGCAAGGATACTGTACATAGCAAAACAACTCTTCAAAGATAAAGAGGAAATAAAGACTTTCCCAGACAAACAAATGCTGAGAGAATTCGTCAGAATTTCACATCAGGTTTATCTCAAAAGAAATGCTAGAGATGTCTTCATCTGAAAAGAACTAGATGCTAATGTGTAACCAGAAAAATGTCCGCAAGTAGAAAACTCACTGATTGAAGAAAACAGACAAATCAGTAAAATCAATAAAATACTGTCACTGGGGTAAGTAAACCACTTATATCTTCATTGTGAAGACTATAAGATAAAACTATTAAAAACAATATGACAATTAACAGACAGAAAATATAAAAAGTTTTAAATGAAAACATTAAAAAGTCAAAATGTGGGAGGAGAATGGTGTTACAGTGCTAAGTTTGTTTTTGTTACTTTTCTTTTTTTGTGATCAAATTTAAGTTGTTATCAGTTTATAATAACCTGCTATAACGATAAAACTGTAAGATGGGCCAGGTAAGGTGGTTCACACCTGTAATCCCAGCACTTTGGGAGGCCAAGGCGGTTGAATCACCTGAGGTCGAGAGTTTGAGACCAGTCTGACCAACATGGAGAAACCTCATTTCTATTAAAAATACAAAATTAACTGGGCAAGGTGGCGCATTCCTGTAATCCCAGCTACTCGGGAGGCTGAGGCAGGAGAATCACTTGAACCCGGGAGGTAGAGGTTGTGGTGAGCTGAGATCCCACCGCTGCACTCCAGCCTGAGCAATAAGAGCAAAACTCTGTCTCAAAAGCAAACAAACAACGCCACAAAAAAACTGTAAGATGTTTTCTGTAACCTCAAAGCAAAAATTTATAATTGACACACTAACAATACATGGCATGGAATCAAAACATATTTCTAATGGAAATGACTTAATCACAAAGGAAGATAGTAAGAAAGGAAAAAAGAGGAAAGAATCTACAAAACAACCAGAAAACAAGTAACACAATGGGAGTAATATTCTCTTATCTATCAATAATAATCCTGAATGTAAATGAATTCAATTTCCCAATTAAAAAGGAGAGTGACTAAATGTATAAAAAAGGCAATGACACAAATATATATACTGTCTAAAATAAACCCACTTCACCTATAAAGACTCTTATAGACTGAAAGGGAACTGGTAGAAAAAGATATTCCGTGTAAATGGAAACCAAAAAAGAGAAGGAGTAGCGATACTAGATAAACTATACTTTAAGTCAGAATGGTAAATAAAAGACAAAGAAGGTCATTATATCATGATAAAGGAGTCAAAACAGCAAGAGAATATAAAAATTGTGAATATGTATGTACCCAGCACTGGAGCACCCAAATATATAACAAATATTGAGACTGCAACACAATAATAGCAACACAACACAAAAATAACACCTTATTTTTGCAATAGACAGACCATCCAGATAGGTAATTTAAAAAGGTCCATCAGAGTTAAACTGCACTGTAGAACAAGTGGACCTAACAGATATTTACAGAACATTCCATTCAACAGTTGAAAAATAAACGATTTTCTTAAGAGCACATGGAACATTCTCCAGAATAGTCTATATATTAGGTCACAAAACAAGTCTTAATAAACTAACAAAAAGTAGAAATTGTATCAAGTATTTCTGACCACAATAGAATGAAACTGAAAATCAGTAACAGAAAGAATATTGGAAAGTGTACAAATGTATGTGAATTAAACAACAGGCTTCTGAACAACAAATTGGCCAATGAAGAAATTGAAAAGGAAGTTAAAAAATTTCTTGAGACAAATGAAAATGGAAACACAACTTGCAGAATCTATGAGATACAGCAAAAGCAATGCTAAGAAGGAAGCTTATAGCATTAAACACTTATGTCAAAAAAGTTGAAAGACTTCAAATAAACACCCTAATAACTCACATCAAGGAACTAGAAGCACAAGAAATAGCCCAACCCAAAATTAGTGGAAAAAAAGAAATAATAAAGATAACAGCAGAAATAAAGAAAATGGAGATTTAGAAAAGTACAAAACATCAACCAAACAAAAAATTATTTTCTTGAAAAGATAAACAAAATTGACAAACTTTTAGGTAGACTAACAAAAAAAGAGAAAATCCAAACAAATAAAATCAGAGATAAGAAAGAAGTCATTACAACTGATATCACAGAAATTCAAAGAATCATTAGAGACTATTATGAATACCAACAAATTGGAAAACCTAGAAGAAATAGACATATTCATGAACACACGAAACCTATCAAGATTGAAGCATGAAGAAATAGAAGAGGTGAATAACAAATAGCAAGATTGAGTCTGTAATAAGTCTCCAATTAAAAAGAAGACCCAGTCCTGATGGCTTAACTGCTGAATTCTACCAAACACTTAAAGAAGAACTTAAATTATTCCAAAAAAATCGAAGAGAAGGTAATACTTATGCTATAGTATGGGTATTTGTGCCTTCAAACTTATGTTGAAATTTGATCCCCAATGTTAAAGATGGGGCCTAAGGGAACGTACTTGGGTCTTGGAGTTAGATCCCTCATGAATTGCTTGGTGCTGTCCTTGGGGTAATGAATGAATTCTTAGTTTATTAGTTCCCATGGGAGTTCCTCCAACAGTTGATCCTTAAAAGGGGCCTGGAACCTTCCTTCCTTTCTTGCTTTCTCTCTCTTGCCATTGATCTCTGCATATGCTCCCTATGCTTGCCTTCCACCATGTGTGGAAGCAGCCTGAAGCCCTCACCAGAAGTAGGTACTGGTACCACGCTTCTTGTACAATCTGCAGAACCATCAGCCAAATGAACTCCTTTTTCTGTATAGATTACCTAGCCTCAGGTATTCCTTTATAATGACATAAAAATGAACGAAGACAACTTCCAAAGTTACTCTAAGAGGCCAGCATTACCCTAATACCCAAACCAGGACAGAACACAACAAAACCCTAAAGACTAATAACCCTGAAGGACATATTATTGTTAAAATGTCCATACTACCCAAAGCTACTTACAGATTCATTGCAATCCTTGTCAAAACACCAATGTGTTTTGACATTCTTTATGACACGAATGTGACATTCTTTATGGAAATGAAAAAAATAGTCTTAACGTTTGTATTGAATCACAGAAGACCCTGAATAGCCATAGCAGTCCTGAGCAGAGAGAACAAAGCTGGAGGAATCACACTTCAAATATACTGCAAAACTATAGTAATCAAAACAGCATACTGATATAAAAAACTGACATATGGACCAATGAAACAGAATAGAGAACCCCAAAATAAATTCACACATCTACAGTCAACTTATTTTTAACAGAGGTTACAAGAACCCACACTGGGGAAAGGACAGTCTTTTCCATAAATTGTGATGAGCAAACTGGATATCCACATGCAGAAGAATGAAACTAGATCTCTACTATTCACCATATACAGAAATAAAATAAAATGGATTAAAGACTAAAATATAAGACCTAAAACTATGAGTCTACTAGAAAAAACCTGGGGAAATACTTTGGGATATTGGTCTGGGGAAAGATTTTTTTTTTTTTTTTTTTTTTTTTTTTTTTTTTAAACAAGACTTCAAAAGCACAGGCAACAAAAGGAAAAACCAACAAATGGGATTTCATCAATCTAAACAGCTTCAGCACAGCAAAGTAAGCAATTAACAGAATGTAGACAACTTACAAAATGGGAGAAAATATTTGCTGACTATTCATCTGACAAAGGACTAATAACCAGAATACATAAGGAACACAAATGACTCAATAGGAAAAATAAACAAATAATCCAATTAAAAAATAGGCAAATGGTCTGAACAGACATTTACCAAAAGAAGATGCACAAATGACTAACAGGTGTGTGTGTGTGTGTGTGTGTGTGTGTGTGTTTGAGTCAGAGTTTCACTCTGTCACCCAGGCTGGAGTGGTGCCATCCTGGATCACTGCAGTCTTGACCTCCCAGGCCCAAGTGATTCTCCCACCTCAACCTCCTAAGTAGCTAGGACCATGGGTGCCTACCACCATGCTTGGCTAATTTTTAAACATTCTGTAGAGACCGGGACTCACTAGGTTGCCTAGGCTGGTCTCAAACTCCTGGGCTCAAGTGATCTTCCCATTTTGGCTTCCCAAAGTGCTGGAATTACAGGGGTGAGCCAATGTGGCCAACCCCAAAAGGTGTATGAAACAATGCTCAACATCACTAATCATCAGTTAGATGCAAGTTAAAACCACAATGAGATACCATTTCACCCCAACGAAAATGGCTTGTGTCAAAAAGAAAGGCTTGAGCCACCGTGCCCGGCCTATAATTATACCTTTATGTCAAAGCCAGCTAAATGAAACTATACACTAAAGTTAAAAGTTTAAAAATACTATGATTATGATTGAAGTACCATTATAACCACCTTTAAAGAATTGTTTTGTGGCTGGGTACAATGGCTCATTTCTGTCATCCCAGCACTTTGAGAGGCTGAGGTAAGAGGATTGCTTGAGTCCAAGAGTTCAAGACCAGAAAGGACAATGTAGTGAGACCCTGTCTCTATGAAAAAAATGTAAATAAATAAAGAGTAATTTTGAATTGATATTAACTCTGGGGACTCGCAACACTGCTTAATACAGATTAGAAAATATTATCAGGCAACCTTTTGTAACAGTAAGTATTATTGCAGACAAAACATTTTGGGAAGGGTGAACATCAGTGAGAAAGAAAAAGGTAGTTGGGTTATATGAGCACAAGCCTATAGATTTTTGAAC